>NC_056726.1:567660932-567788432 GCF_019279795.1 Protopterus annectens | reverse complement strand
TGTTAGTGTTTATTGGTTGATCAAATGCACAGAATCCCAATTTTACATTATATAGAAATCTTCTTTATTTAAATTGATAGCTTCCTTCACCACAGAGAATCTCTGCACACATTTTATCCAAAGCTCCTTGTTTGCACTTTTGATACTGAGGTTTTTAAACTGTGTAGAAGAGAAGAATAAAATGTACCACCAGGCTAAAAGCGTACAAATTTATTATACACAGAGAAGTTTGCACTTTCAGGTACAAGACCCTTCTTACTATCTCACAGTTCAAAATGCATTTATATAAAATTGCACCAATCACAGAACACATTCAATTAATCAATTAAATCTATGAAAGAGGTTATATGTGCCAGGAAAACAGAGGCTGCTCCCTGGTTTTCCTCCAAAGGCACTTCTAACAGACTGAATAGGATCCATAATAGGAAGAGGACAGTGACTAATAACAAGAGCAAGGTCCCATTATATATGACTTATAGTAGTGACATTAGATGGGTACAGGATGTAATAAGAAGCAACTGGAAAATATTACAGACGGATGAATCCTTGAAGGGCATGGTAGGTGATTGCCCAGATTTTGTATATAAAAGGAATAAAAATTTAAAACAACTACTTTGTGATAAACAAAATAAGATTAATAGCTCCACCCATATTGATAAAATTAGTACTTTTCCATGCCAACGGTTTAAGGCTTGTAAATACATTAATATGAGTTCTAATTTTATACATCCTATAACTGGAAGGGAATACTTCTTTAGAGTTAGGGCAACTTGTTTAACAGCTAATATTGTGTATCTAGCTATCTGTAAAAATTGCCCCTCATTTTATATAGGGATGACGAACTGTAGGTTCAAAGACAGGATTTTGAGACATTTATCAGCCATTAGGCTAAAAGATAAGAGGAATGCACTTTCCATGCATATAGAGAAACAGCCAGGTCATTGTTTCTCTTTTTTAGTTTTACAACAGGTTAATGGTGATGCTAGAAAGGGCAATATATCAGGATACACAGAATACTGTGAAACTAGATGGATCATTGAGCTAGGAGCCAACAGGCATTCTGGACTCAATGGTGTAGTGCCTTTAAAACCTGTCTTATGTAGGCATAGACCATATATAGTAAAAGCTTAGTTTTTATTGTCTCTAAAAAGTTTTAATTGATTAATTGAATGTGTTCTGTGATTGGTGTAATTTTATATAAATGCATTTTGAACTGTGAGATAGTAAGTCTGAAGAAGGGTCTTGTACCTGAAAGCACTAACTTCTCTGTGTATAATAAATTTGTACGCTTTTAGCCTGATGGTCCATTTTATTCTTCTCTTCTACATTCTTTGCCTTATATTGGAATACAAACCTTTATCGCCTACCACTTTGATTTCTTCTGTTACTGAGGTTTTTAAACGGGGTCCGGGGTCATTCTAGACACCATGTACACCACCTCCTCTGGGATATGGAGAAGCTCTTCCAGACATGGGAATTGAACTCATTGTAAACAGAATCATCTGCTAAATGTTCCCATGGCACACCCACTGCTTATCTGTGTCTTCTTGCTCTGTCTAGCTGCTGCTGTAGCTGTGTGTAGTTTAACTCATCACTAAGTGATGATCATTTAACAGCTTAGTACCTCTCTTGACCTGAATGTCCAGAAGATATGGTCTCAGGTCTGATGACATGAGGACAAAAATCTGTATGTGAACTTTGCACCAAAGTGTTCAATTACTAAGTACACTTATGACCAGCCTTATGTTTGAACAGAGTGTTTGTTGTAGACAATCTCTGGCTAGTTTGGAAGTTCAATAAAAATTAGCCACCCAGGATTAGATCAGATAAGCCTTGCTTCCCACTCATGCCCTCCAGGTATTTCCAGCATTACTCAAATGATTGTTGAAATCTCCAAGTAGGACTATAGAGTCAGTAGGTGGCATGCTATATAGGACTATCACCACCACCATCTCCAAGAATGTCAAACATTCTATATAGTAGTTTGATGCATATGCACAAATAATTGCCAAGGTAATGTTTTTTAGATCTGTAGTTCAACTGGGGTAGCACACTCAGTCACTATTAAAAATGTCAACTGAGCAGTACTTGGCTACAGGACTAAGAGCACCCCCATTCCTACTGAAGTCTTCTCCTGAGAGGTAACACATAAATAACAGAGGATACTCTGGATCAAAAAATATCATTCTAGCACCAATGGTGAATGCAGAAGTAAGATCAGATGCATATAATTGATACTTTTCAATCTGCTTAATAAGTTTTGACTCCTTCCTCTGCCTTGAAGTGGCTGTCCAAGCCTCAACAGCCATTTTCCACTGCCAGGACCTAATACATCATAATATCTACCAGCCGTTTCTCCAATTTGACTGGCATCAAGCTGAAACCTCAACTTCTTCTTCTGGGTGGTAAACTAATATGGTCAGGCCATTCATCCTTTTCTTCCGGAGTCTTAACAAAATAAGTGGCATACTCATCAACCAGGCATTCACTGGTAGCCAACTTCCTTAGCTTAGACTACAGAAATGGGTTGTGTTAGCTCTCTTCCACAGAAAATTTAAAATGAGGATGGAAAGAGGAGTTGCACTGTCAATGACTTTTTCTTTCCATATGCTTTTTTCTGGTGTGCCTACTGACCATCAAGCCTCTCCCTATAAGCCAAAACAATTTATTTCTCTGTCTTGAGTATTCCTTAGTGAGGAAAAAAACTGACCTCAACAGAGGTTATGACCTCATATGCATCCTAGCAATGAGGATGCATTTATTATGAATCCTACCACTCTGTCCCAGATTGGGGGGGGGGGGCAAGTAACCCATTTTACAGCTGGAACCACTGTGCCATCCTCATATGAGTGGACACTCCTGTGTACCCACAATGTGACTTTCCATATCCATAGCTTGTTGGCCAAATGTTTGCCCTTTGGCTATCCTTTGTGTTGCCGCCCATTCTCCAAGGGATTGTACTATTAGGTAGCTCCACTCCACCTTCTGTTACCCCCACTAAGTTTACACACACTCATCCTCACCAAACCAGCTCCAGCAGACATCCAAGATCTTAATCAAACTCAGGTTGCCTCAGTCATAGTTAAGGCTTTATATCTCTATGCTAGTGAGCTGGATGCATTGTCAATGACTGTTGTCCCAACTTATGCAAAAATTATTTTGGATATACTAAAAAAAGATGAAGTATTGTTACTAAGAAGTTCACCCTGTGATTGAAAATGTTGGCACTTATAAAGTACAGAGGACATATGTGTCATAACTGTATATGAAAGCCAATCCTGTTTGGTATAGAATGGAAGAAGCAATTAAACTCAAAAGAACTGTACAAACAAACTATAAGTGTCAGAAGAGCAGGTAAATAAGGAATGATGTAAAGTAACCATTTAGTCAGAATAAATCCATACCATCAAATCCACTAATAAGAAAATGATGAATCACCATTAAATGAATTTGCATGCAAATTCATTTTAAAGTGAAACTTAAATCAAATCCAATACAAACCATTTCTTCAAGGTTGGTAGGGCAAGCCCTGTGCACCTCTTAATTCCTTACTTTAACTGCATGGTCATATCACTCTAGAGAAATGCCAAGACCACTAAACTGAAAAATCCTTGATCTCCTCCACTGGAACATTCTTCTTAAGAAAACAGTAGATACAATCACGCTACACAGAAGTTCGGAAAACTCAGTAAATTTAAGTCCCTCCATATTTATACCCATACCTTCCAAACTAGCCGACACTGTTGAAGACCAAATTTACTGAACAAAAAAAGAAATCTCCATAAGTCACAGTGGCTACATAGTCTCTGTTATTGTCATTCAGTGTGTACAGTCTGACAACAAGGACTTGATGTACATGGCTGGGAAGAAACAATATGTTCCCAGAATGGGTACAATGATGGATAATGTTAAAGTAAAAAAATAAATTCAGTCTCAATCCTAAAACTGACAAAGACATGGTGATGACCTATGCCTTAAAGCCTAAAGTGTAGGCAGATTTGCAATGGCTAGCAAGTGCTGGAATATTGTCAAAAGTAGAAAGGATTGACTGATAGACACCAACTGTCCTGGCTTGGAAACAAGCTAGACCGGAGAAGTCAACATCCGTGAATATTTGATCACTGTTAATCATGTATTATATACAAAACAATCCATATTCCCAAGGACATCTCTATTCCCAAGTGTGTCTTATCATACATGATATCCCATAAATGTGGGTCCTATAAATAGATAACTCTTGAAGAAAATCAACTTTGGGCCACACATAAGTAGAGCCCTTAATGCAATACCTTTCTAACAATGAAGTTACTCTTATCGGATTCTGTATCTTGTTTAAACTTGTAGTATATACTTTACTAAAACCTCGTGACTGTAATTGCATAGTTTAAAACTGTAATTGTGATACAGTGCTGTCATAAGATTGATAATTAAGATTCTTATTGGTTACCTACAGCTGTTATTGAAATCAACCTTTACTCTAGGCACCTATTCCCTGCAAAAGGGTCTAGTAACTCAAACCAGTGCCTAATAACACATCGACCACCTATGTATCACCCACCTGAACGTACATATAAACTGAACTACGGTATTGTTTGAGCTGATTAAGTCTTTCTGAATGAAAACACTAATCATATTCAATAAAATCATTCATTATAAGGACATTTCTCCTTTTAAATAATGAGATCTTATTTTCATACGATCCAGGCAGGTTTTCACACCTGTTGCCTCAATTCATTTCTATTTGATGATTTTTATTCCTGAACTCCCACCAGCAGAATGTCCAGGATGGGGCTCTATGAATTGGATTCCTTGGACATCTGTCTTTTATTTATGAGGACGGAAGATATTTTTGCATCCCCAAATGGAGGAGGGCAACATTTAAAAAAAATAATTCAGCACAAATGTATCAACAAATGGTAATGGATGGAACTTTCAAACACCTGTTAATATTTAACACACATAAGGGACTATTCCTTTGTAGCAGCATGATGCTTAAAATGAAGTCTGCAGAAAATAACTAGCAGAAAGCATTGGATTAAATACTTTGAATGATTCTAAATAAGCAGCACTACCTCTATGAATTATTGTTGAAAGGTAGTAAAAAGAGATACCCAAGTACTTTGACAAAAGCCTTAGACTGACTATGGGGCCTTGAGCTCAGAGTCAATAGACAGAAATATGTATTTGTTCAAATAATATTGTATTTTACGTATATGACTGACAGAAACTGATTGAGAAGCTACCTATCAACCTCTTAGCTCAAGAAATCAGGACAGAGCCTGACAAAATGGGGGGACAAAGACCCAAACATAGGGACATATTTTAAATATTGCTCTTACAAACTTAGAAAGTTGCTAGAAGACAGGGTTTGTTTTAACATACATCTTCTGAAGTATTTGAAGTCTGAAACTCAAATATGTCATCATTTAGTGACTTCAGTCCTCAGATCATCCCAGTGACATGCCAGAAAACACACATTTTATGAGGAACAGAAAAAAATATGAGCCAAAAATCTGGACAGTTGAGAGGTATGCTGAGAAGTAGCGAAATAAAATTGAGATAATGCTAAAGTCAGCTGGGTCTGTGAATGCCTCCCGTCTGAAGTACTGTCTGTTACATTCACTAAGTGCATTATTTTTTTCTGAGTCATTGTGGGAGTGGGTAGACTACTGCACATGAGCTTCCAAAGAAACAAAATACATGATCACATTAGATGAAACGTTAATAGCAGTGATGCTTTAAATTATGGAATTGGCACCACATTTTCTTCTGAGATAACATATAAACAAATTGAACATATTTCTATTTATGTGTGGATAGCAATCATACCATTTGAATCAGTCTGGTCCAGTTATATAAGCATTAACCTAGGTATTGTTTTTTTTTTACTTGTTAAACAGTACATATGCATATGCATGATAACTACGTTGCTCCATCTTTCAGTCTTTAGCAAGCCATAAGTAACAAGAAGATTAAGGAAACACAAAATGGGCGCTATGCTAGAGAAAGAGAACAATCCTGAATAATTTATTGGAATTTTATTGTTTTATATGACTCTGAAGTTGTTAATATCTACCTTTGACAGGGATAAGGGCCCTTCTTTAAAGGGGCCTATTGCCCCATTCCTCTGGTACTAGTGTTCTTCACCATTCCCTGTGTTAAGTAAGTTAAACATTTATCTCATGTGGATTTTTCCAATTTGAAGCTAGATACAGTTGTGTTATGACTGACACTTGAACAGGGCAAAGCTTTTGAGATTGAGTCTTGTCACTCCTTATTACAAAACAAGTTAACACACAGATCTCTGTTCTTTCTGGGAGTGAAAGTTGGATAACCATTTTTGTTAAGTGTATTAGTTCATACCAAACAATTCTGTCTCCCTTACATGCCCAAAACTCACAGTACTCATAAGCCTGAAAACCTGAGCATGAGGGACAGATACTAAGTACTGCAAAGCCTTGGTTAGCCATTTTCACTGGTGTCCAATACCCTCTATAAGTTATCCTTAGTTGATGTCATTACAGTCTCAGGTCAGCAATTAACATCCACAATACAAGCAAAGGAATAATCTCATCCATTGGGGCAGGACTACAGGAAAAGGATTTTATATAAGTTTTGAGAAACTTTTTGATTTGTGACCTATACTGCACAGCACATGAGAAACATCCATGCATCATTTACTATCATCTAAGAGGGAGTTGGGCATTCAGTCATTGATATAATGGTTGCTTCTACAGACCACCCTGGATGGTTAAAACAGTTAGTATAGGGAGTGATAAAAGGTATGTTGAATTGAAGGTATTTACAGAAATCTCTAGTTGGGAGATCAAAATCTTTTTTTATGTCTTCAAAGGGCTTAAAGCAAGCCCTGCTATCTGTCAGAATAAAAATGCTCAGCTCTTCAAATTCATAAAGGCATTCAGTCTGACCCCCATAATCTTTCTCCGCCGATTTCTAGAGAGAGATTTATGCATAATGGCATTTTCTCATTCCTTATTACTAGATTGATTTGGCACTTATATAACTTTTGTCATGGTCTGATAGTTATTTGGAATATGTACCAATTTTTTAAATGATGAAGATGAGTCCCAGGATGCCATCACAATTAAGGACAGGACTGTCTACGTAATATTATGGCTCCAAATTCTGGACCATAAAGGTGGGTTGGAGTCATGGTTGCACAGATAAAGGTAATAAATAGCTGCCTGCATCATAAGACTTAGGCCTATCAGCTCTCTTCTTCTTTCTTGATGGGAGAGGAATAAAGCTGCTCTGACTACCAGATTCATTTTCCCATTACACATAAACTGCAACATTAATCTTCTAATTCTTTGCAACCAGTGGGATGTGTGTGAGGTAGGAATATGTTTAAAGGCATATGCAAACTTAGAGTAGAAAATCAATGCAAGGCTGATATTCTTCCCCCGCAAAAAAATCTTCATCTTCATCCAAATATCAATAGATGCTCCCATAAGGGTTTCAAGTTGTAGACTAACATCACTGTTAGGTCCCTAGAAAGGGTTTTACCTAAGTATTTAAGAGGGGACTTTCACCATATAAATGGGCTATCCCATGTAGAGGCAGAGAGCACATCTTCCTCACCATTTACTGGGAGTATGACTGTTTTGTCCAATTTGGCTTTTCAACCTGAGCTTTGCCAGAATCTATCCAAAACTCTGCAAAGATAGGAGTGTCTGGCTTTGGGTTTTCAGTAAGTAGTAGACAGTCATCAGCAAAGACTAAATTGTAGGTTTCCTGTCCGGCTAATTCCCAACCCTGGAGTGTATGATTAACTCACAATAATACCAACAATTGTTCTATGGCAAAAAGATATAGGATGGGTGAAAGTGGTCACCCCTGACTGGTGCCACTTTCTAAGAAGAATGTGGTTGATGTAACTTGGTCAACTAATACTACTGCAGAGGAAGTGTTAAATAGGCTTTTATCACCTTGAATAAAGGCCAGTGGCAAAGTAATTTGCTTCAGTACCCACCATAGATGCTCCTACTTAATACTGGCCTTCTCAAAATCTACCAGCACTGCAACCTCTGGCTGGTAATGTCAATTATCTGCCTCTATGTGAAGTAGGACTTTGTGTAGATGGTCACTGTTCAACCTACGATTTATAAAGCTAGCTTGTGTATCCAGAATTAAGCTGGGAAGATAAGGGACTATCCTACTTGTTGTAATTGTAGCATATAGTTTAGAATTAGTGTTTATAAGAGAGATGGGCCTTTAATTACTAATTAACATACCATTTTTACCAGGTTTCAATATAATCATTATAAGGAATTCTTTCATTTAGAGTCACATGTCACCAATCTCTATGATGGTATTAATTAAAGAAGTAAGAAAGGGAGAAAGTGTCCCCATGGAGGAGCTTATACAAGTTTGCTGTTAGGGCATCTGGTCCAGGTGTTTTACCACTGGCCATAACCCTGTGAGTCTTTATTACAACTCCTGGAGAAACTTCTTTATAAAGGTGATGGAGTTTAGGGAATTTATGTTTTCGTCATATGATCAAAAGAAAGGGGTTACATCTCCTCTCCACTGTCAACTTCTGAATAAAGGTTTTTTTATAAACATTCCCAAAATCAATGGTCATTTCTCTGGGCTTTAAGTACTTCCTCATCACTTTGTATAAATTCAGTTCTTGAATTTAGCCTCCTTTGCCTAACCCTATATGCCAGCAGCTTTCCTGTTTTTTAAAGGGGTGAGGCAGGCTTTTAGTGCTGCCCTTCACTAGTATAAGTTGACCTCTCTGTTAACAAGTCCCCTAGTCTATGCTCAGCATCTTTCTATAAGGTAATCAGAGATTTATTTTTAAAATGTGTTTCTTTAACCTTTTTAAAAAGCATCTGCTATTTCATATTCCAATGTTTCTAAAATTGTAACCAGCTGAGCCAAGAACCTCTTCTTAGCTGCACAATGTGTGTCCATTAGGCACCATTTAAATGAACCCCTCCATATACTGGCATGAAATCCAGGAAATTCCAATCAATGTATTTTAATATCTCACTTAGAATCCAGTCAATGCTTTCTTATTTGCTAATGTTCGGGGATCCAGTCATCATTTCTTTGGTCCTCTTGGGGACCCCATGTTATGCATAACTTAACTGTGTCATGTTCCAAAACTAGACAAGTTCAAACCTCTTCCTCCAAAATGGATTTTATTAAAGGGTTGGAGATTAAAAAGTAGTCTAAGTGACTGGACCCATCACCTACTGCGGTACTATAAGTGTATCCAAAAAACATAGGGTAGAGTAGGCAAAATATGTCAACTAACTTTAACATGCTCATATTAATCTATAATATTGACTGAGCATTAAGGTGGTGGATGCTCCTAGAGTTTGATCTGTCTAAGATTTGGTTTACAGCAATAATAAAGTCACCACCTTTGAGAACTGGAGCATGCTGAGTATTTAGGATATTTAAGGTAGTCATTATACTCAGCCACAATGGCTGGATCATTGTAATTTGGACTGTAAACAAACCACAATATGATTATGCCCTCCTGGATTCGAACCTTAGCCAAAGTCCAGCTGCCTTTCGTATCCTTTAATTTGTGTATAAGGGTCCAGTCTGGATTATTTCACACAAAGATTGCCACTCTTTTGTTAGAATCATTCAATAAACTGGCTACTACTGGTCCCACCTTAATACTCCCCAAATAGTGCCTGTGTTTCTAGTGTATTTTAAGCTCTTACAAAACAAAGTACATAATTCTAAAGTTTACATATCCACTTTACTAAGACATTTTGTTTAACTTTAGAACCTAGCCCTCTTTCAGTAATAGTTAATGCTGTAAAGTCAGGCATTAAAATAACAAGCTTATGCTAACTAGTAGCAGAAGAAAGAGATTAAATTGAGAAATTCACAAGAATTAGTAGACAGAATACAGACTATGCTGCACAAGAATAAACACTGAGAAAAAGTATTACAACTCTCCAGAATATACTCCTTCAGTACCTAAGTAGTGCACTGAACAGTACCAGCTAATGTTGGAAATGGCCAAGTAAGGCCTGACCTTTGTAGCACCTCTGATATCAGCCAGGAGGTTGTATATGACCACTATGGCCACCGTGGATTTTTGTAAGCTTTCAAATGCTAATGTTGCTGTAATAGTGACCAGGGGCATTCCCCTTGGGAGAATGTTAACAGATAACATATTTTTATATCTTCATGTTTTTGGTGATGTTTTAGCTTTCTAATGTTTTTCTGCTTTATTACTGCTTTTGCCACTTTGAATCAACCAGCTTGGTTCCAATGAGACAAGACTGTGCCAGTTCTCTTCCGGCCATTGTGCCTGCAGTAACATGTTCCTCACTCAGAGACTGGCAATCTTCAGCTACTTCTTTCAGTAGTATTTCAAAGCTGTTCTGTGTGGGTAATTCAAATAATTGCCTGGCAAATTCTTCATGGACGAGCTTTTCAGGAGAATGCACATCTTTGTCCAGGGCATTTCCACTACACAAGTTTAGTAAATCTTTCTTTCCACTGACCTGAACAGCTGCAAATTTCCCTGGGGCTGTTTCTTTCTTAGCTCACTATACCTGATTAGATTTGTTGGGTCAGGTAGATATATACATTTTAATTACATTTCTTAAGTTCTCTTGTGGCACATTTTGGGCCTGATATGGGAATGCTGAAATCTTATTGCAATAACATAAAGATTTTATTTCTGTAAATTCCTTATTCTTCACAAGTACAGTCTGTAAAAAGTCCTGCACTAACTTAAACTTGTGTCCCTTCAGGAAAAATTCTGTGCATTTTTGAATGACTCTAGTAGAAGTTCTTGTCTGTATAATTAAGTAGCGAGAAGATTACATGTTGCACTGGTGAAGTCTTTGCAAAGGCTACACTGCCCTGTGAGTTCTCTCAGTGGTGATATCCTCTGATCATTTTAATAAGGAAGACAGCTCTTTTTACAGGTTAGGCTCTGACATCATCACCCTCTATGCCCTCCTTCAACCTCAATAAGCAAAATTTGTTATGCCTATGGCAGTTCTCCAGCTTAAGTTTCCCTCTAAAATAGACAATTTCTGTCCTCTGTTTCTCAACCTTAGCCTGCATTTCATTAAGGCCAGACCCCTTTGTTGAAGTAGCTGACTGAAGGATCTTGTGTTTTGCTGAAAGGATGGAGATATCCTCAGCATTCTCAGGGTGGAGATGTTCTCAGCAATCTTCATTGTGAAAGATTTCATTACTTTTGCATCTATCAGCACCTGATTTATCAACACTGCCAGGACATCTAACTTTGCATCCCAGGCCTGTGGTTGCTAGTTTGGGTCTTTCATTTCTTTCATTATACTTGTCTTGCAATTGTAGAAGCCTGTCCCTATCAAACACCAGGTCCAGGATCTCTGTCGCTTCATCATAATGTTGAAATCTGTAGTGAGAACATATTGTATTGAACTCATATCCTGGGGATATGCTTGATGTGAAGTGCTACAAAATGCACTGAAACTAGCAGCACAGTTACAACAGTGGCAATTACTTCCTGCACAGCCAAAAGACATTCACATTGACTTATTGCAGTGTTTTGCCTAGAAGTGGATTGAATGGACTTCACCACTTCTTGGAGAAAAAAAAAACAATTGCAATTTTGGGAGCAATGTTTGTAAGTACTGGGTTGCCTGAGTCATTTGTATATGACAATGTCTCACTACTCCCATAACTGGAAATTGAAACATTTATGAAGTAAAATGGAACACACTAGTCCACTTCTTCTTCCCAGTATCCTGTTATGGATGGGTTGGCTTTAAAAAGGATAAGCCCTAAGAATAAGTAATTGTAGAATAACCTGGACAGTTTTATGTTCTTGTGCACAAACACTTAACATGTACATACATATGAATAAGCTAAAACATGTGACTTGGATAACAAAATATCCTAGGCTTATATCATTACAGATTTTTTTCCTTCAAAACATTTTTATTTTGTTTTCATTATAAACATATGCAAATGTACATATAACTAATACAATAAAACAATAAAACTATTTACAATATTTACATTCATCCATGATAAACAATCATTTTATCCATGAGAAGTTATCAGTATTTGTTCAAAAGGTTTTCCAATTTTTGCTATGCTATTTTTTATGAGTAATGTTATGAGTTCTATAACAAATGGTTTGCAGTTATTTTTTAGAAACAACTTTTGCTAAATTAATAAAATCGTTAAGCATCAAATCCTGTTTACTTTTCCAGTTCAAAGTAACAACTTTTCTGGCAATTGCAAGAATTGACCAGAGTAACTGAATCTGAGATTTAGGTATTACATTAGGTATAGGAACACGGAATAGGATTAGTGAGTTAGAAATATGACAGTTATCAGACCTTAAAGCATTTACAAAATATCTGTAGTCTTTCCAGTATTGAACAATTTTTCTGCATTCAATGAACATGTGAACCCAGTTGGCTTCTAGTAATTCATCACATTTCCAAAATTTACTTTCACTGTTTTTGAGTATAAGATTTATTTTATGTGGAGTATAGAAACTCCTATTCATAAATTTCCATGTTTACAATCTCCAATATAATGAAGAAGAGGTACCATATGTAGAATTTAATAACATTTTTTTTGGATTTATCAGATACTTGTTCTCCATTAATCTTTACATAGTAATTACAAAAATCTGAGTCAAATTTTAGAGTGTCTTCTCTTAGTATCTTATAGATAGGTGAGATATTTAGTTGCTGATTATATGTCTTTTCAAGACACCTAATAAAAAGCTGACTCAAACTAGGATTAGATTCAGTTGATTGATACTCTCATTTTGTTTCTATAAACTGCCATAATGAGTGCATAAACAACCAACTATCTTGACTATTATCAAAACTACATAAAAGAGAGTTTAGTGGTTTAATACTCTTATTTTCAATAAACTAATGCCAGAATATCAAGTTATTTTCCTTTCATTTTTCATTGCATTGATGTTGAAAGAATCTAGGCAATCAGGGGATTATTTAATGTTGTAATAACAATCAATTAAATTTTTAAAGTTATTAAATATTTGATTAATGCCATAAGAAAAATGATCAATCTCCTTACTAAATAAAAAAAAATCATGTAAAAGTCAATGAACTCTTCTTATTCCATATTGTTCCTTAAATTGATTTTCTATAGTTCTGGCATCAGTTGTATGCATCTCATGTATTATTTTCCAGCCAGATATATAGGTAGATGTGATCCAATGTAATATTACATTAATTATAACTGATTTGGAATAAAGATCTAAGCTAGGGAATGCTATCCCATTACTGTTCTAAGCTCTAATGTGCCATTTATATGCAAGCCTAGGTTTTAAGGGGAACCATAACAATTTAAGTAGCATGGAATCTAATTTTTAAATACGTTTTTGGGAGGGGGTAGTATCAATGACTGTATATACAACACAATTTTAGGTAAAATTATCATTTTAATTAAAGAGAGCCTATCCTCCATTGTGAAGAACATTTTATTCCATCTTTTGATTAGTTCACTAATGGTGGTTATTAAATTATTGTAGTTTAGTTTAACAGACTCTTTCCATGTACTCTTTATACTGACACCCAAATATTCTAATATATCATTCTCACAGTTAAACAGGTTATTCTCTCTTAGGTTTTTGCTGATCTTTTTGTTCATTTGTATTGTTTTCGCTTTATTATGATTAAATGTAAGCCCTGAAATTCTTTCAGACTTGATTAAGGTATTTATAACTTCATGCAAAGAACCATCAATATCACCCAACATTAACAACATATCATCAGCAAATAATTGTATCTTAGGACAATAGCCCTTATTAATTTGAAAGCCTTTATATTTTGCTTGTTTCTGATATATGTAGCAAAAGTTTCCATTGAAAGAGCAAACAATAATGGTGACAAAGGACAACCTTGCCTATTTCCCTTGTAGCTTTCTAGTGGTGAGGTTAGACATGATCCAATTTTCGCATAAGTTTGTGCTTCAATATAAATTTTCATTAACAGGTTGACAAAATCTGAGGAGAATTCAAAACCAGTCAGAATTCTTTGTAGATAAGACCAACTAATAGCATCAAACGCCTTTTCTATGTCTAGGCTGATAATAGTTGTTTTTTGTATTTGCATGCTATGTCTATTAATGATAGTAATTTAATAATGTTATCTTGCACTTTTCTATGGAGAATGAACCCTGTCTGATCATTATGTATTAGATTAGGTAATATTTTCTTTTTCCTATTAGCTAATATTGTCATGAAAATTTTATTAGTGTTCAGTAACGAGATTGGTCTACATAAATCACAAGATTTGGGGTACTTACCTTGTTTTAATATGGGGGAGATAACTGAGTATTTCCATGATAAGGGGTTTATACATTTTTGCTTAACCATAGAAAAGGCATTCATCATTTTCTTTATTATATATTCAGGAAAAATCTTATATAGTTCATGGATTATTCTATCTAGTCCTGGAGCTTTATTATATTTAAATTTTTTTATTTGCTCTTTCACTTCTATTATTTGTTTATTTAATATGCTATTTTCTTGCATTGACACCTTAGTAGTTATATTTTCTTGAATAAAAGTATTTATTACATTATCTGTCTCCAAAATTGGTATTATTTATATCTTTATAGTAGTTTTTGAACCCTTCTAATATGCCCATTAAGTAAGACATACTCTTAACTGAACCAACACTTTTATATTTAATCTCATTAATAAGATTTTGATTGTTTATTTATTTTTTGATCTTACCGCTATACGCAGTGGTGATGTTGTTGCCTCACAGCAAGAGGTTTTCCCATTCGATTCTCGGCTGGAGTTCGGGGAGTGCCTTCTGTGTGGCATCTGCATGTCCTCCCCGCAGTTGGGTGGGCGTTCGAAAGACATGCGTAAATGGGCATGCCTTCGATGAAGGTTGAACATCGAGCTGGCACCTCGGTGTTTGTCAAAATCTACTGCTGATCATTAGCAGACCAGAGTTCCGCTGTGGCAACCCCTAACCGGGAAAAGCCGAAAGACAACAACAATGACCGCTATATTATGTAGATATTTGGGGTTTACAGCATAAGATTGTAATTTGAAATTTTCCAGGTTTATGGCTTCCTTATGATTCAGAACTTCTAAGTATGTTTGATTTAACTTAGTAATTTCATTATGTGCTATTTCCACTCTCTCCTTTTTTTAAAGTACCAAGATTTTATTCTACCATATATATATAAACTTTAAATGTGTCCTATAGTATAGTATCAGTCACTTCACCATTATCATTTGTTTCCATAAACATGTCTATTTCTTTCATTATCCATTCCCTAAAGTCTTTTAACTTAATTATGTAAGCAGGAATTCTCTGTAGAAATCTTAAATCATCTGCATGCATAATTAATGTAAAGTTTATAGCATTAGGGTCTGAAAGTGGACAAGTCATTATAGATACATCACTTATTTTAGAGTATATATATATATATATATATATATATATATATATATATATATATTATTTGATACAAAGACCTTATCAATGTTTCTTTGTGTACCAAACTGATAAGAATAGTGAGTATAAAATAAGGAATAATGTTCCCTTAGACCATATATATCTTTAAGGTTCATCTGGTTTGTAAAGTCATTTAACTTCTTGGCTTGAAATGTTAGTTTTACTTTTACCATTTTTAGAAGTATCATTGCCTGATAATAGGTAGTTAAAATCACCTGTTGCTATAATTTCCCCTTTTGCATTTAAAGTAATCAGGTCCAGATATTTGTCAACATATTTAGAACTCAGTCCTGGTATCCAGTATGTATTAATCAAAGTATAATACTGCCTATTGATTTCCAAAATAACCATGCTTAGCATCCCATCTTTATCTGAAATTGTATCTATAATTCTTGGCATAGTATAAGTATTTTTCCATTGAATAAGCCTGCCCCTCCTCTTAGTCTTAAAACATGAATCAGCCAGAATGGTATAGCCATTGAATGAGTATTTTTGTAGATCTTTTTTTAATAGATGGGTTTCCTGTAAAAAGATGATCTGGGCTTTATGCATTTTGATATATTTAAGCAAACTGGCTCTTTTAACATTATTGTTCAAACCATTAATATTTAATGATAAACATTTATAAGCCATTGACTATAATGTGTATGTTATTACTAACTGAAAGACCTTTCTTCCGTGCTGACTTGAAATTTACTGAAAACTTACTTATCATGGATGCATAACATGTATTAAGCACTACTTTCAAAAACCCAAAACTATTTACAAACATATACATGAAACATAAAGTTTCTGGTTTAATTAAAAAATTAGCTAAACCATCCAATCACCACCTCTTCAATACCAAAAGACACAAATTATCCATATCTGCTTAGAATATAGTATAAAAACAAAAATGAAAAGCATTATGAAAGTAACTAAAGAAATCTGAATCCATGAAATACACTTAAGAATGAGAGTGCCTAATATATCTGAAGCTATATGAATATGTCACAGATGATAACAGCACCTCTAATACATAGATATGCCAGAACTACACATCAGATCAAAGTATGAATAAACATTAGAACCTGAAGCTTAAGAAGATTGTCAATATTTCCAAGACTTTTCAAGAAACATCAGATGATTTAACCATTTTGTCAGTCATCTATCTAACAAACATAAGTCTGATGTTAATATGCATAATAAGTTTTCTAATGTAGCACCTAGTTCACTCAATGTCATTTACTTACTAATAGTGTCAGGGAATCTGCAGAATGTATGCATCTATAAGAGAACATAGGCATTTTTAAAGGAGTTAAACACTTTTATCAGAACTAATTATTTACCATTTAAAGTATCTAAGTGAAGGAAACAAAATTTCAAGAGAAAAGAAGTCTATGTACAACCGTTTAACAAGTTCCAAAGGTCAAATGATGATATCACTGTTGTTTCCTCAAGCTGCAGCTTCATAAACTTGTTAAAATGTGTCTAAATAGGCTCATGCAAAACAGAAGTTGTCTCTAGTGAAAAAAAAAGCATTTTCAGTGGGAAATTCAGATCTTGAAGCTTTTAGAGTTTACAGAAAGCAAAAAAAACAAAAAAAAAAAACAATCAAGGTGCCTTGTCAGTGCATGTCATGAATCTCCGCAATGAGAACAGTCACACAGACTGCCAGTTTACAAAACATCAACATCATGAAAAAATTACCCGTTCATACAAAAACAGCTATTTAGAAGTAACAGCAGCTGCCTCAAATCAGAAATCATATTATAACATTTCAGTCATTTACTCACCAGTTAACCAAACCAGAGAAGGGAAAAAAAGGAACCTAGTGTATATATAGATATATATATATATATATGTGTGTGTGTGTGTGTGTGTGTGTGTGTGTGTGTGTGTGTGTGTGTGTGTGTGTGTGTGTGTGTGTGTGTGTGTGTGTGTGTGTGTGTGTGTGTGTGTTATATAACTTATATTTATCAATCTATAAAACACTATTAATGTACTCTATTAATGTGTATATGTATCTAAACAAAGAGTCTAAAATATCTAGTTAAAAACACTAATCAGAAACACCTTGTTACCCCACCACTGATCCATTAGAAAAAATGCACTTTGGTATTAAGTCAAATTATACTGTTACTGAAGAATTAGAAGACATACATCATTTGTAGTTATTTAAAAGGGAAAAGTATGTAAAGTACTTATAATGGGGAAAAGAGAGAAAAGGAACATTAGTAACAAAAAAGAATAGGAAGAAAGATGAGAGAGAGAGAAAGAGAGAATATTATTTAAATACTCAGTACTATATGTAATTAGAAGAAGTAGATATAGAAACAAAATTAGAAAGTTAATAATAAAGATGATTCACATTACCTTACAACATAGAGACTTTCCAGAATCAAATATATTATGATTCATGAAACACAGCATTTAAAATTAGAATGAATTTATTCATTTGTCCTTCAGTTTCTTAGTTTTGTTTGCTCCTTCCTTCACCAACCATCCATTTTTTGTAGCCTGTCTCTTCAAACTCTGGGATGACAATTTCATTTCTTCTATGTCCAACATTATTTTCTTCTTTTGGATACATTCTACTGCTTCTTGTAGGGAATCAAAGATCTTCACTCCTTCTGGTAAGGTGATTTTTATTCTTGCAAGCAAAAGAATTTGAGCTTTAATATTGGCTTTTTTCAAGGACTTAATTAGAGGAACACACTCCATTCTTATGGATATGACTGTAGAGGCATAGTCATTGTCAAAATTAATAACTTTTTCACCCATCTTGATAGAGGAATTAGTCCAAGCTGATTTCAGCACTAAGTCCTTGCCTTGCAAGGAAAGAAATCTAACTATTACAGACCTGAGGTTAGGCAAACTCAGAGATGAAGTTGGATTTGCCAGGGACCGATGAGCCTTCTCAATTCCAAAAGAGAGGCATTCAGGCATGTTTAGTGCTGATGAAAACCACTTATTGAGGAATTAAATCATGTTAGCACTCTACTCTTTCTCAGGAATTCCATATATTCTTATGTTATTCCTCCTTGATCTACTTTCAAGGTCTTCCAGTTTCTCAATCAGCCTGTTGTTTTGTTTCAGAAGAAATTCGTTGTGATTTTCATTTTCTGTCACTCTAGTATCTAGGTCAGTTACTGTTTTCTCTAAGGTAAGAATCTGTTCAGATTGTTTTTTTACTATTCCATTTAGAAGTTCCAGTTGTGTACTGCATTCTTGTTTGATAATATCCATTTTGTTTTTGAATTTGTCCATTTTAGTGACAGTTCTTGGATGTTTGTTATTATAGGATGCAGTTCTTTCTTCACTGCACTCTCCTGGTCTGGGTTCTTCACGTTGCTCATGTTTTTAGTGACAGTTCTTGGATGTTTGTTATTATAGGATGCAGTTCTTTCTTCACTGCACTCTCCTGGTGTGGGTTCTTCACGTTGCTCATGTTTTTAGTGACAGTTCTTGGAAGTTTGTTATTATAAGATGTAGTTCTTTCTTCACTGCACTCTCCTGGTGTGGGTTCTTCACGTTGCTCATGTTTTTAGTGACAGTTCTTGGATGTTTGTTATTATAAGATGTAGTTCTTTCTTCACTGCACTCTCCTGGTGAGGGTTCTTCACGTTGCTCATGTTTTTAGTGACAGTTCTTGGATGTTTGTTATTATAAGATGTAGTTCTTTCTTCACTGCACTCTCCTGGTGTGGGTTCTTCACGTTGCTCATGTTTTTAGTGACAGTTCTTGGATGTTTGTTGTTATAAGATGCAGTTCTTTCTTCACTGCACTCTCCTGGTGTGGGTTCTTCACGTTGCTCATGTTTTTAGTGACAGTTCTTGGATGTTTGTTGTTATAAGATGTAGTTCTTTCTTCACTGCACTCTCCTGGTGTGGGTTCTTCACGTTGCTCATGTTTTTAGTGACAGTTCTTGGATGTTTGTTATTATAAGATGTAGTTCTTTCTTCACTGCACTCTCCTGGTGTGGGTTCTTCACGTTGCTCATGTTTTTAGTGACAGTTCTTGGATGTTTGTTATTATAAGATGTAGTTCTTTCTTCACTGCACTCTCCTGGTGTGGGTTCTTCACGTTGCTCATGTTTTTAGTGACAGTTCTTGGATGTTTGTTATTATAAGATGTAGTTCTTTCTTCACTGCACTCTCCTGGTGTGGGTTCTTCACGTTGCTCATGTTTTAGTGACAGTTCTTGGATGTTTGTTATTATAAGATGTAGTTCTTTCTTCACTGCACTCTCCTGGTGTGGGTTCTTCACGTTGCTCATGTTTTTAGTGACAGTTCTTGGATGTTTGTTATTATAAGATGTAGTTCTTTCTTCACTGCACTCTCCTGGTGTGGGTTCTTCACGTTGCTCATGTTTTAGTGACAGTTCTTGGATGTTTGTTATTATAAGATGTAGTTCTTTCTTCACTGCACTCTCCTGGTGTGGGTTCTTCACGTTGCTCATGTTTTAGTGACAGTTCTTGGATGTTTGTTGTTATAAGATGCAGTTCTTTCTTCACTGCACTCTCCTGGTGTGGGTTCTTCACGTTGCTCATGTTTTTAGTGACAGTTCTCGGATGTTTGTTATTATAGGATGTAGTTCTTTCTTCACTGCGCTCTCCTGGTGTGGGTTCTTCGAGTCGCTCATGTTGAGATCTCCAGTAGAAAACCTCTTGACAGGAATAATTAAAAAATTCTCTTGACTATGTATTACTTTTCAGAAAATAATAAAGAGTCGATGTTAATCTAACTTTTAGTATACTTTTAGTTAGATTTTTCTAAAAATTGAAGTCATTTCCTGTCAGGATATTAAAATCTAAGCAGAGCTATGAATTTCTGCTGCTATCAGACTGGCATCTTGGCCACGCCCCCACCTAGCAGATTTTTGATCAGATTCAAAAACAAAAAAATGAAGAAGCATGCAAGCCTTCTCAGGTGAGACAATGTTGCCTCCTTCTAATTCCAAAAGAATCCAAGGAATCATAGTCTCAAACTCCCGGTCAAGTGGGAAGTCCTCTTTTAAACATAACTGTTTTGTTTCCTTTATTTTTTCTTGTGATGGATGAGTGCAATTGTTCTCTTCTAGGTTCCACATACCACATACATCATGCAAGCTTTATCATGCCCCCCGCTGTAACCCACTCTCCACACACACACACACACACACACACACACACACACACACAAAAGCAGAGATTTTGTTCATTCTTGTATAGAACCTGCTGTTAAAAAAGGGATAATTAGTAGGGCATATTAAATGCTGCATGAATTATATCAATCAATTAGAAAAGATTGGAATGACAGACAGGAAAGGCAATTCACTAAGGTATAATGGAAGGCCATCTGTATGGCTCCCAAGTATGCAACAAAGCCCAGAAGATTCAGGACTTTGCTTGGAAATGTTCATATATGTGTTTTATATGGTTCCCTATTAAAATCGCGAGGGTCCACTTACCCGAATATGGAAACGTAGACACGTATAAGTCGAAACACGTAAACACCGATCGTCCTGAAGTGCGAAATCCGAAATGTCGAATCATCATGGTTGTCCCTTCTGCAGTATAGCTCCGTAAGTTAAGTGTGCGATAGTTATGGACTTTAGGTTTAGGGTGTGGGTTAAGGTAAGTGCATAGATAGTAATGTATGTAAGGTTTAGTGTAGGGTTAGAAGTAGGGTTTTGTTAAGTGTATGTGTGTGGGTTATTTATTTTGATTGGGTAGGTATATGTAGCGTGCGGTGGGGTTGGACAACTATGATGGTTCGAGATTTTGAATTTCACTGTTTAGGGTGTTTGGTGTATTTGCGGTTCGGGTAATATGTGTCAATGATTCCCTATTCACTGTTTAGGACTTTGGCAGTTGTAATACAGACACTTCTATGGCAAGCAAACTTCAGGCTGACAGAAAATGCAGGATCTATGATGGAAAAGAGAGGTAACTGAGAACAGTATTTTGGGGGGAGGTAAAGTAACAAGATGGCAGATTTTTAAAAATTCAGTATGGAGTACTTTGTCAGAAATGTTGGAGAGCATATGGCTATAACTAAAGAAGTTATTCTTTTGAGGTGAGACACAGGAATTTAAATGCTTCTACACAGTAAGACCGTACTAAGTTTAATGTTATTGGCTGTCAAAAAAAAAAACAATTATGCATGTATTTATTAATTTATTTATTTGATTTTTTTTTTACCAGAGTAGAGCACTTATCAGTTCCAAAAAATTTCAGTCTCAGCCTGGGGTCAAAAGATGGCCAGTCATTCAAAATAGACAAGAGTACAATTACACATAAGTGACAGTAAAACAGTACAATGGCACTGTACTGCTTAGAATACAAGATAAATCCAATGTATTAATTTCCAATATGTACAAAGGTTTCAAAACATTTGAGAACGTAGATTAAATTTGATATGTGAAAAGGAGCAAAGGACCTTAATGGCTGAATTAGACTGTGGAGGAATTAAAGAAGACTTAAGTGGTTTGACCTGAGAAAATACAGATACCCTCTGCTTGATTTACTTAATGTGATTTTAGTAGAGAAAAGTACTTAGAATGAGAGGATGAGTCTTTAATTTCGGGTATGAGGGACTCCAACAGTTTGGGACTGGGAAATGAGAATGCATGGTCAGAGATATGCAACTTGGATTGTGAGATTTGTGTTTTAGGGCCCGAGATGTTCAAGTTTCTTAGGGTGTATGTGTGTGTGTGGAGTGGGTCTTCATAGGCTTGATGTTAGTGGAGGAAGAGTATGTTCATACAGGAGTTATAACAGTTCAGATCCTAGTAGTAGGTCTGCCCTTTGCTTAACTGAGAGTCAGTTTGTCTTTTTTAGTGTTATACAGTGTTGTTCATTTCTTGGGGAATGTGTAATAAATCTGCATATTTTATTTTCTAGCATCTGAATAGTGGTGGAGTTTTTAGTTGAGGATGTTGATATAACAGCGAGACTGAATTAGATTTGAAGAGTAGGATTCCTTTCCCTATTGCAGATGTGGTGGAGTATAAAAGGAAAGGGGATTTTTGTTTTTCTTTTTTATGTGACCAGAAAAGTAGGGGATTTTTTTTATGTTTATTAACAAGATGCAGTTGGAAGTTGAGAGAGGGGTCCAACCATCTAAGGGGTGGTTGTTGTGTTCATTGATTGTTAAAGTTTTCTGGGATCTGCTGACTTTTTGCTTAGTACTTAAAAGCATAGATTTAGCTTTGGATACATTTTATTATGAGGTTTTAGTAGTAATCCACTCACTGAGGCAAATGAAGTCAGATTGTAGATCTTGCTGTAAGTTAGGGCGTGGTTGGAGGAGGTAAAGGACCATGTCATCTATGTAGAGGAGGAGGGGAAGGTGAGGAAGATTGTGTGGGGGTTTATTTATTGATGTATATAGATAACAGAATGCGGACAAGAATAGATCCTTCAGGTACACCTGTGAGGAGTTATAGTTCACTGAGAAATGGGAAGAAGTCAGATAACTTTAGAAGCAAGGGATGGCATCAGGGCTAATGCCTAGTTCAGAAAAGTGGTTTATAAGAGAGGAGTGATTAAAGGCTTTGGTGTGGTCTAAAAAAATTGTACATGAGAACATGACTAAGTCAGAGGCTTTGGTGAGATCTAAAAAATTTGTACATGAGAACATGCCTTTGTCAATTGACATGAGAATTTCAGAGGTCAGAGACCAGGTGGCTATAGCCATGCTGCTTTCTGATCAGAAGCCTTGTTGTTTTTGTGAGAGAAGGTGGTATTTTGTAATATATTCTGTGAGTTTAAGGTTAAAAATTTTCACAGAGATTTTGCACAGTGTAGGGAGGATGGAAATAAGGCAATAGTGTAATGGAGTGTAACTTGTTTTTGTTTGGGCAGTAGTTTTATTATTCCAGATTTCCATATATTAGGCATGGTATTGGTAGTAAGACATAAATTAAACATGTTTTAGGAGTGCAATAATGAAATATTGTCAGTAATATATGAATCACGGATGTAGGTTGCCTACACCAATGGGACTTCCCAGTTATATTTGTTCCAGTAAAGAGATAATGTCTTTGGATGAGATCTGCCAGAAATAAAGGAGAGTAAGATACTGAGATGTGATGTGGGAACATTTATGGGGTGTTTGCAGTGCATCTGGCGAGTCACTAAAGTGTCTGTAAAACCATCTGCAAATAGTCTGATGGAAGTGCTATCAGAAGTGTGAGACAAGTTATATCCATGAGGTTATTGACTTCTTTCCAAAATTTCATAGGGCTGTTTTGGAGGGATTAGGTTTCCTGGAATGCCAGGCTTCATCCCAGAGTTTGAGGAATGAGTTTAACTCATGGATCAGGAACTTTTTGTGTTTGTAGTTAAAAACATTTAAAGATTAAGGAAAAGCATCTGTCTTGTAGACTGGAGAGAGTGGATAAGAAGTTCAGCTGCTTCATTAGGATTTGTGGTGACTAGAAGGGGTGTCCAGTTAAGGGAAGAGGGAGGGGTAGATAGTCTTGCAATATTGCCAGTGGATTTAGATCTGAAGGACATTAATTTTGTTTTGTTTTGGAAGATGGGCATACAATGGAGGAATTGATGGAGCACTGATTGCCAAATGGTGATGTGTGAACTGTGATATTGGAGATTGTGTTTGAGCTACTGGAGACTATGAGGTCAGTGAGGGAGTGGCTTTTGGTCAGAAGTTTGCTCTGGGAGGTTACTTGACTAGTTGTGTGAAGTAGTCTAAGATCTCCAAATTAATTGGTTCTAGCATATTGATATTAAAATCAACTATAATGTTTACATTTTTTGTTGTTTGAGATAAAATTGAATGCATCTCATCTTTACATTTCTGTAGAGATGAAGAAGGAAGGGAGGAATCTAAAATCTAACTGGATATGTGTACTGTTGGGTAAGGCAATCTCTGCTGGAATCTCATTTGGATGTGGGTTGAGGCTTGTTTTACAAACTTCACTTTTAAGTGAGATTTGTATGAGAGCAGGTGTCTCTTGTCTAGTCAGGATGCAATAGACAAGACTTTGTTTCAAAAAGCTTTATTATATACAAACACAACAGGATTGAGGCTTAATACTTTAACTTAGGTAAACTTATAAACAAACTAGCTATTGCATTCATACATGTTCACTCTCTGGCTGAACTCTCAAAATGGCACTGAGTATAGCACGTGCTCGCAATTTATACATGCACGTTGAGTCATTGAAATGCTTCTTAAAGACACAACTCACAGAGAAAAAATAGTTGTGTTATATCTTATCATAACTATACATGTCCTTCTGTTGTATGTTGCAGTATTCTTTACATGTGGGTTGTCTTCCACCCTATTACCTGACATCTGGCCAGCATACAAAAGCTTCTAGCCAGTTCCAGTACATGGGACGTCTCACGTATGTTCTGACAATGTCAGCCATAAAAGAGAAATTCGCACGTACCATCCTCAGAACAAGGAAGCTCCATGAGGAATATTAGTCCTAAGGAAACAAATAAGTCATCCAAGGAAGGGACAAGATGCATGGGGGAAGAAGGGAAGGACAAAATACTGCAACATAGAAAGAAGGACATCTATGGTTATGGTAAGATAGAACACAACCATTCTATGTCCTTCTATTCAACATTGCAGTATTCTTTACATATGGGAGAGTACCACAGCTTAGTAGGAACCTTGGGAGGAGGAAGGAGCAGAGGAAAAATGCTTTGAAGAATTTTCCAAAAAGCCATGGCGAATGGCTTGAGCAAACCCTACCCTAGATCTAGAAATAGTTTTCAACTTGTAGTGCTTGGTAAAGGTATGCACAGAAGACCAAGTAGCAGCCTTCAGAATAGAGTTAATATCCAGGCCTTTAAAGAAAACACCTGAAGAAGCAACAGATTTAGTGGAGTGGGCTCAAGCAGAGACTTACCATGAAAGAAATAAGAAAACTCAATAGTCTTAGAAATCCAAGAGGAAATTGTTTGTGTATAATCAGGTAAACCCAGAGCACTGGGATGAAAAGACACAAAAAGCTGATCAGATTTCCTGATAGCTATAGTCTTATCTAAATAAAATCTAAGTTGCCTATGAACATCCCTAGAATGTAGAATCTTTTCACTGGAGGACTGAAGAGAAGTGAAAAAGGGTGGCAACTGGATAGCCTGGTTAAGAGATCTCTCATTTACCACCACTTTAGGCATAAAGGAAGGGTTGGTGTGCAAAGAGACTCTGTCCTTGTGAAAAATCAGGAAAGCGAAGATGACATCAAAGCCTGAATCTCAGAAACTCTCCCAGCCAAGGTTAAAGCTACCAGAAGCACAGTCTTCCAAATGCAAAACTTTAGAGAAGCAGAAGCTGCAGGCTCAAAAGGGGCCAGTGTAGGTGTGGAAGGCAGATTCTACATAAAGATAGCCATGACCTTTGCCTTTTCTATTTAGGGTCTAGTCACGACTACCATTCCTGTTCTATTTGTCAGGCTTTTGTGCCTAAGACATTGTGAAGCCAACTTTCAGCTCTAAATCTTTACTTAGAAAATCAGTGGTTAAAACATCTGGCTAAAGTCTTTATGGAGGGTTCCTGGGGTCCTTCAGCTGAACCAAGTTTGTCCTTCTTGGATGGCATGAACAGTAACAAATGGCAGTAGCAAAAAAGCAAATCCCCAACGGGACACTTATCTGAAGCCGAAACTAGCAGCAACACCCAGAATCCAACTGCAGACCATACATAGAAGTCAACTTCCACATGGCGGCAGTAAAGTTCTGAGGATGATACATGATGACGTCCCTTTTATGGCTGATGTTGTCAGACTATACACATGGTATCCCATGTGCTGGCAGTGGCTAGAAGCTTTTGTGTACTGGTCAGACATCTGGTCGTAGGATGGAAGACAACTCATATGTAAAGAATACTGCAACATTGAATAGAAGGACATCCACTGGTTTATGCAAAAGTAACTCAAAAGTAATGCACATTTAAGTTACTAGTTACTAAAAAAAATAATATATTACTAACACTAGTTGCTATTTTGAAAAATTAACAAGTTATATTACCAGTTACTAGAAACTGTAATATATTACAGTAATATATTACATATTGTAATATATTACTCCCATCACTGACTATGCAAGGTTTCAAAGCCGCGGTGGTGCAGCGGTAGCATTGTTGCCTCACAGCAAGAGGTTCTTCCATTCCATTCTCGGCTGGAGCACCTTCTGTGTGGAGTCTGCATGTCCTCCCCGTGGTCGAGTGGCGTTCGAAAGACATGCGTAAATGGGCGTGCCTTCATTGAAGGTTCGGCATTGAGCTGGCACCTCGGCACTGTAAAAATCTACTGCCAATCATTAGTGGACTGGAGTTCCACTGTGGTGACCACTAACCAGGAAAAGCTGAAAGAAGAGCAACAACAACTGACTGTGTGAGGATTACTTGATTTGCAAAAATTTTGAAAATGATTCCATTTTTTTACACTTGTGCCGTTACTGACCAAATGCTAAGCATTTCTACCTTTTAGACTCATGATTGGCTCCACAATTACAGCAGTTAGCAATAAGGTAGGACTTGGGTTTTGCTAACTCATGCTTGTACTGCACTGAGCATGCACCCTTCTTAGAACTTGCTGGAAAACTATATGGTTTCCCTGGTGCACCAGCAGGGGCTGTGGCTGCCATGTGCCTAGGCCTGCTTCTGTTTGCCATGTATTGCATACTATCTCCATTTACTCTAGAGCTTGTTGAAACCATACTCATCACTTGCAAGCATACTTGGTTGCCTTTCTGTAACTTTGTGGATTTGACAAATCTCTATAGCTTCACTGTCATGAAGCAAAATCTTTCTCACTGCAGCACTATTGATTCCACACACAAGCCTGTCTTTTATCAACTCATCCTTCGTCTTTAAGTGACCAAACTGACATGTTTTAGCTTTGCTTCTCAGGTCAGTTATGTAAGCTGAAAATGTTTCCCCTGATTTCTGATCTCTTGTGCAAAACAAGTGCCTATCTAATGTAATATTTATGTGGGGGTTACACATCTCCCTGAATTTGCACTTCAAACACTCGGGGTCTTCCTGTAATTCAGCCTGTAGAACAATATGATGGTTTTCACCTTCTCCTTCATATTCTGCTGGTGCATACACAAATGAACACTCTCTTTCTAAGTCCTCTGACCCAGGTAGGTTTAGTAAAATGAATGCCCTAGTGCATGCATCTTTGTCTGAATAAGCTGCTTGTATAAAAATATTGTACTCTTGCTCAAATATTCTCCACTTCTCTGCAATATTCTGATCAAATACAAGTGGTGAGGCCTTTCAAAATCCATCTGCCTTATTAACACATACCAGTGAAGGGTTTTGCAAATATGCACGAACATACGCCAGAAATTTATGCCAGTACTTGTAACTACACCCAATAGCACAACTAGCCTCTGAATAACTGAACTTTGCAAAATAAGTCTCTCAGGCACTGTAACACTCTTGAAATCACTGTATTGTAAGAAATCAACCCTTATCAGTATAAGAAAGATTTCAAATAACTGCACTGTATGAATGAACTGGGTAGAAGAAGCTCAGAATAAGAAACATTTGGAAGTAATTGCATTTAGCAAATAAACAGTACACAGCACAGTACATAGCACACTGAAACTTCCCCAAAATGGCAGTACTTCACTAAGTAACTCTTTACAGTGCAAGACACACTCTGTAATGGCAGCACTTTGCGAATAGACACACCCAGCACAAGAAACTTTTCAAAATGGCTGTACTTTTACTTTACTTCACGAAATAGTTGCACTTTGCATGCCAACAATGCAGAGTAATAAGCCCACACTGGAAGCACTTTTATACACTTTGAGATACTTTGAATAACTTTAGTTATGTCCTGAATACAATACAAAGTCATAGTTATGCCAAATACAGCACTTTTCACAAAAAACATGCAGTTGCCTTGCTTTATTTATGCTTACTGTGCCCTTTTTATTCTTATTATATTCGTTTTGCTCATTTAATCTCTTTTCATGCCCAATGTACTTTTCTTCTGCCCATTTTACTCTAAACATGCCCATTTTGCTTTAAACACACTTGTTTTGCATTAAACATGCTTGTTTTCCTTTTTTGATAATTATTTTATCAAATAACTTAATCCTAAACATTTCATTTAATCGATAAACCTTTTGTGCCTTTTGCTTGTTTAATAATGCGGTTTGTGCCCTTGTAATGTTCAGTTAAATCTTTTTTTAAAAATTAACTGTTTGTGCAATTTTTTGTTACCTTTGGTGCTTTTCTGGCTCATTTTCATGCACATTTTTCTTAGTTTACCTTCACTACTATCTCTGCACCTTGTGGCTCTGAATATCAGTCTCTGGAATCCCTCTTCTGACTCAGTGTCATTCTTCTGGCTGCACTCTCAAAATGGCACTGAGTATAGCATGTGCTCACTATTTATACATGCACATTCAGTCCTTGAAATGCTTCTTAAAGACACAGCACACACTGTTCTACACCAGGGAACCACCTGCTTTAGTACTGGCTGGTCTGTAGTCAAGAAGCTAGCTATATCCAGGAAGAAGGCGGTACAGAAAGGGACTATCTGGTCTCAGCCAAGTCTCAGTAGCTGCTAGGAAGTCTGGGGTGTGAAGAGTTATTATGGCCTTAATTTAATTCATTTTTTTGTAATACATTGGACATTGAGAAGGTAACAGGAGAGTAAGGCTGCGTGGACCAGATTTGTGCTCGATATTACTTTGATGAAGTAGTTGTAGTGTGATAGCAAATAGCTTGTGCATGTATTTGGGAAGCTTGATTTGGTGTTTGATGGATAAGATGGTGGATGGTTGATATTTAAATTGAATGATTAGTAAATAGTGAGTGTTTGGTGAAATGAAGGGAAGATTACTGGAGAAGTATAGGAATGACTGGGAATGCTAACGGTGAAGAGGATGTAGGTTAATATAGAGCCTGTATGGGAAAGGAAATTCCAGTGACTAGAAATGGAAATCAAACTCTAAACCAACAGTGTCTGAAGTACTGAATATTGGGAAAGAGATAAAAGAATTGGAGGTAGAATCTTTAGAAAAGAGAAGAAGCAAATTGCATAAAAATAAATAAATCTATGGGAACAATACATAAAGAATAATGTCCAGGAGGAGGAGTAAGGATTAAGCGGAGCAAGAATTGACCAATTTGTATAATAGTGAAGTGAATGATAATTAAAAAGAGAATGTTTATGTGTAATGTATGAAATTAAGAAGTAATTTCACATTGGTTTGTTTTCTTTTCTGTTAATGTATGTGTGCCTATGTTATTTTGGTTGTGATTTAATAAAGATGCTTAAAAAAGAAAATAATCACATTGTGTGCTGGTTAGGTTACTGTTGTCATTTTGCCCATCTGTTCCTATCTTTACATAGTATGTTACATTGTGCTCCTGTTTCTTGTTTATTCTGTGTCATATTGATTTGGTAAGTGCTGCTATATACTTAACATGCACAATGTAGTTAATTAATATAGAATGTTCCTGAATCACATTAGCAGGGTTTGGTAATTCATAACTTCATGGAATCAGTGATTGTTCATTGTTTTTCTGGGAGACATACCTCCATCTGGATATTGGGATAGTAAGAACATCATGGTGAACTCTATCAGCAATGCTGCCCTGATCTTTTGAAATCCAGACCCATCAATTCCTTATCAGATGACATTTTTATCAAGTACAAATATTCAAAAAAGCTATTCCTTCTTGCAAGCTTTACATGCAGAAATGAGGTTCTCCCTCAGATGTCTATTGGCTAAACAGATCAGGAGCATTCAGCCTCTCAGTATAGAAAATTCTGTCTAGGTGCTTGCCTAGTTATAAACCAGTGCTGGAGATTCTGATTTCTTCATATGTATTTCTTTTTTAGTTCATCCCCACAGCCTATCTTCAAATTCAAGCCACCTTCTAACAAAGGCAACAAAATGGGATATCTTCATCCCTCTCTCTGATATATTTAAATACAGATCACATGGTCTATTTCCATTTTACACAACTTTTTAACGTGTTCATCAGATACATACTTTTAAATCAATGTTTTATATAGAGTCAGTTTGCCTGCAACTTTTTGTAGACTGTAGTGTTAGAAAACATCATAGTAAAATGGAAAGACACACAGTCAATAATATACCAGACAATAAGGACATTTTATTAACACAAAGTATGATAGTTCAAAATGGTAGTAAATGAACACCTATCTATATGTGCATTTGCAGTGTGTCCCTGTACCCCATGATATGGGAACTTTACCACACAAAAGTTAGTTTACTAACTGTGAGATCATGTCACCTCAGAGATGAAAAGAATAGTATGTATTGCTATATAAATATTTTTTCTGAGATGGTACAACCTGAACATCGTTGTATTTATCTTTGGGTATTGGGGTGGGTACAACCCCACATTAGGTGTGCATATGCAGCAGCCTCTCTGTAACATAATGCATGCTAAATGAAAACTGGTACAATGCAAAGCATGTCCTTTCATGGTTTGCAAAGTTAAAAAGCTGTATTTCTTACTTCTTGTTTTTAGAACAGTACTAGAAAACACATAGCAAAGTCTTAAAATGCACTGCTTTATTCCGTTTTTCAGTTCATTTCTATGAATGTTTGACAGTCTGAGCTATTAGTAAATCAGATGGTCAATGATGTGGTACAAACTATTTCTGTTTTGGTCACATAAGTGGGGATGAAGCATCATGTACCTATATATATATATATATATATATATATAGCAAATGATAGTTTACTATAGGATATGATACCAAAATCCATGTGTACTTACATTTTTCAAGTGTAAAATCCCCAGATTTTACTTAGTGCATGTCCTTTGGGGACAAGGCATAATATGTTTGACTTTATTAAGGCTTAAGAAGTTGTTTTCTTTTACTACACTGGTTATTTTGCTGTGGCTTTACTTAAGTTACAGATTATCACCATGTAGTGTGATCACTCTATCTAGCATGATGTTATCATATTTAGCACAGAAATTTCTATTAGTAAGATTGGTTAGAGTGTATATAAATTAGATAGGGACTTAATATGGACATCAGAGTGACTGCAAATGTTAAAATGTGTTATGTGTTATGAAATGTCTGTTTGTATACTTTGTTATTGTATAATTTTTGTATTCTTGTATACATTTGAATTTTATGTAACTGTTTTGTGGAGCTTTTCTCCTCAGGTCTCTGTTGAAAAGAGGTCTCTACCCAATCAGACAAACCTGGTTAACAAATGTCAAATAAATAATAAATAAAATGCATCTGTGGTTGGTATAGCTTTTATTATTTACTATCCAAGTTCTGTTTATTAACCTAATTAAACTCAGTTTGATTAGTGGATCTGGTAGGCCAAAAGTTTTTAATGTAAAGAAGTGAGGCTAAGTAACCCACTCAAAACATGTCTTCAATTTTAGGTACACAAATGTACATATTGTCCATTGATCGCTGCTGCTGTAACATTTCTCATAAAAGCTACATTGCATTTCAGTACATTTACTGGCTGTATAAGTATGCTGATTTTGAGACCTCTGTGTTATGCTCAAGTTACTTAAGAATATGGCTAGTCTCTCTGTCTTGGTTCATCATGACCTTGCAAATGTTTGAGAATAGTCAAATAGATCTGACATTTGTGGCTATTCAGTTGTCTTTCCTGTAATAAATCAGGAAAAAGTACTTCTTTCTTCCAGTCAGTTTGTATTTTTTACATTATACTAGAAATAAAGTGGACAAGCAAAGAGGTAAATAATAGTTCTGTTAATTCCTTTAAATCTTTATTTGTTATTCTGTCACTGCAAGAGGATAAATGATAACCCTGCAGTTTACCATTGTTCCATTATATTTTCTCTTGGTAATATATAGTTACAGGTGACATTTTCCTGAAATCCTGATGTCTTACTTCTTTCAGATGGTAAATTGAATATTTAACCATATAGTAAAACAAAATACCTGGGATTATATCTCAGATTGTCTTATTACATTTGACCACTTCTATACCATAATAAAATATGAAGTTTATTCTTAGCTACTTTTTACTCGTAATTCATTACATCTGAGTGATGCCTCCAGGTGCATCTGCAGTAAACTGCTACTGATGCCTCTAGGCATCAAATATTGTTTGATCATATTTGCATCAATAATTTCAAAACCATGCTATGTACAAGGTTTTAAAAGATTTCTTCTAAAAGCTTACATAATTGCAAACTCAAATGCATTAATATCTGACCTCTGTCTAGTGTAGGTAAATATCTCAACAATCAAATAACACAGACAGAACTGCTTAGGCTCATATGAAAGCCCTCAGCTAGATGAATAAAATGTTCCTAAAAGTATGTGTGTAACTTGAGTGGTTGTTGCGATCTTGTACATTGTTTACAAAATATTACAAACATAATAGTTACTGTGTTTACTGCGACTTTTAAAATTCAATTTAACACCTAGAATCTAAAGAATACTAGGACTATAAAAATAGCTTGTGCTGAAGATTTTGTCATTTATACTTCTTTCATAACCACTATGGTTCCGGAGATATGAACATTTGTTTGAAATGTGAGGACATAATTTGATTTTGTCAAAATTATTAGGCCCCTCCCATTGGAAGTAACAGTGAAAAATTCCTGAGCTCCATTGGAGTGAATGAATTTTAACATGGATTTCTGCTGTACTTAGCATCTCTTGATAGATTAAATTCTTAATTTCTTTTATGCTTTTTTTAGCCATCTCATAAGTCCCTCATCAAAAATTCTGAGATACTGAAAATATTTGCTATTTTTCACCATTTTACGCTATCTGAAAAGTTTAATCCTTCCTTACTCTATCTAAAATATATAACCATTTTTTTTTCATTTTTTTTTTCATGAGTGTTCATAATGCTCCCTTGTTTTCTAACAGTTTTTCAAACATCTACATTAACCTAAATTTTAACTGCTTGTCTTACAACGTCTTTCCCTCTAATAACCTTCTTCCATCTTTTTGTAATATTTTTCTCTGGAGATTCGGGTAATACCGTATCCTTCAACTTAACACTTCTGATGTTTTTATTAGCTTGCTGAGCTTAAAATGTATAGCTGCAGAAAGCGATATTATTGTAATTATCTATAATTTCTTGCCATTGATATAATACACACACACACACACACACACACACACACACACACACACACACACACACACACACACACACACACGCTTAGGCTTAAAGCGGTCTATTAATAAAGCTCACCTAGTAATTAGCTATGAATTTCTGAAACCATGAACCAAACAGAAAATGAAAATTTTAGAGGGAGGTCAGCATAATGGTTAAGATATCTGCCTTTCAGACACAAGGTGCAGGGTTTGATCCTCATAACATCAAAGAGAATAGCACTTAAATTGTGCAGGATGGCATAGCGGGATTGGGGTATTACTCCTTTCTCTACTGTGATGGGATCTCAGAGTTAGTATATATATTTAGCAGGGAGTGTGGGGAGGTTTGCTTCCCTGCAAAAAACAGGTGACTTATGTGTTGTGCTCAGTATTTTGGGAGTTCAAGCTTTTTGATTCAATATTTTAATTGTACTTCTACTTGTTAACTGGATACATCAACTGGACAAAGTGTTCCTTTCCCTGAGTAACAGGGGAGGACTGTTTTGTTAAAGTCACTTGCTTAAAGTCACACAGTAGGCATAAGGTAGGTGGAATGAATCAGAATCTGCATTTGACTGCAGGCAGCAGTTCATAACCACTCAGTGCCTTACTCCACTGGGATGGGTGCCAGAAAACGTTAATTCACTTAAAAGGTTAACAGTGCAGATGTTGCATTTACATGCACTTGCAGAACAATTAGAAGTAGGAAACTTGACTGGCTGGCGTTAGTGACTGACTACAGTCCTCAGTGATTTACCAGAAAATGAAGAGTCTGAGGAGTGACAGGGAAAACATATGATGCAAAATCAGAGACGTTCTGCAAAACTAGGGACAGATGAGAGGCAGTCACTATAGTGCGCTTAAAAAATTAACAAACTAGATGTTGCATAAACATGCATTTGTCTGAGCAATAAGAACTATGAAAATCAAATGACTGTCACTGACTGTAAATCTGTAATACTCTGATTTACTATAGAATCAAAAATTGTAGTTTTACTGTACTACTTCTGGGGTAACTTGCATTCCCATTAATTCCAAAATGTTTGTGCTAAATTACGGAAATATGTCATCTTAAAAGTCTTTTCTTCATGCTTTAGAAGTTTCACTATGTTTGGATCTGATGATGTCAGCAAATAAGCATTTGGTGGTACAATTGCAGACCTATACCTATATTCACACTGATGAGGCCCATATCTCCTTAATAATGAGGGCTGTATTATTCTAGCATGCATTAATTTTTATAATATTTGATAATCATAATGCATTTTTCTTGTTTTCCTGTCAATCTGATTTAGTGTTGTTTGCAGTCAGTCAATAACACCAAAGCTATAAGTTAGAACAAGAAAGTTAAAACAGGAAAAGCAAAGCAGTTTATAGTTTAAATTGTATTCCTAATTTTTTTTCTATTGCTAGAAACACTATTTTGGAGGAAAAGAGTGTAGCCATGCATGAAGACATTGGTTTGAGGGAGATGATGGTTGCAGTTCAGCATATGAAGGGCAACAAATTAGGTAGACCTGATGGATTTGTAGTGATTTTTTTATAAAAGGATAGGTAATTTTCAGTGAGGGTATTCAGTGATACATTAAGAAGAGGTTCCTTGCCACCGTCTATGATGAAGTCCTTTTTATCGTCTTACTTAAAGGGAGAGAAGCCCTGGAGAGCACAGCAAACTACAGACCCATATATCTATGCATTAAGGGGGGGGGGGTAGTGCTGAGCTGCAAAAGAATGCACCGCTGACCTGTGAATAAGATGACCACTTGAAGGGACAGCTCCTTTAATACTGCAATATTGTTTTGTAAAATGGAGTCTGAGTAAGGGAGGTGAAGAGGACTGTGGGTCGAAAAGAAGTTGAAACTTTATGGCACCTTTGAAGGGAGGCAAAGACAGGTAATAGCCAACAGGATGGAAGGAAAGATTAACAGAATATTAACACACCTGCAAATCCTAACAGAGAATCTAAGACTAATTCATGAGGAGGTGCAGTAACTGAAGGTGAATTATTTTCTTCAACTTCATCTTTGACTGGAGGGGGTGCTAGATAGCAGTGTTTTTTTTTTTTCTTGTCATATGTCTGGACATGCCCCACAACCTAGCTACAGTGTACCTGTTGTATTCTAGCAAGAAAAAAATAACCTAGAGCCACCATTGTTTTAGGGGTAGTCTGGGTTAAGAAATTCACAAAAAATAATAAAATAAAATAAAAACAAATAAGAACAAATTCACAAATACAGAATAATTGCAGAAGGAAGACAATATCATAGACAACTGAAATAATATGTAAATATTACTGAAAATGTGAATTAATTGTAGTAGTAAATATGACAGGGATGCAATAGATAAGAACAGAGGATCAAAGTAGAAGTGATACAGGTGTGGAGGGAGTTCGGTTATCTTTACAAATCTTATAAGCCTCCCTCTTAAACTAAAAAGCCAAATAAAAAAAAATCAGTCCTTTTCTTGCAATCAAAATGCAAGAAAATTATATATATGTATATATATATATATATATATATATATATATATATATATATATATATATATATATATATATATATATATATATATATATATATATATATATATATATATATATATATAAATTAACATCATAAAATAACAGTTAATATGTTTTACCTGCAATATTCAGAGGTCAAATATTACTGCAGTTGGGTTTGCTATTGTGTAAGCTTTAAGATGAAATCTTTTAAAACCTTGTACATAGCATGGTTTTGGAATTACTGATGCAAATAGTAGTTAAGTGCAGATGCACCTAGAAGCATTATTCAGATGTAATGAGTTTTTATGATGTTAATTTATATAGATATAATTTTCACATTTTTCTAAATATCTCAACAACCAAGTAACACTTATAGAACTCCTTAGCCTCATATGAAAGCTCTCAGCTAGATGAATATAATGCTGTTGACAGTATGTTTATAACTTGAGTGCTTGCCAAGATATTTTAAATTGTTTGCAAAATATTACAAACATAATAGTTACTGTGTTTACTGTGGCTTATAAATTTATTTTAAGACATAGAACTTTTGCTTCAAAAGGCCTATTTAACATAAGACATAGTGGATCATTTTTTGGAATTTTTCCTGAACTTCTCCAGTCAGTCTCAGACTTCAGCATGAGAGTTTCTTATGATCCAGGGTTCATAGCTTCTATGATTCGCATGATACTTGTTGCCAGATTACACATGAGAACGATAAATGGACCCAGCATTTACATTCTCTATAGTATCAAATTCCAGTTTTGAGATTTATAAAAATGGAATTGCTTTGGTGGAGGCAACCAATTTAACTGAACCCAGGTCTCCCATTCTTTCTTCAGATCCCAGTCCAATTTGTCACCACAGACATGTTGGATTTTGCTTTGGGTGCAGTTTCCAGAGGGGTAAATGTGCAAGGCCAATGGAATCCTTCAGGCTGACCACCACCTTAAAGAGATGTTGGCTGTGTTTCATGCCTTGAAGCTTCTCCATCACCTTTAGTTATCAGGACCTCTCCTAGTGATTACAGACAGTACCACAGTCATGTGGTACCTAAACAAGCAGTGTGGTACAAGGACACACCCCCTATGCAGGTTAGCAATGATAGTGTGTGAATTAGCTCATCAGCATTCCTTAACCCTCCAAGCATCTTATGTTCCCTCAGAGCAAAACATAGAGCCAGACAAGCAGAGCAGGGCCAGGACAGACCCTCCTGAATGGAAACTGAATGGGGGGAGGGGTTCCAGAAACTGATCCAGTTCACCTCAATTAGATCTGTTCACCTCCTTTCAAAACAGACAGCTAGACAAGTTTTGTTCCAAGACTCCAGTCTTGAAAATAGATCCATTTGAATTCCCTTGGAAGGGAATACTCCTTTATGCATGTCTACTCTTTCCACTGATTCCCAGAATAATTCTGAAGATTCAAAAGGATCCACAAAAAATAATTGTGGTGACTCCACTTTTGGCCAAGGCAACCTGGGTTCTCCTTTCTTATGGAATTAGCCAAGGGAAATCACCACAGGCTCCTTCACAGATCAAATCTACTTGCAGAAGAAAGGGGAAGTTTGATACACACCAATAACAATCAACTTCAACCGACTGCTTGAATGCTTCAGTTTTAATACCTTTAAGACACTTATTTCACGAGGACATACAGCAAGTACCAAAAGAGACAAGAAAGCCTACTACTGTAAAATCCTATGTTAGTAAGTGGAAGGGATTTTCTAGTTAGTCCTTAGTCAAAAAAACAAGGACCCATCAGGGATTTTGTTTTACACTTGACATCTCTTCATAAACATGTTTTTCCTCCTTGGGATCTCAACTATCTACTGCAGACATTGATTAAGTCACCTTTTGAACCTGCCCAACAAGCTGATTTAAGGTTCTTGTCTAGGGGAAATTGTACTCATTATTGCTCTAAGTTTTATGCTCTCATGGTGGGTGACCCAATCTGATTACCATAGGTGCAGGGTATCTTTAAGAACAAGCCCCTCATTCATGCATAAAGTGGTTTCTGAGATTACTTTGATTCAAGCCATCAGTCTCCCAGTTTTCTATCCAGGGAATTGTTATGGCTAGGCTTGTATAGACCCTAGGACCGATAGCCTAGTACCAACCTATAAACCTATGAACCAGAACCTAAAATACAGAGAGAACTGATTGCACATATTCTGGATGGGTATAGGCAGCACAGGTACTATCTTGACAGAATTAATTCTTTCTTTATTTTCATGTGGCAAAAAGATGGCAGTTTGTGTATAAACAGACAGTTTCCAGGTGGTTGTCTTCCACTATTGTTTTTTGTTACTCCCACTGTAGTAAATCAATTCTAGGCATTATCATGGCACATTCCACTAGAGCATTGTCTTCTTTGATGGCATATAAGAAAGGGATGGACTCTAAAAGCATTCTAGAGGAAGCTCCATGGTCTTCAGTAAATACTTTTACAAAGCATTACAAAGCATTATAAACTGGAATTCTTTTCTAGGTTCAGGTCATACTTCGCTGTGTCCATTTTTCAAGGACCTTGGATCCATATCTGTTCTCCTCCCAGCATAGACAGGCTTTGGTATTCAACCCATATAGCCTAAGGGCTACTGCAGCAGTGGGAATGATGAACATACTACAGTTGTGTAAGTAGCACTTACCCATAACAGTAGATGATCGAATTCCTCACTGCTGCTGTTACAGTAGCTGCCTCTACGCACTATCCATCCCCCTAAATTTGTATATAGTTGTAGTTGGATATAAAATAAGGTTGTGCTTGTTTCTACATGTTTTACTGTTACTGTTGGTTGCTTATTTCAGGATTAATGGGCTCTTCTCTCATTGCATGGGCAAGAAAACCCTGAAGACTGTTTCACTCTGACTGCAGATTTTCCTCCCAGGAATTAGCCAAACAGTAGTCACAGTGAAGGAATTGGGGGGTTCCAAACTTTTTGAAGCTGCTGGTTGTTGTTTCCTGGGTGGGAAGCAACTTGTATAGCCTAAGGGCTACTGCAGCAGTGATGCTCTTTTACAGCCACCTAAGCTACCACTATAAGCTATGCTTATTCAACATGGGAGCTAATACTGGTTGTTGACACAAGGTCAAGGGTCACAAATTATGAAACTGCAACATTTATTTATATATTTGTAGATAAGGACATATGAAATTCATTTAGTAAATACAGATGACAAACTATTAGGCAGAACACGACATGCAAAGTTAATACCTTATTTGACTGCTGCAATTTCTACAATTAGTTTAGAGGGGTACCAGGAAGGGATATGAGATTAAATCTTAATATCCACAAATAATTCACTGGCTAACACTAGTATCCAACACCAGTATGAAGTAAGCAGCATCACACAAGTAAATGCCACCCTCAGTTATTATGGTCGAGCAGCTGTGACTCAAACCCAGGTGATCCTCATCAAGTCACAGTAAGCCCTGACAACCCCCCCCCCCACTATGCTCTTTAAGTCCTGTTACAGGACAATAACATGGAATGAGTCTCAATCTTTGTTTCTTTGCTTTAAGTTCAGTGATGCTCTTGCGCATCCCATGTAGTGCTGAATGGGTGCAGATGCATTTGTGGGTGATCTATTCCACATGCAGCCTTGCCTTGCCACTCCTTTGTAAGCAGGCACTTCTCATTAAGTCATTTGGTCTCCAGTGGACACACAAACACCCCTCCACTGTCTAGATTGGCCCATCGTTACATTCCCTCCCCTTCCAGCTCATCTACTGCTCAGACCATTACATCATCCTGGATATTCTGGGTCCATTTCTCTACACTGTAGATTTAGATCATTACTGGATATTATGTGGGTTTTAATACTGACCTCAGGTCCTGTTTAACTTTTGTAGTTTTATCAGATACTCCAGTGTTATATATATATATATATATATATATATATATATATATATATATATATATATATATGCCTATAAACATTCACCTGCATGCTTCTTGGTAATGTGTTAAGTGGGCTAAAGAAGATTTTTAAGAACCTTTTTATCTGGCATTTGACAAGCAGCAAGGCATAAAAGATTCTATATGCTTTCTGCCTGTCACTGTTCGCTAGATTTAAATATGTGATCAAAACTGATGAAGTGCACATGATATTATATAAACATCATACATGCAACTGGTCACCAGTCCTGAATTTTTATCAAAAATATTTACAGTGCAGATGTTGAGTAACATTTGTTATATCAGTAACATATGTATGGACAAAATAATACTAAAGATTCCATTAGGGAACATAAGCAGACCTCAAGAATAAAACTCAAACAAGAACTAGAAATTCTTATACCCAGAGGTGAGAAATCGATGGTTGCAAATACCCCCTTAGGCAGTGCATCAAGAAATGCATTAACCTGCACAGTTACTCACTGACACCTGGTTAATGTGCACCATCAATCTGTTTTTTTGGCATGACCAGTGAACATTGATCTCCTTACTTCCGTCTTGGTTGTAAATATTTCCTCTGGTGACTAATGCACAGTTTACGCAAAAAAGCCAACCAGAAAAACAATACATCTGTTCTTTTTAAAAATGACTCTGTCAGGGTAGGACCCAAAAGAATATGGCAAAAAACAGACAGGAGAACTTCCATTAAGAGCTCACTCACTAGAGAATAAAAGGACTTCTGTGTTCCATCAGCTAGAAGGCAAGACTATGGAAAATTGCATAACTTCTTGTCTCACCATCACATAACCACTTGACCACGTGATTTGAAAATTCCTCATAAACTACGCAGAAATAACTGACAAAGACCCACATGGTTCTCTTTTCATGGTTACTCCCCCCTCATGTCTATAAGCTACTGTGACAATCCATTACTTGGCCTAATACTATCCCTTTCACACTTGCATCGTTACTCCCCTAGCATATGCACCTCTGTCTCCACCATGGATCAGCAGCATGCCTAAAATGAAAATATAGCTAGCTCTCTGTAACAACCCATAGATTTGGGCTGTGGAGCTTGTGTTAAGTACTGTGTTCTATAGATAGGTAGGGGCTTGTGTATGTGTGTGTTGGTGTCCAGTTAGTTCACATTCTGGACATCATTTTTTGGCATTTATTTCTCTGAAGTCAAAGCCAATGCCAGTGGTCTCTGAATGACTACATTTGCAGATGACTGCAAATTAGGAGCTGTCATTGAATCCAACACTGACACAAATGCTCTCCAGGAGGGGCTGACACAGACAAACAACTGGTGTTAGAGCCAGTGACTAAAACTAAATGCCAAGAAATGCATAATAGTATCCATCCCTGGTAACTATCATATTGACAACACACCCCTTAGAGATGACCCAGTAGTCAGGGACTTAGGGACATGCATAGATAGTAATCTAGCCTTTGACCATTATGTGTCTACAGTAGTGAGGAAATCCTTCTGTGTTGCGCAACTTATAAACAAAGGTATGGCATCTAAGTCCAAAGAAGTCATTGTTCCACTGTAGCCAGCATTCATCAGATCTATCATTGAGTAAAATGCCCCCTTTCGTATGTACCTAACCAGACATATCCAACAACTTAAAAGAATACAGGGCTTAAGTAAAATGTCCTATGCAGACTACCTCAAAGCTCTATCCCTGTATTCTGTCTCCTATAGGGTTTTGAGGAGAGATCTATGCCTGACATACAGGGCATTGTCAGACCCCACTCTGATGGACCTCCTGCATATCCACAAAACAAACAGCACCAGAATTGCCCATTCTAAAGACTTAAGCCTTGCCTGTGATATAAATAGGACCTGCTGGACAGACAAGTTTGTATCCCAGAGATTATCCCATCTCTGGAAAGACTCTCCATCCATGTGAGGCAAAGTTCCCCTCTAACCCAATTGAAGTGCAGCCTGGACAATTGGATGGGGAACAGAAAATTCATCCCTGATTTGGCACCTGTGTGTCTAAGGGACACAGGCAGCCTGTAAATGTTTCATCACCCAAGCCCCTGCTTACACTCATCAAGGGTATCAGAACTTGTCAGAGATTTGGGATGCATGGCTAGGCTTAAAAAGGTCCTTGTGGTCATTAGCTTAGTAAACACATATGACCATATGAACCATAATTTCCCTATGGTAACATAAATCCCTCAAATGCTACGAATCCTAGCATCATTGCACCCATAAAGCATATCTAAATACTCTTTCCAGAGGACACCACAGATATGTATTGCTTGGAAGTCCCAGAGATTGCTCCTTAGCTACTTACTCAGATAACTCTCTCTTAAAGCTTCATTCCCAAATGCTCTGCTCCAGTGCATTTATACAATCATGTTACAGTGCCTGCCTTCTACAAGTTAATCAGTGTTGCTCAGACCCTCTCTAAATCTTGGACATACCCAACAGTCTAAGGAAACCCATGTTGAAACTGCACCCTTTAAAAAGGCCTTTCACCAAAAATACTGCACCGATTATATTAGATAAGTGCCAACTTGTGTAGAGTTAGATCTCTGTGTTGCTACATGGCATCTCTCAATGATCACTACACTCCTGATCATCGCCCATGACTACTTCATCTTATTTCAGAATTTGTAAGACTAACCTAACAATGTGAGGGCCTCCATATATGCTATGTTACAGCTGGATGAAGCCCTGATTGTGACATAAATGGGACACTTTCAATTAGTGGTTCTGGGACTGGGCCATGTCTGATGGTAGTGAAAAGCCGCCCATACTGTAATGGGGGGGGGGGCAGCTCTATCCAACCACAGGAACAGTGGGCATTGTGCCACTAGAGTACAAACCACATCCTGCCAATCAGTGCAAAGTATTTAACAGACCAGGATGGAGTGTGTGTTTGTGTGTGTGTGTGTGTGTGTGTGTGTGTGTGTGTGTGTGTGTGTGTGGTCTACTACATGGGTAGCCTACTCCAGTGGCCACATGAACTGGCCCATACATTATGACCCAGCTGTCATTACTGGGGGACTGAATAGGCTCATTTGGGTTTGCTTGGCAGAAATGAGTGTACCACAGAGCCTTCACCTAGCATTCAGACACTTGGTTCCCATCCTTTTGGGAAAAGTATGCCATCTGGGTTCTGGTCATGGAATCATTAGGCAGTGTCCTGCAGAAAATAAACACTGTAAAGCAAGGCCACCCTTTTTAGTGCCACTACTTTCATATGGTATGTCAAACATAGAGACAACCATTCATTATATGACCTTAGCATTTGCTTCAGCTATGTTTAAATGAATCATCACAATAAAAGTTACATTTTATTGATTTTTTTTAATTATGAAATGTAACTCAAAGTTACAATAAAAAGAGGAAAAACAGGTGTGCACACTGCTTTTGGGGGCTTTAGTCCCATACATAGTTTTGTTTATCTATACCAATTCCATGACTAAACAACAATGGATAAAAGTGAAAAATACCACTAATATGGACAGGGAGGCTAATACAATACAAGAGCAAGTGGTTTTAACTACCTGCAATTAAAAAGAAAATCTGCTCATTGAATCTGCACTCAGAGTGTAAGGTAGCCTCTCCAGTCTAGACAACAGAGCCTCCTAACTTAAGTGCCTGGATAATAGTCTTGCATATCATGAATATCAGCTAATCTACCTTCTGATTACTTCCAGGCTAGTTCATACTGTATTCAGTGGGACCTCCCTCATAGCATAAAGGCAGGCTTGTATCAACTAATACTTAGAACCGCTGTATATTTAAACATACGTTTGCTGCAAGCCTGAGTAATGTGTCTCTTAGATCTGGGGAGAATGAAACTCGTTCATCTGCATAAAATAGCAACATTTTTAGCTGGCTTCAGGTTTCCCCGTGCCTAATTATGACTTAGCCAAGGAATTCAAAATCCCATTCATTGGTGCCACTATTAACAAGAAAAGAAAAAAGGAAAGGAGACACACATTCTTGCTTTATGCCTTGACTTAAGGAGAAAGGGGAAGTCACAGACTGACTCACTTATTCTAGCATATACATATTTCTGCAGATTTTTTTTTTATTTTATTTGTTAAACAGGTAGTCCTGTTGGACCCAGCTATCCCTTTTCTGAGGTGACCTGGGAACAATGTCTGTTTAAGTTGCTTGCTCAGAATCATAACTCCTAGCGGTCCAGAACTTCTTGGAATGCTTGGATTTTTGCCTCATATTTTTGGTCACTACCTTGAATAAATTATGGATTTCTGGAAAATGACTGGCCATTGCAGTCACTAAGCAATGACAGACATTTGAATTTCAGACTTTGTATCTTTCAGATAATGAATGCTAATGCAATACTTGTTATTCTACTGACTTTGTAAGTTTATAAGAGCAATATTTAAAATCTGTACCTGAATTTCGTCATTTTCCCAGTATTATTTTTGGCTTTAGCCAGAATGTGTGAACAAAGAAGTTGAGTGGGATGCTCAGAGATACTCAGAAGGCAAACAGAAGTTTAAGAAATCCATCCCTGCACTGTAGAAAGCAGGTCATTAATGGCTCAGCATGTTAATCATCTGCATTATCTGCCAAATATTTTAGATAGACCCATTGAAAGCACTATGAGTCAAACTACATCAACCATAGCACCTTAAACAAATAAATACATTTTAGATTGTTGATTTATCAAAATCTAAGGAAAAAGTACCCTCCTCCCACCTTAGAAGGTAATAGATATAATGTGCAGCATGTAACTGACCAGGTTATAGCTTCTCATAAAACCCACCTGCATCATTCAGCCTAATTAACATTATCTGTGCAAAAATCTCAATATTATAATTTGCTAAACTGGATACTATCCTTGATTTAAGGGAGCACATAACCTCAAAAATTTGTGTAATGGAGGGCATTGCTTTCAGTAGCTATCTTTTGCCGCAAAATCTCTGGCCACTGTGAGAAGAACTGTAAAAGTATTAAAATGTATTGTTCTTTCAAGTGCAATGCATAACATGTTGCATTATCTTCCTCATTTAACATGATGTACGAGGATACATGCCTACATCCTGGTGCAGTCACTCCTTCTGCTGTTCTGTATTGCCATATCTAGCTGCCCTTCTAAAGTGCTGTACCTGCCTGTAGAAAGCTTTAGTTCCTCTGCTGACCCTGTCCTGTACTGACAGATCTAGCATGTGTCAGCTGACATTCTTCAATTACTGTACCTACCCGCAGAATATGTATCCCACAGCAGTCACTTCCACTATTGCCCTCTATTGTACAGTCTCTTTGTTGGCTTAATAATTTCCAGTAGGAACTTAGATTCAATGTTAAAATAAGTCCCGATTCATCTTACACATCTCCTTTCTCAAAAGGTGTCCCCAAAGTTATCATGTTATCCCATTTTTTTTTCTCAGTCTTTTTCAACCAGATAGCATCAGACTTACCTCAAAACTCTGTCATCTTACATATCACATGATCATATGGTCATCTACAGCACAGGTCAGGCCCCTCCCACTCCACTTCAGCCAAAAGACAACTAGAGCAACACTTAAACCAATGCTCCAATTAGCTTTATCATAAGTATGTAGTCCTCTAAGTGTGAAAAAGAAAATTAAATCCATGATACTTAGCAGAGAGGAAAAGCTATCCAAAGTGCTCCAGACATTGACTAGTCATGACTAATTACTGTAACCAAATCAAATGAACTCAAACCTTCCATTATCGTGACATCTGTCCTGACCCACAGTTTAATCTCCAATACAATTTCCTTATATTAAAGAGCAAAATTAATATGCTTCTTTTCTGAATTAGAAAAATATTGAGTGTTCTGACTCCAGAATATAGAATAGCAATTGTTTAGGACGTGCCACTTGCCTAATTACAATATCACCTACCCACAATTGCCACAAATTCAAAAAATCTGTCATCTTTACAGTCTTTCTCAAACTAAATATTTATATATATATATATATATATATATATATATATATATATATATATACACACACACACACACACACACACACACACACACACACACACACACACACACACACACACACACACACACACACACACATATATATATATATATATATATATATATGTGTGTGTGTGTGTGTGTGTATATCTTTCTTGCACTGTCTCGACTATCTAATGCAAAATTGTTACTTGTCAAAGAAATAGCAGAACTGTTACTTGGATAGCTATTACTTAAACTAATATATTTAGAGATTTTTTTCCTTTCCTAGTAAGTTGTCTTATTCTCAGAACACCGACCTAATGGATCTGGTCTCTTCCAGAACTCTACACATTTGCAAAGCGTACAAAATAACCTTTGCAGCACACACCTCAACTTCTCCTAATTGGTTTTTGACCTCAGGATCTCCTCCCTTCCTTTCTTTCATTTCTTCAGTTTAGTCGGAAGCAGGTAATTGCTAATTACAGCAGTAGGCGTTATTTTTCTGATCGTTTTATATCTTTTTGAAAGTTGTATTTTCAATTTCTTGTGCAGACCTTTTGCTCTTTACATGTTTACTTGGAATATAAATGATTAACCTGTTTATTTTGAGTTTCATTATGTAGCTATTTTATTTATTGGATAAATGGTTTATGCAGTTTGCACATGCTTAAAATTATGACATCTCCCAGCTGATGAAGGTGATTGCTCAGAGCTAGTTGCTACTGTTTCAATATTTAAAGGCTGGCTTATTTTAAGGAAAAATAGTAAGGTGCACACCCTTGTTATTCTGACTAAGTGACTGTGGTGTACCTTAAAACTTGTGAAAGATGAATGATACTAAAGAGTTACCATTTACTCCCTTTTTGAGAAGTAATATGCACATAGGGGAGTAGTGCACACTGCACACATTAGCTCTCATCAAACTTCAGTTACTGTTGGCAAGGGTGAAATGTAAAGTGCTGGACTTGCTCTGAGGTAGGTGAAATGCAGGTCACCTGGTAACTACAGCTTAGTCCTTTTTTGTAGAGAAAGAATGTTATCTTGTTATGGCAGGTGTTCGCTATTAAGGCAGTTGTGCACATTTTTCATATACCTTACTTTCAAATTTACCTTGTCTACTAAAAAGTACCAGAAGTGGGAGTTAAACCCTATATTGCCAGCTTCATATCACATAAAATATTAATAACAGTGATGCAAGAATTAGAACCCCTAGTTCCCTGTCCCTCACATATTAATTGGTGGCAACAAGTGGGATAATAAGGCTATTCATCATAGCCACATCACAGACCCACCAGAGGCAGTCTTGCTTACTGCACCTCCTGTCAGCGGACTCTGATCTACACTTTCAAAGTATAGCTTCATGTAAAATCTCTACAAAACCTCAGTTACAACTAAAGAGTTACATATCAGGATCCTGTGTGGCTCATTGACCACCAATACAGACCTTTCCACAGACCTAATCAAGTGATAGTTTTAGAACCAACTGTCTGTATCTCACTCTTTAGCCAGTATAAAGTAGGGAATACATAGTGTCTATCAAATCTATATTTGAGAACCCTCACTTCTTCATATTTTACCTACATTCTGAAACTCTAGGCTTTTAATCCCCCCTATTTCTTACATTCTACAGAACATACTAGGACAACTCAACTCCCTTCCTTCATAAAAAATACTTCTTTCCTACTTACCATCTATCAGCTTTGAGACTCCACCACCACTAAATTTCCTTCTACTCAGCAATTTTTTTCCTTCTTGATCTCTACTTCCGCACTACCTGCCATCTGTGACATACAGATCCCTTTACTTAATCATGCTACTACTCAGCTTATCCTCTAATATTTTCCTGCTACTAGGCCATCTTTCATCTTACCATGATGCTATAATAGCTCTCACCATATCTCCGACTCTGTTCCAACCACCTATCCATACTTCCTCCCTAGACTCTCCACACATCGCACCAAACCTCTTTAATGATGTGCTTCACCTTTACTCCAGATATAGACTGATTAACTCCATTTCAACTCAAACAAAAACAAAATTAGGTAGAAAAATACTCTCCAAAAAACAAGTATCAATAATTCTCCAATATACTAAGGCCCTTCTAGGAGGAGATATTCATCCTAATCTTGGCCCCACCTGTCACAATGAACATCAATACAATTCTCTTCCACACACTACTCTAACCCTACAATGGTCAATCCCCAACCCTGGTAATCTAACTTTTGCTTCAATAAATGTTAGAAGTATAACAAATAAAATTGCTGAACTACATCCCTGGATACAAACTATCCCAGTTTAGAATCAGCTCTATCTGAGCTTTTCTGTGCATTTTTGATAATTGTCTGTTTACAGTTAAAAGCATTCTCAAGTCTGCTCCTTGATCTCTTTAAAACTTTCATTTAGTGGCTATAGCTAGGAACTGTAATAGTGTGCATTACTATATTTGTATTTTTTATTTAATTACTAAATCGTAAACTGCTTTTTCATACTGAGACTTGTATTTTCTCTTTGTGGGTGTTCTTTCTATGCTTTTAAAGTGAGGTTTCTGTGTTCTGCTCAGATGGCATAATCTTGATAGAGGCCTGTTGTCTAGGCTGGTATTTTTGTTTGAGTTTCCTGTGTTTCTGGCAGCCATTTTCTGCTGATTGTCTTCATTATTATTGAAAGTAACAAGGCCTCCTGACCTTCTGTAGTACAAGTGATTGGGTAGTAGCAGGGGATGAGTAGTAATCTCATCTTCCAACTCTTCCATTCTTACTGCTATATAAACCCTGTATCTTATAAAGGTTCTGCTAGTATGGCTCAGGCTCTGGATTGCATTGCATAAGTGGAAATTCCTTAAGATTCCAAGCGCAGGATAAAGTTATTTCTTACACTTATTTCACTGAACTGCACTTCTGAAACACTTATAATTGTGCTATACAGTTGATTTACATTTTGCACTGTTATAAACCTTTTTTTATTGTTTCACTGCATTTATGTATTGTTTTATACTGTTTTAACATTACTTAAGTGTAAACTGCTGTTTTTTCATACTGAGAGTTGTATTTTCTGTTTGTGAGTGCTCTATCCAAGCTTTTCTGTGCATTTTTGATAATTGTCTGTTTACAGTTAAAAGCATTCTCGAGTCTGCTCCTTGATCTGTTTAAAACTTTCACTTAGTGGCTACAGCTAGGAACTGTAATTTCCCACCCCTCCTCCCTAGTGTTGTGTGTTCTTATACTTGGTGGCTTTGCAGTTGCCCGCACATACTGTATATTTGATTTGTGACACTCCTCCCAGTCCAGTGTCATTAGTTCACTCAATCTAATAGAGAACATTTGTGAAGTCCAACCCACTCAGATTCTTAACGTTGAATTAACTTCTGTTCCAGCTTTCTCCATTTCCACTTCACTGGGAAAAAAAATTCTAAGCTTGCTTCCCCCCTTTCCTGTGGCAGGTCTTGCCCAGATAAGGATTTGCTGTGTCCAGGACTGTTTGTGAGCTCCTAAGCCCCCCCCCCACACTTAACTGGGGTTAAACTATTCCTGGCGCCATAAAGTCTGTTCTTCAAAATTTCACTTGCAACTAGCCAGCTTTTTAGTTTTAGCACTCGTCTGTTTCTTTGAGCTCAGCACTTGTTCAGAACTCATTGTAAGCACTAAATAAGTTACAAATTACTACAGCACTCAACTTTCCTCACTTGTCTAGAGGAAAACAGGTTTTAGTACTTAATAAATAAGCACCTATTCAGGCATGTCTAAAGGTCAGCTCTCGGTGTTTTCTCCTGTCTACCTGATAAATCTGGGCATCTTGGGACAATGCAGCAATTGCTTCATGTACACAGACAGCCCTCTCCTCCTACCACCCAACACTACGACCTGTGAGAGATGCACTTATATAGCCAAACTGGAAGCAAAGCTCTCTTCACCAAAGACTGGCCTAGACAGTCAAGAGGAGAAGGTAAACACTTGCACCGCACCACACTTATCACATAGTCCCTCAAAACCTACACCACCAAAACGCACACACAGAAGCACAAAACACACACCTACATTCGCGGAGGCTCTCAGTACAAATCTGCCCAAACAACAGAGACCTCCAAAGCAGAAATGCAAGCAACCTCCACCCCCCAACACAACCCAAATGACACATAGCCCATCTACAGCCCATAAGGCATAAGGTACCCAACACTCTAGTCATAGGTGACTCTATAGTCAGGCACACTGATGATCCACTCACCAGGCTAAACAAAGAAAAAGTTACTGTCAGCTGCCTGTCAGGTGCCAGGATCCACCACATAACACACACACTCAGGTCACTCCACAACAAGTACAGATATGACTCTGTCATTGTCCATGTTGGTGTGAATGACCTGAAATGTACCTCCCTGGACTACATGGAAAGAGACATGGAGGAGCTCTCCGATCTTGTAGCCCAGGCAGGTATGACCCTAGCTCTGAGTAGCATCCTGCCATCACCCAGAATGATACCACAGTACAAGGACAAAATGATTGACTTTAATAATTGGCTAAGCTTCTGGTGTCATTCTAAGGGAATCCAGTATCTGCCTGCCTGGGATGACATGATCGACAGACCACACTGCTTTGCCAGAGATGGCCTGCACCTGTCGCCCTTGAGATTCCAGATACTAGCAAAGGCTCTTGCCACTCCTATAGTACCTTTTTTAGGCAAGGTTCAAATGACAAATTCACCACCGTAAAAAGGTACAAGCTAGCAAAATCTGAGGGTAATGCTACTCATTGCTAGAAGCCTAAACCTCAAAATGCACTCACTCGAAGCACTCCTTAAAATGGAGAACATTGACATCTGTGCAGTGACAGAGACCTGGTTCAAAGCTCCAGAGAGCAACCCTGCATTACCAGGCTATAATTCATACCACACCTTTCGGCCACCAAACCCAGACAGAAACACTAAAGGTGGAGGCTTGTCCATATTCATTAAGGATATCCACACCCCACACCTCCAAGCTAGTTGCTCAGCATAATGCAGCCGAGATTATCCAAGTACAAATAACTCTAGGCAAAACTGAAATCCACATTGTAGCTTGCTACAGACCCCCCACCATGCCCTAGGATTCCCACTCCTCTTTTCTTGATACACTGGAAAATATTAAGGTACAACCCAACACTCTAATAATGGGTAATTCCAACTACCCTAACATTAACTGGGAAAACTACTCATGTACCAACTCTTTTGCTCAACGTTTTCTGGAAATCATCAATTCCAATGCTTTGGATCAACTTATCCACACCTCCACCAGGGGCAGCAGTATCCTAGACCTGGTCATCACCAACATGGGTAGCCAGTGTTCCACACCAGAGGTCAGCTCCTCGTTGGTCAGATCTGACCACAAGCTAATCACCCTAGACATCCACATTCTGCTCCAACCCCCCATTAGGGAAACAACTGTAAAATATTTCTCCAAAGCCAACTTCACGCTTCTTAAGACAGAAGTGGCAAACTTCACGACACCCATGCAGATGGACAATAGAGGTACGACTGCTGAATCCTACACAAATGCACTTTATAAGCACTTACACAAGTGCATGGATCATGTTATCCCTAACAGAACCAAGATGCTATCCTCCAAAAAAAGGAAGCCAATCTGGTAGTCTTCTGCCATAAACAAACTCTACAACAGAAGAAAGAAACTGTTGCAAAAAAGAGTAAAATCCCATGATTGGAGGAACTCCCTGGTCAGCCTCAGTAAGAAGCTGAGATCCCTCATAAAATCATCCAAAGCTGGTTATGAAAACAAAATTGCCACTGATTTTAAAGACAACCACAAAGCATTCTATAGCTATGTCAAGAATCTCAATGGCAATACTCAGATCTGCTCTGAGTTACAGCACAATGACACTAAATGTACAGAACCAACTGATATTGCCAACATCCTGGCAGATAGGTTCAGTGTTAACTTTACCCCTCCCCTCTCACCCCCTAAAGGGCCCATCTTTATACCAGAAGAATGCAAAGTTCCTGTAATCACGGCTGCACAGGTAAAAACCTCACTCTCCAAAGCCAAGAACACAGCATCCATGGGACCTGACAACATCCCAGGCTGCCTTCTACATGAACTACAGAATGAACTGGCACCCCACCTAAGTACCATGTTCAATCATAGCCTCACCTCAGGCTTTGTGCCCATTGAATGGCGCACCATGACAGTTATCCCACTCCACAAAGGGGGGGGGGGCACAACAGAGCCTGGGAACTACTGCCCCATTAGCCTGACGAGCCTAGTCTGCAAGGCCATGGAACGGATCATCATGGAATCATAAACAAAGACATTGGAGATCTCCAAACTCTGGACCCCACACAGTTTGGGTTTGTAAAAGGCAGATCATGTCTCCTAAACCTGAAAGACTTCTTTGAAGTAGTCACCAAAGCCATAGATGAGGGTAAGGTGGTTCAAACAGCCTATCTAGATCTCGCCAAGGCATTCAACACCATCCCCCACTCTGGAATTATAGATAAACTCACTAAACTAGGTATAAATCCCTATGTCACAAGATGGGTTGCCAACTGGCTTAAAAAATGGAACCCACACTGAGAAAGTAGCAGGCTCCAAATCAGACTTCAGACCAGTGACAAGTGGAGTACCACAGGGTTCAGTCCTGGGTCCTCTCCTGTTTGGTATCTACTTCTCTGAAGTACAGGCTAACACAGAAAGTCTTTGGCTAACTCAATTCGCAGATTACTGCAAACTAGGAGCCATAATCGAAACTCCTAATGATGTGGACATCCTACAAAAGGGCCTCACTGAGACAGATGCTTGGTGTCAAAGACATGGTCTCAAGCTCAGTGCCAAAAAGTGCATTGTCATCCCCTTTGGTAAATACTCTGTACCCATGAACTACCACATAGGCGGTAGTCTACTTAACACCAAAAGTGTGATAAGAGACCTTGGGACACAGGTGGACAGTAGTCTCACCTTTGATAATCACATCGCCACAGTGGTCAGGAAATCCTTCTACATGGCACGCCTCATCACAAAAGGTTTCTCATCCAGAAAAAAAGAGGTCATTGTTCCCCTTTACTCATCACTCATTAGAGCCATTATAGAGTACAACACCTCCTTTGGTATGTACCTCACAAGACATCTACAACAACTGGAAAGGCCACAAAAATACCTCACAAAGAGGATTACTGGCCTCAAACAGATACCTTACGCAGACCGTCTCAAAAAACTCCAGCTTTACTCTGTCGCATATCGTCTACTCAGAGGTGATCTCTGCCTAACATACAAAGCTATGTCAAATTCAGAGCTGTTGGACATGCTCCACTTAAAGAAATCCCAATCCCTCTGAGCTACACGCTCTAGGGACCTAAACCTTGTAACCACATTAAACAGAACATACTGGAGGGATAGATTCCTGTCCCAGAGACTTCCCATATTCTGGAACAGAGTACCTATCTATGTCAAACAGAGCTACTCATTAGCACTCTTCAAGAAAAATCTTGATGATTGGATGGTTAATTGGAAATTCACCCCAGGGATCACTTCTGTGGTTCTGCTTGACAGGGGCACAGGAAAATAATTTTTTTGGGTGGCAAAAGCCAGGGTACCTTTTTGGCTAGGCTTGTACAGGCCCTAGGGCCAATAGCCTAGTAACTACCTATGAACCTATGAACCTAAAACTTGGAAATTGCATTGGTCGACTGGCATGTGGTTGACTTGCAGTTTCCAAGTTGGCATAATATTGAACCAAAACCAGTCAACTACACTACAGCAAATGGACAGTGTAGGTTGATATTTTGGGTTTGACATTGTGTAGGGATGTCGCAGTTCAGTGAGGAACAGGGAATTATCCCACTTCCTCACTGTAGTGCGATCCTGGAATTGGTATATTTAATTTACAGGGGCTGTGGGGGGTGCATCCCCCACATGGGGGTGCAGAGGGGCATAGACTCCTCTGAAGAATAGTACAACTAACATAGCATTGACCATTGAGTGTAACTGTATGCTAATGTGTATAGCATGGGTGACTGATGTCACATCTTACTATGTTTAACTTGAACCAGGAAGTGCAGGTATGTCATTCACAACATTCTGCCTTTTAAAAGTGTCGGAAATTGACTTTCTCCATTGACATTATAGTCATTCGATGGAAACATTTTCAAGAATATGATAGTAAACCAACTATCCCTACTACTTATAAATAGTAGTAAACAAATAACAAACAACAATTTTCTCCCTAAGAAACAATAATTCTTCCCCAGTGTTGATGTCTTCAGTCTCAAACACACACACACACACACACACACACACACACACACACACACACACACACACACACACACACACACACACACACACACACACAGACTAACTACACAGTAGTCAGGATCTGTAAGCAGCAGAGGATACCTAGGGTACACAATCTTGCACTCAAGAAAGAACTATCTGGAAAACATGTATGTACATCTTTAACAGTGAAAATTACCCCAGAATCAACATGCAAACAATCAATGTAACTAGCCTGCATGGTGTTCTGGGTAATGGTCTGATTTGGCACCCTCTTGTGCCAGAGTTCCTGACTAAAAACAATGCATGTCATTGAGTGTATCTTAGTGAGTGTATCACAAGAACTGCAGGAAGGAGGTCCTTGCTATAATTTAGCAAAGCTATTTGCTGTAGTAGTGGAAGTAGCCTGTAATTGCCAAAAAAGAGCTTTGCTGATCAGTTGCCAGGATCTCCTTGCCACAGTTCATAAGAAACTGTCATGCCCCACCATTGCAACCAATCTGCCACACAGTCAGTGGCTTATATTATGTCAACCTTGTGGTCTCATCAGGCAAAAACAAAACCACTGCACCAGACAAGGTCCAGACCAAGCTCAAAAAATATAATGCAAGAAATCCAAGCAGGCAAAGGACATGCACAGCATAAAACCAAATGATTTACTTAGTAAAAAACATGTAAGCGTTTCCATGTAGTGCTCCTGCGCTTCATCAGACATAAAATTCTATCACAAGCCTAGACATTTTAAACACTGTTAAACCAATTACTGCTGGCAACCTTTTTCCCTCCACTTAAATAATTAGTGGAAACCAAGTGATTTAAAGTAACCTAATACTTTAGCTAGTATGTTCCAACCACAACTTATATAATAGATTTCAGATATAATAAAGAAGACATATTGCAGCTATCTAAACAGTATAATATGCATCATACATAAACCATTTCATCATACAGTTGCAAATATAATGATGTTTTGAAATATTTAATGCAGAACTGCATCAGCAAAAGCTAAAACAGTCCTGCCATCCACATAGTTAACTAAGTATATACCTTCTGTGAAGTTTACAATAAAAAACTTAAATTGCTACTTGAACACTCAGTCTACTAAGATGTTCAAAAAATACATAAACAAAAAAATATATAAAATAATAAATATAAACAAATCCAAACTTCATAACTAAATACTGCCAACATAAAAAATATGTGTGTATAAAAACACAATAAAAACAGGAAACATATACATATATAAATAAATAATGTATGAAGAGTATGTACATATATATATATATATATATATATATATATATATATATATATTTATAAGCAGACACACCTATAGCTACTATAGAAAGATGTATATCTAACAGCCAAGGCAAAAAGAGTGTATTAAAAAAGGTGGGAGGGGAGAAGGTTAGCAAATATAACTAAGCCTTCTGTCGCTTAAAAAAGGTTTGAGTGACAGAGCTTCATTCAAACCCATGCCCTTGTCAGCTTGTAACAAAATCATCCATTTTTGCTCAATCTTTTCAAGAGTGTTCTTATTATTCCTCAGCCGTATAGTGCTTGGCAAGATCTCTTCTTTTTCTTCTTCTTCTTCTTTCGGCTGCTCCCATCAGGGGTCACCACAGCAGGTCAATTGTTTCCATTTCTTCCTGTCCTCTGCATCTTGCTCCATCACACCAACCACCTGTATGTCCTCTCTCACCACATCCATAAACCTTATCTTACGCCTTCCTCTTTTCCTGTTACCTGGCAGCTTCATCCTTAGCATCTTTTTCCCAATATACTCTGCATCCCTCCTAAGCACATGTTCAAACCAACGTAATCTTGCCTCTCTGGCTTTGTCTCCAAACCTTCCAACCTGGGCTGACCCTCTAATATACTTATTCCTAATCCTGTCCATCCTCGTCACACCCAGTGCAAATCTTAACATCTTCAACTCTGCCACATCCAGCTCTGACTCCTGCCTTTTTGTCAATGCCACTGTCTCCAACCCATATAACATAGCTGGTCTCACTACCTTCTTGTAGACCTTCCCTTTCACTCTTACTGGTACTCGTCTGTCACAAATCACTCCTGATACTCTTCTCCACCCACTCCATCCTGCCTGTATTCTCTTCTTCACCTCTCTTCCACACTCACCATTACTCTGAACTGTTGATTCTAAGTATTTAAACTCATCCACCTTCGCCACTTCTACTCCCTGCATCCTCACCATTCCTCTATCCTCCCTCTCATTCACACACATATATTCTGTCTTAGTCCTGCTGACCTTCATTCCTCTTCTCTCTTGAGCATATCTCTACCTCTCCAGGTTCTCCTCCACCTGTTCCCTACCCTCACTACAGATCACAATGTCATCTGCAAACATCATAGTCCACGGAGACTCCTGTCTGATCTCGGCTGTCAACCTGTCCATCACCATTACAAATAAGAAAGGGCTCAGAGCTGAACCTTGATGTAATCCCACCTCCACCTTAAACGCATCCATCACTCCCACCGCAGACCTCACAGCTGCCACAGTACCCTCGTACATATCCTGTACCACTCTTACATACTTCTCTGACACTCCTGACTTCCTCATACAATACCACAACTCCTTTCTAGGCAACCTGTCATATGCTTTCTCTAAATCCACAAAGACACAATACAACTCCTTCTGACATTCTCTGTACTTCTCCATCAACACTCTCAAGATGATGAAAAATACCAATCTGTGGCTGGTAACATCAACAATATGTTTGGCAACAGCACTTCTGGTGTCTCCATTATTGCTGTAGTATATATGTTCCCTTATCCTAACCCTCAATTCTCTAGTAGTCAAGCCTACATTTTAATGATTGCAAATTTTTATAAGTAACTTTTGGATATGTCCCCACAACTTGCTCTATCCCAATATTTGGTGTTAGGACATGACAATTCTTACGTATAATATCCATGACTTTTTTAGTTTCAGAGGAATAAGGTAGACATAATCTATGTTCTTTTTTAAGATAACCATTCAGTCTGTTAGCCAGTGGCATATTCTGTTCTGAGAAATAAGGTTTGCCTCTACCTTCCCTATCCCTAAGGCCATTTGTAAATGTTCATCACATTCAGCCTCGGTATATCCTCTATCCCTAAACTCTTTCTTTAATAAGGCTACTTTCTGGGATATTGTGCTACCCTTGTTGGTAAGTATATAAGTACGTAGAGCCTGTCCTTTCAAGATATTTTTGAATACATATGTGGGATGCATACTAGAGCATGATAAAAGACTGTTTTTCCTACATTATTTCCGATACCCCTGAGTATGCAAAACATGCCCTTCTCTTGTTAGGTTGACATCTAAAAAAATCAATCTCATAAAGAGATGTACATGTAGTAAACTTCAAGAAAGAGGTGTTCTCATTTGAAAAAGAAAGAAACTGCTCAAATAGTTCTGCGGAACCTCTCCAGATGAAAATATATCATCCACAAAATGACTACACTGTAACAAATTTCTACGGTAAGTAACATTATTCAACAACACAGTATCTTCCCATTGTGCCATTACAGTATTAGCATAGGAGTTGAGACATGGTGTGCCCATGGCCACTCCATATTTTTGAATGTAAAATTTCCCTTCAAACACAAATACATTGTTGGTAAGCACCAATTCCATCAACATACATATAGTGTGTATGCATCCGTTATCAAAATCACTATGACTTGGCAAGAAATCTCCCATATATTGGATGCCTACATCATTTGGTATGCATATAACAAATGAACATACATCCATAGTAACTAACATATCTGTAGCACACAATGGCGCCTTCTGTAACTTATCATATAGCATAGTAAGAAAATGCTGTGAGTCTTAAAATGGTGGAGGACTTCATAACTAAAGGATATAAAGGTATTTCTAAATAAATGGATATGGGCTCTGTGGCCCAACTTCGTCCTGCCGCAATTCGCCTACAGTATTAGCACAGGAGATGAGACATGGTGTGCCCATGGCCACTCCATATTGTTGAATGTAAAATTTCCCTTCAAACACAAATACATTGTTGGTAAGCACCAATTCCATCAACATACATATAGTCTGTATGCATCCGTTATCAAAATTACTATGACTTTGCTAGAAATTTCTCATATATTAGATGCCTACATCATTTGGTATGCATATAACAAATGAACATACATCCATAGTAACTAACATATCTGTAGCACACAATGGCGCCTTCTGTAACTTATCATATAGCATAGTAAGAAAATGTTGTGAGTCTTAAAATAGTTGATGATATTCATTAATATAGGATGTAAAGGTATTTCTAAATAAATGGATATGGGCTCTGTGGCCCAACTATGTCCTGCCACAATTCACCTATAGGGTGGGTCAGATAAACATTTATGGATTTTAGGCAAGCTCTTTACAAGGGGTATTAAAGGTTTCTCAACAATACAGAAGTCATATAACTCCTTACTAATATGCCTGGAAGACAAACAGTCAAATAACTCACAATAAATGTTATCATTACGTTTTTGTATCTCTGTAAGGTTAGTAATTCTATAGGTACTACTATATGACAATATTAAAGTCATATGTTTTATATAATATTTACAGTTGGAATCACTATCTCCCCCTTTATCAGATAGGGAAATAGTAATGTCCTCATTAGCTTGTAACTCCTGTAAAGCAGAAAATTCACTAGATGTAAGGTTATAAAATCTAGTAAATTGAATTACTGGATCATTTTAATACTGTAATAAATCATGCTCACACATCCATAAAAATGCTTCTATTAAAGGGTGAAAATCAGGACAAAATACACTTGGTTTCTTCAATGCTGAAGGTTGCTTAGCTGAATCAGAAAACATATAATTCAACATCACATTACTACAGAACAGCTTCAGTTCTAACATCACATATGAAAAATGCTACTAGCTGTAGGTATAAAAGAAAGTGCTTTGTCAAGGACTTGTAATTTAACATCAGTCAAAGAAACATCTGATAAGTTGTATTCTAATTGTCCTTTGCTGCGCTGCTTCATTGAAGGAATGTTCAGTTGTCCACTTAAATGTTTCCAATGCTTCCTCCCTTGACTGGGCGATCTCTGTCTCCCTCTGATATTCCCTATGGGAAGAGGCAAGTTTAAAGCAACAAATTTATAATTGGGCAAGGACATTGTGGTCTTAGGTCTCACAACTTGTGAGTTAGATAAAGCAGCCAAGCCATTATCACTAGAACCACTGGCTGCCTCCAAAGAAGAAGAAAAATGAACATTAGTAGTCAAAGGTCTTTCTGACCCTATCCCAGTATATTCTTGAAAAGAATTAGAGTCTTTAGATAGAACACCTCCAGCACTCACACATTTAACAGACTTGTGCTCTTTACCATTAGGCCATAAAAAAGCTTTAACGTCTCCGAAATTTCTCTCCATCTTGGTCATTTTTTGCTGCTGTACTTTAAGTTCAAAATAAGTTACAAACTTTGTAACTGCCTTTATGGCTTCATCTACTGCACTTCTAGGTAGCAGTTCACATAGTTTCTTTTTAGTTAAGTGAAGTTCAGTCACAAAATATTCTTCAACTTGAAAATAATTTTGTATCAAAAATTGCATATAGCCATAACTAGTTTCCAAGTTCAGTTTTTGCCATTTAGATAGTAAATCTGGATAAAACTGGCCATATGCAGACCTTTTTTCACACATAACCCCTGTATTACTATTTTAAAATGTACACATGCTTCAAGATATTTCCTTTGCCACTGCCATTTCAGGGAAAATGACCCCTGAATCAGCATGCAAGTAATCCATGTAACTAGCCTGTATGGTGTTCCGTGTAATTGCCTGATCTGGCACCCTCTTGTGCCAGAATTCCTGACTAAAAGTTGCAAAAACTGCAAAAAGTCACACAGGAAGCCTTTTCCTCTGTTGAAACATGGTTATCCGATGCCCAATTAATACTCAACCCAAGCAAAACTAAACTATTCATCTTCCAACCCACCAAACATACTCAAAACAACTCTCACTTTAACATCACAGCAAAAGACAACACCACTATATACCCAACTGAACACACCAAATTGCTAGGTGTGGAAATAGACAATAAACTGAAATTTGACATTCACATATCCATGACCATAAAAAAAGTTCACAAAAAACTAGGAACGTTATACAGAAATAAGCAACTTCTCACCAAAACAGCAAAGATTTCAATAGCAAATTCCCACCTTATCTGGACCCTACTTTATGCCTCTCCAATATATACCAACCTAAGGCAATGCAATCTAAACAAGCTAGAGACCTGCTACAACAAAACTGCCAAATTCACCACAGGGGCATCCTACCGTAGTCACCACTGTCTCTCACTTGCTGAACTGGGCTGGCTTGAACTCCCTCACCTCCTTCAGTGGTATCAACTCTCACTCGCCCACAAACTAGTAAACCATCCACTAAATGTCCTATCCCTCCAGAATCTACTCCAACCCTATCAGACCACCAGACCACTAAGATCCAGCAACAAAAATCACTTGCAGATCACTAAAGCCAATAATTCTGCTGGTGAAGCACTATTCTCTTGCACCATAGCCAAATTATGGAACTCCCTCCCACCCACAATTACCTCCATACCATCATGCACCCACTTCAAAACTTTACAAAAAGCGCACCTAAAAACATGCTGGCTATGCCCTTGCAACTCCCACTCTAATATCACCCACCCCATCCAACCACTACCTTTTTTTCCGCTCCACTAACTACCTTGATTATAGCAAACTCAGATGCTCATAAGCCTAGTACTTATTATACAGCAGGAACTTCTTATTGTAACATTTGTTAATGTCTGTTGTACTTCACAGATAAAGATTCTAGTTGTCTACTGACGTACTATGTTCTTCATCTGTAAATATGTTGTAAGTAATTGCTATGTTAAATTGTTAATTGCTATGTAATCCAATGTAACTACTGTCTGTTTATTTTAACTGTGGAGCTTTTCTCCCCAGGCCTCCGATGAAAATGGACCTACGTCCAGTCGGACACTCCTAATCAACAAATGTAAATAAATAAAGAAATAATAAATATAAAAATAACGCATGCCATTGAGTGCCTCTTAATGAGTGTATCACAAGATCTGCAGGAAGGAGTTCCTTGCTATAGATTAGCAAAGCTATTTGCTGTAGTTTTGGAAGAAGTCTGTAATTGCCAAAAAGAGCTTTGCTAATCAGTTGCTAGGATCTCCTTGCCACAGTTCATAAGAAACTGCCTTGCCCCACCATTGCAACAACTCTGCCCCACAGTCAGTGGCTTATATTATGTCAACCTTGTGGTCTCATCAGGCAAAAACAAAATCACTGCACCAGACAAAGTCAAAACCAAGCTCCAAAAATATAATGCAAGAAATCCAAGCAGGCAAAGGACATGCACAGCATAAAACCTAAAGATGTATTTAGTTAAAAACATGTAAGCGCTTTCATTTAGTGCTCCTACACTTCATCAGACATAAAATTCTATCACAAGCTTAGACATTTTAAACACTGTTAAACCAATCACTGCTAATAACCTTTTTCCCTCCAATTAAATAATTAGTGGAAACCAAGTGATTTAAAGTAACCTAATACTTTAGCTAGTATGTTCCAATCACAACTTATAAAATAGATTTCAGATATAATAAATGAGACATATATTGCAGCTATCTAAACAGTATAATATACATCATACATCAACCATTTCATCACGCAGTTGCAAATATACTGATGTTTTGAAAAATTTAATGCAGAACTGCATCAGCAAAAGAGAAAACAGTCCTGCCATCCACATATACACCTTATGTGAAGTTTACAATAAAAAGCTTAAATTGCTACTTGAACACTCAGTCTACTAAGATGTTCAAAAAAATACTTAAACAAAAAATATATAAAATAATAAATATAAACAAAGCCAAACTTCATAACTAAACACTGCCAACATAAAAAATATGTGTATATAAAAACACAATAAAAACAGGAAGCATATACATATATAAATAAATAATGTATGAAGAGTATGTACACACACACACACACACACACACACACACACACACACACACACACATATCTATATATATATATATATATATATATATATATATATATATATATATGGTTCCCATTCAGAAGCCTGAAACATCATAAGCCTGAAAATCAAAATCCTGAAACCAAAAGCCTGAAAATTCAGAATCCTGAAAACTCAAAATCCTGAAAGCCCAAAATCCTGAAAGACCAAAATCCTGAAACTCAAAATCCTGAAAACACAAAATAGACATACTGATGTCATTGTGGCTTTACTATTGTTAGCCCTGTGGTGTGAGGTCATGCGTTGGGGTCAGGTAAGTGTGCAGTTGGTTTTATTTTAGGGTTAGGGGCGGTTTAAGTGAGTTAGGGTTAGGGCGCAGGTTAGGCATGTATGCAATAGTGAAAAATATTGGGGTTAGGGGCGGTTTAAGTGAGTTAGGGTTAGGGCAGGGGCGGCTCGTGGCATAGGGCTGCCAGACTGCAGCCCCCTCAAAAATAAAAAAGCAAGAAAAACAAATGAAAAATAAAAAAAAAATATTTTTTTAAATTTCGCAGACTTTGCGCATAGACCGAGTCCCGACTTATCGGTCTATGCGCATGCTCAAACAGCCCGGCCGTCCCCATAGAGGGACACAGGAGGCGCCTGTGCACTTTACAGTGCACAGACCCGCAGGAGTATAGGACGCGTCCGGACTGCAAGAGGAGCAGCAGGGACTCGGGACAGAGCCTTAGGGATCTCGTCGGCGTCGGGAAGGAGCATTGGGATCTCGCGGGTCTTCAGTATTGCGCGGGAAGGAAGGATGTATGTACGGACGTTCTGGATGTATTCATTCAGGTAAGGTGCCTTTTTATTTTTATTGAGTTTGTGCTTTTTAATTTACAATGTGTGTATATGGTGCTTGTGCTTTACTGGAGTTTGTGTATGGTGCTTGTGCTTTACTGGAGTTTGTGTATGGTGCTTGTGCTTTACTGGAGTGTGTGTGTGTGTGTGTAAATGCCCCAGGTGCTTATGGTGGTGTGGTAGGGAATGCCTCAGGCTTGAACCCTGTACCCTGTATGCAGGTGTTAAAGACTTGAGTTCCCTACCCACCACCATTTGTAAAAAAATTTCAGATTTTTACCTCATATTCGATCTGATCTGTTCCTCATAATATCTGTGGTTTGTAAATGTTGCAATGCTTGATATTTGATGGTGTAGTAGTAGCATTGTTGCCTCACAGCTGTAGGTGCTTGGGTTTGATTCTTGGCTGGGGTTCCTTCTTTGTGGGGTCTGTATCTTCTCCCTGTGTTTGTGTGGGTTTGCTTTTGTGCCCTCCCATGTTACAAAGACATGTCTGCATTATTTCTTCCTGGGCCTCTGCTGAAAATTGTTTATTTGTTCCAAGTCAGACTGTCCTGATTAAAAAATGTTAAATAAAATTGATAGGCATTTGAATTTCAGACTTAAGGGTTTCTGAATGTTTAATTCCTGTATTTGATGGTGCAGTGGTAGTATTGTTGCCTCACAGCTATAGGTTTTCTGGTTTGATTCTTGGTTGGGGTGGCTTCTGTGTGGAGTCTGCATCTTCTCCATGTGTTTGTGTGAATTTGCTCTGGTGCCCTGCCATTTTACAAAGACGTGTCTGCAGTTTTAATCCCTGGTGAAAATTGGTTTTGTTCTGTCTGCAGTAAAATTGACAGGCATTTGAATTTCAGACTTCAGGTTTCTGAATGTTTAATTCCTTGCATAATTGATGGTGCGGTGGTAGTATTGTTGCCTCACAGCTATAGGTTTTCTGGTTTGATTCTTGGTTGGGGTGGCTTCTGTTTGGAGTCTGCATCTCCTGCCTGTGTTTGTGTGGATTTGCTCTGGTGCCCTGCCATTTTACAAAGACGTGTCTGCAGTATTAATCCCTGCATCTCTGCTGAAAATTGTTTTTGTTCTGTCCGCAGTAAAATTGACAGGCATTTGAATTTCAGACTTCAGGTTTCTGAATGTTTGATTCCTTGCAGATTTGATGGTGCAGTGGTAGTATTGTTGCCTCACAGCTATAGGGTTTCTGGTTTGATTCTTGGTTGGGGTGGCTTCTGTGTGGAGTCTGCATCTCCTTTGTGTGGTGTGGATTTGCTTTGATGCCCTGCCATTTTACAAAGACGTGTCTGCAGTATTAATCCCTGCGTCTCTGCTGAAAATTGTTTTTGTTCTGTCCGCAGTAAAATTGACAGGCATTTGAATTTCAGACTTCAGGTTTCTGAATGTTTAATTCCTTGCAGATTTGATGGTGCAGTGGTAGTATTGTTGCCTCACAGCTATAGGTTTTCTGGTTTGATTCTTGGTTGGGGTGGCTTCTGTGTGGAGTCTGCATCTCCTCTCTGTGTTTGTGTGGATTTGCTCTGATGCCCTGCCATTTTACAAAGACGTGTCTGCAGTATTAATCCCTCGCCTCTGCTGAAAATTGTTTTGTTCTGTCCGCAGTAAAATTGACAGGCATTTGAATTTCAGACTTCAGGTTTCTGAATGTTTAATTCCTTGCAGATTTGATGGTGCAGTGGTAGTATTGTTGCCTCACAGCTATAGGTTTTCTGGTTTGACTCTTGGTTGGGGTGGCTTCTGTGTGGAGTCTGTATCTCCTCTCTGTGTTTGTGTGGATTTGCTCTGATGCCCTGCCATTTTACAAAGACGTGTCTGCAGTATTAAACCCTCATGTCTCTGCTGAAAATTGTTTTTGTTCTGTCCGCAGTAAAATTGACCGGCATTTGAATTTCAAACTTCATGTTCTTCAGAATACATAGTAGCACAACCTTTTTTTCTAGCAATTTTCTAAGTTTATAAGATGAATATTTTAAATTTGTCCCTATTTTTGGGACTGTATTCCCCATTATTGGCTTCGTCCAGGTTTTTGTGCTAAGGTTGACAGCTATGGCAAGAACTGAATTCACTAAATATGGACTGTAGAATTGTGCATATTTACTGATAAAGGTGCACTGTAGAATTGTGCATATTTACTGATAATGGTGGACTGTAGAATTGTGCATATTTACTAATAATGGTGGACTGTGGAATTGTGCATATTTACTAATAATGGTGGACTGTGGAATTGTGCATATTTACTAATAATGGTGGACTGTAGAATTGTGTATATTTACTAATAATGGTGGACTGTGGAAGTCTGAGTAGACTTTTTTATGATAAATGTTCTCAACTGGGCAGTTTTGCCATTATGGGTGCATATGTTTTGTTTCATTGCTTACTGGAAAAATGTTCAAAACAAATTTAAAACACCCTCTAACAAGTGTACTGTATTGTACAAGGAATATAATTTTTAGTACAATGAGGAAGGTGTATCAAAGAGCACATGTATGTTTCATATGCAAGGGGCCTATGATTCGAAAACAGCCCAAAATTAATCTTTATCTGCCACTGGCAAAATGTATTTTCTTTGAATGTGGGTTTTAAATGCTGTTTCAATGAATGTGAGTTTCAAGGGCAGAGAAGTTTTAATGCTAAGTTTTCATTGTGAGACTGCATTGCTTTGTTTAACAGATGACTTAATGTTTGTGCTGTAAAATACAAAATAAAACTTTCAAATGAAGTCCAATCATTGAAGTAAAGCAGTATGCACATTAGTGTTTATGGTAAATGGAGTGAAATAGCCAAGTAATGGTTAATTGGAATGGCTGCAGAGGCTCCAGTTCAACCATTATTTTGTCGGGGGGGCAGCAAACTCAGACAGGCCCAGCTGAACTATACCTCCCAACTGTCCAGATTTTCAAAGAATGAATAGATTTTTGCTTCTTATTTTTGGTTTGTTGTTCATAAAATTTGTAGTTTTAATTCCTAAATGATTTGCCAGAAGTCACTAAATAATAAGTTTCAGACTTCATAACCTTCATAAAATGCATGTTAAAGTAAGAGCCGTTCTATCAACTGTCTCAATTTATACAAGAGCAATTTTAGTACTGTTTATATGTGCCCCCAATATATTTGGCCTTGTTCAGATTTACTGCATTAACAGGTTGAGAGGTACATGCAAATAAATTGCTTTATAGAATTAGGCATAGCCAACCTCTCAACTGTCCCCAATTTTGGCTCAAAATGTTGCTCTTCCCCTAATAATCCCTCCAAAATAGCAATTTTGGAAGAAAACATGGAGGGTTTACAATTAAGAAATAACTGTAATAATCAAAGTTATAGATTACTTGAAATGCATGTAGATTCTTTTATTTTGTCAGCTGCTCAAGGTAGCAGTACTAATATTAAAGTGTCCCTTCTTTGACAGGTAGAAGCTGTATTGTGTGTCTATTTTATATTTTTGCATCACATTTTGGTCCATTTTTCATAAAATTGTGTTTTTGGCAAATTAGTGACAAATCACTAAAGACTGAAGTTAGAAAATGACAGACATTTGAGTTTCAGATTTTATACCCTTCAGAAAATTCATACTAATGCAAGACCTATTCTATTATCTTTCTAAGTTTATTAGAGCAATATTTAAAAATTGTCCTTATTGTTGTGCCTTTGTCCCACTTCTGTGTATGGCTTTGTCCAGATTTCTTGCTCTTGAAGTTGAGAGGTATGACAAATGTGTCAGGGCCATCACAGTCAGCCAGAGAGATTTCAAATTGTGACATGCTTGTTGCACCCCACTCCCCATGTAGTGACTCTGGATGTGTCCAAGCAAGGCAAGGAGTAGTTGTATCTACCTTGGATGGGGAGGACACACTGCATAAGTACTACAGTGGCTTTTCATCTGTCCTTGATTTTGCAGAATGGTCTGGTTTCTGTCATATTTTTGTACTGTTGATTTATGCTTATTACTCAAAGTGCCTGTTGCTCTGTGTTTAAGTAGCAATGCTTTAATGACCATAAGGTAAGCTTGTCTGACATCAGAAGATGCAAGTAAGCTTTAATAAGCATACTGTTAAAGAATTGCCAACATTGAAAGCCTTTCTGTTGTTGCCATGCAGAGAATACTTGACTAGATAATGTATAAGCCTTGGGTATTAAAGGACAGGATTCCATTATTTTAAAAGCTCATTACACTTGTTGAGACTTCCAGTCATCTCTACAGGCTTTACCCGTAAACTAAACAGAATGCCAATCATGTGTGGTCCATAACCTGTACAGTAATCCTTTAAGCAATGTATCTTGAGCTTGCTTCTTGTTTGCTTTTCATTTCTTACTTTTATCATGTTTTCCCCATGCAACAAGTTGTCAGGCAGCAGGTCTGTTTTGGATAAGAAACATTTTTACAAGTGGGGGCATCACATAGATTTCTACTTTCAGCATGTTGCTTGGTACTTTAATAAAGCTGAATATATTATAATTAGAACTGCAGTGCAAGGAGAAGTGGTTTGAGTTGAGTGCTTCTGGTTTTTCTTATACTTGATTTTGACTGGCATTCCAGTAATGTATTTAAAAAGTAATTTATTTTTTCATCCCTCACAACCTTTTGTTTCCATCTAGATATTAAGTAAGCTGTCATGCAGCCAATGCATTGAAATATTTTTATTCTTCTACACTTATTTTTGTCTTGATTGGACTTTCATAATGATGGTTTGCCACCCAGGGCAGCGTATTTAATTAAAGTTAGTTTTTTTGTGGTTTTGTGCATAGCTCCTCCCCTTTATGGTTGACCACACCCCTTCCCTTTGACCCCGCCCATTCAGCGTCTCCTGCAGCCCCCCTGTGATTTGAAGTCACCAGCCGCCACTGGGTTAGGGCGCGGGTCAGGTGAGTGTGCGATAGTGACGGACCTTAGGGTTAGAGTTAGGGCGCGGGTCAGTTGGTAGATATTAGTGTCTTTATAGTGACATATTAGCATTATTTGTGTTTTCAGGATTTTGAGTTTCAGGAATTTGGTCTTTCAGGATTTTGGGCTTTCAGGATTTTGAGTTTTCAGGATTCTGAATTTTCAGGCTTTTGATTTCAGGATTTTGATTTTCAGGCTTATGATGTTTCAGGCTTCTGAATGGGAACCATATATATATATATATATATATATAAGCAGACAGACCTATAGCTACTATAGAAAGATTGAATGGATGGGAGAAAGGAAATTCACCCTGAGGATCACGTCAGTCGCCCTGCTAGACAGGGTTCCAGGGAAGTAAATAGTGTGGGAAGAAATAGCCAAGGAATTGTTATGGCTAGGCTTGTATAGGCCTTAGGGCTGATAGCCTAGTACCAGCCTATGAACCTATGAACCTAAAGATGTATATCTAACAGCCAAAGCAAAAAGAGTGTATTAAAAAAGGGGGGAGGGAAGAAGGTTAGCAAATATAATTAAGCCTTCTGTCACTTAAAAAAGAATTGAGTGGCAGCTTTTCATTCAAACCCATGCCCTTGTCAGCTTGTAACAAAACAATCCATTTTTTCTCAATCTTTTCAAGAGAGTTCTTATTATTCCCCAACCTTATTGTGCTTGGCAAGATCTCTATGATGAAAAATACCAATCTGTGGATGGTAACCTCAACAATATGTTTGGCAACAGCACTTCTGGTTTCCATTGTTGCTGTAGTATATATGTTCCCTAATCCTATCCCTCAATGGTCTAGTAGTCAATCCTACATTTTAATGATTTCAAATTTTTATAAGTAACATTTGGATATTTCCCCACAACTTGCTCTATCCCACTATTTGGTGTTATGACATGCCAATTCTTATGTATAATATCCATAACTTTTTTATTTTCAGAGGTATAAGGTAGATATAATATACATTATTTTTTATGATAACCATCCATCCTGTTAGCCAGTGGTATATTCTGTTCTCAGAAATAAGGTTTGCCTCTACCTTCCCTATCCCTATAGGCCATTTGTAAATGTTCATCACATTCAGCCTCGGTATATCCTCTATCCCTAAACTCTTTCTTTAATAAGGCTACTTTCTGGGATATTGTACTATCTTTGGTGGTAAGTATATAAGTACATAGAGCCTGTCCTTTCAAGATATTTTTGAATACATATGTATGATGCATACTAGAGGGTGATAAAAGGCTGTTTTTCCTACATTATTTCCTATAAACCTGAGTGTGCAAAAAGTGCCCTTCTCTTGTTAGGTTGACATTTAAAAAATCAATCTCATAAAGAGATGTACATGTAGTAAACTGCAAGAAAGAGGTGCTCTCATTTAAAAAAGAAACACCGCTCAAATAGTTCTGTGGAACCTCTCCAGATAAAAATACATCATCCACAAAATGACTATAATGTAGCAAATTTCTACTATAAGTAACATTATTCAACAACACAGTATCTTCCCATTGTGCCATTACAGTATTAGTATAGGAGTTGAGACATGGTGTGCCCATGGCCACTCCATATTGTTGAATGTAAAATTTCAATTCAAACACAAATACATTGTTGGTAAGCACCAATTCCATCAACATACATATTGTTTGTATGCATCCGTTATCAAAATCACTATGACTTTGCAAGAAATCTCTCATATATTGGATGCCTACATCATTTGGTATGCATATAAATAATGAACATACATCCATAGTAACTAACATATCTGTAGCACACAATGGCTCCTTCTGTAACTTATCATATAGCATAGTAAGAAAATGCTGTGAGTCTTAAAATAGTGGATGACTTCATTAATAAAGGATGTAAAGGTATTTCTAAATAAATGGATATGGGCTCTGTGGCCCAACTTCATCCTGCCACAATTCACCTGTAGGATGGGTCATAAAAAATGTATGGATTTTAGGCAAGCCCTTTATAAGGGGTATTAAAGGTTTCTTAACAATACAGAAGTCACATAACTCCTTACTAATATACCTGGAAGACAAACAGTCTAACTCACAATAAATGTTATTTATAAGTTTTTGTATCTCTGTAAGGTTAGTAATATTATAGGTACTACTATCTGACAATATTAAAGTCATATGTTTTATATAATATTTATGGTTAGAATCACTATCTCCCCCTTTATCAGATAGGGAAATAGTAATGTCCTTATTAGCTTGTAACTCCTGTAGAGCAGAAAATTCACTAGATGTAAGGTAATAAAATCTACTACATTTAATTACTGGATCATTGTAATACTGTAATACATCATGCTTTCACATCCATAAAAATGCTTCTATTAAAGGGTGAAATCAGGACAAACTACACTTGGTTTCCTCAATGATGAAGGTTGCATAGCCGAACAAGAAAACATATAATTCAACATCACATTACGACAGAACAACTTCAGGTCTACCATTATATATTAAAAACACTACTAGCTGTAGGTATAACAGAAAGTCCTTTGTCAAGGACTTGTAATTTAGCATCAGTCAAAGAGACATTTGATAAGTTGTATACTAATTTTCCAAAATTGCTTCACTGAAGGAATGTTCAGTCATCCACTTGAATGTTTCCAATGCTTTCTCCCTTGACTGGGTGATCTCTGTCTCCCTCTGATATTCCTTCTGGGAAGAGGCAAGTTTAAAGCAACACATTTATTATTGGGCAAGGACATTGTGGTCTTAGGTCTCACAACTTGTGAGTTAGATACAGCAGCCATGCCATTATCTCTAGAAATGCTGGCTGCATCCAAAGAAGAAGAAAAATGAACATTAATAGTCAAAGGTCTTTCTGGCCCTGCCCCAGTAAATTCTTGAACAGAATTAGAGTCTTTAGATGGAACACCTGCAGTGCTCACAAATTTAACAGACTTGTGCTCTTTACCATTAGGCCAGGAAAAAACATTGCCTGCTTTAAATTCTCTGAAATTTCTCTCCATCTTGGTCATTTTGCTGCTGTACTTTAAGTTCAAAAGAAATTACAAAATTTATAACTGCCTTTATGACTTTATCTACTACCCTTCTAGGTAGCAGTTCACACAGTTTCTTTTTAGGTAAGTGAAGTTCAGTCACAATTTTTTTTTCAATTTGAACAGAATTTTAACATCTGCATATAGCCATACCTAGTTTCCAAGTTCAGTTTTTACCATTTAGATAGTAAATCTGGACAAAACTGGCCATATGTGGGCATTTTTGTCACACATAATCCCATATTACTATTTTAAAATGTACACATGCTTCAAGATATTTCCTTTGCCACTGCCATTTCAGGGAAAATGACCCCAGAATCAACATGCAAGTAATCCATGTGACTAGCCTGTATGGTGTTCTAGGCAATTGTCTGATTTGGCACCCTCTTGTGCCAGAATTCCTGACTAAAAACAATGCATGCCATTGAGTGTATCTTAGTGAGTGTATCACAAGAACTACAGGAAGGAGTTCCTTGCTATAGTTTAGCAAAGCTATTTGCTGTACTTTTAGAAGAAGCCTATAATTTTCAAAAAGAGCTTTGCTGATCAGTTGCTAGGATATACTTGCCACAGTTCATAAGAAACACTACACATGACTTATGCAGCTGTGAGCTGCTTAAATGATTTATGTATACAGCTCTGCTGCAGCTATTTCTTCACCTAGGACAAACTGGCAATGGATTGACAGCTAGACTAATGAACATTTATGCCCCCAACAACTTGCACTATGGGCAGCTGACTGTCTTGCCCCACCATTGCAACAACTCTGCCCCACAGTCAGTAGTTTATATTATGTCAACCTTGTGGTCTCATGTTTCGCATGATTCTAAGGAACATTTAAGCCCACCTTTTGAGGTCACTGCTGCCTTCCTCTTCCAGTAGTTATAAACTATTTATGTGTCTTTGGTTACTTCCTCCTCCTACTTGCAATTGAAACAAAGTAATTAATTTAAAAGTTACACAATTTAACTTTTACAAACTGTTAGGCTTTTTATGGTCTGAATTGTCTGGATCTGCTCATCCAGACTGTTATTTATAAGTCCACTTCTGATAATGGAAATCATCTGAGAAATGTGGAGATATTGTATTGTATGAGCACAAATGAGTGTCTTTGAGTACACTCTGTTCATTTCTGATTCATATTCTGTAGAATAACAAGTGTGCTGTACATTTAAGAAGCATTTCTAAGTCTGTATGTACATATAAATTCCAAATATATTTTATCTTCAGCGCCATTTTGAAGGTGCAGCCAGAGTGTTAAACTTTATGTGCATGATAGCTAGATTGTTTATAAGTTAAAGTTACTTAACTTCATTTACAATGTGTTTGTATATAATAAAGCTGCCTGAACTAGAACCCACAACATTTGTCTGCTTCTTCTTGATCTGGAGAGCGACATGGTGTCAGAACCTGAATAGTGAAGACTACTATTCAGAACCATCAAGTGCAGAGGTAACGAAGACAAACTAAGTGAACTGAGAGAAAAAAGGGCCAGAAGCAAGCTGAAGCTAAAGAGAATAGGCACAAATGATTTATTTATTAAAAGAGATAAAATGGAGCATTACAAGGGCACAAAGCATATTATTAAGCAAACAAATAGCACAGAAACATATATTAAGCAAAAGGGAAGCATAAAAAAGCCCCTTAATCAAACAAAATGTTTGAAAAAAGGTTACTTGATAAAACAAGCATGTTTAAAGTAAAACGAGCATGTTTAGAGTTAAAGCGACCACAAGAAGTATAATGGGCGTGAAAAGAGATTAAATGAACAAAACGAATATAACAGAAGGGACAGAAAAAGGCACGTTGAGAATTAATAAAGCAAGGCAAATGCATGTGTTTTGGCAAATTACTGTGTTTTGGCATAAACTACTACTTTGCATTGATTAAAGCCTTGAATTGCATGACTAGAGTTATTCAAAGTATCTCAAAGGGTGTAAAAGTGTTTACAGTGTGGGTTTATTACTGTGCATTCATTCCAAAGAGTTGTTGTTTGCAAAGTGCAACAATTTTGTGAAGTACAGTCAATTACAGCCATTGTGAGAAGTTTCTTGTGCAGGGGTGTCTCTATTCACAGAGTGCTGCCATTACAGAGTGTTTCTTGTACTGTACAGATTATTTGGCAAAGTGCAGCCATTTTGGGAAATTTCAGTGTGCTGTGTGCTGTGTGCTGTGTGCTGTGTGCTGTTATTTTGAAGTGCTTCTCACTCTGAGCTTCTTTTGTCCAGTTCATTCACAAAGTATAATTACTTCAAAACAGTTTATTCACAAATTGCAATTACTTTGAAATAGTTGCGTAGCATTTGGTCAGCAATGCAACAAATGTAAAAAGTGGAACCATTTTCAGAGATTTTGTAAACCAAGCAGACCTAACACAGTTACAAAGAAGGGTCACTCAAAAAAGCAAGTTGATCAAGTAAACCTGCAATAGTCTGCTTTCTATATAGATGGTGTGTCACTGATTGGTGAAAAGACTGATGCAGTAGATTTGTTGGAAGAAATGAAATGTTTTGTACTGTTCAGATCAATGTTAAATCCACAGAGCTCAAAATGGACACTGGTTCAAAGTGTAATGTTATGTCTGCAGATACTTTTGCAAGGGTCAGAGCTGGTGAACAACTCAATGCAACTAGTTGTGCGAAGCTTATTGTTTATGGAGGTGAAGAAATTCAAACCGAAGGCTCAGTAGTGCTTTCATGTTATATGGCCAACAACTGTTATAGCCTATTATTCTATGTAGTTCAAAGACCTGTGCAGTCATTATTGGTCTCAGGGACATTTTGAAAATAAATCTGCTTTATTTTACCAAAGAAGTTCATCAAATAAGCACATGTCCCAGTTCCAGCTTCACTAACACTATTTTTTCAGAGTATGCTGATGTTTTCGATGACAAGTTCAGCAAACTTCCAGTGTTATATTCCATGAAACTAGACCAAGAGATCAGTCCAGTGATCAGACCAGCAAGAAGAGTTCCCATAGCCATGCAGCATAAAGTCAAAGTTCAGCTGGACAAAATGGTGCAACAGGGTGTAATGTATCCAGTTACAGAACCTACCGAATGGGTGTCGTCCATGGTAGAAGCTCATAAAAAAGGTGCAGATGAAATCAGAATATGTATTGACCCAAGAAATATGAACAAAGCATTAAAGAGACTGCATTGTCCTATGTATATAGTCAAAGAAGTCACAGCCCTGATACTGAATGCTATTGTTGTTTCTGTTTTGGATGCAAAGAGTTCATTTTGGCAAGTGATGCTTGATCGCAAATCTTCACTACTGACTACATTCAGTACCCCATTTGGAAGATATAGATTCCTCAGGATGCCATTTGGAATAAATTCTGCAACTGCATACAATGGAACACATTTTTTCGGGTTATCCTTGTGCCATAATAGTAGATGATTTATTGGTCGGAGGCAGTGGTGAGACAGAGCATGACAGAAATCTTAAGACAGTTATAGACAGAGCACATGAAGTGAACTTAAAGCTCAATCCTCTTAAGTGCAAATTCAGATTACCAGAAGTTACATATGTAGGTCATTTATTTACAAGTATTGGCTTGTGACCAGACCAATCCAAGCAAGCAGCCATTCTTGAAATGCCAGCACTAGACAATGTGCAAGCTCTACAACCTTTTCTTGGTATGGTCAACTATTTAGGCAAGTTTATACCAGACTACAGTGAATTGACAGCACCTTTGAGAGAACTCACATGTAAAAATGCTACATGGTCATTGCTAGAACAGCACCAGAAAGCATTTGAAGTTCTTAAGCAGAAAATTGATACACCACCAACATTAAGGTACTATGATGTCAACAAATCAGCAACTCGTTTATGCAATGCTTCAAAATGTGGTTTAGTTGCAGTTATTCTTCAAGAAGACACACCAGTAGCCTATGCATCTAGAACACTTACCCAGAGTGAGATGCAGTATGCTCAAATTGAGAAGTAACTTTTGGCAATTGTGTTTGCATATTCTAAGTTTCATGATTATATCTATGGTGGAGATATCCAGATTAGACCTGATCATCAGCCTTTGGTTACTATTTTAAAGAAGCCTATCATACCTCTCAACTGTACATATTTTTTGCAGAATGTCCAGATTTTTGTCTTATATTTTTGGTCTGTTCCTCATAACTTTTATGGTTTTCTGGCAAATCACTGGGATGATATTAGGATTGAAGTCACTAAATAATTACATGCATTTGAGTTTCAGAATTCAAATCCTTCAGAAAATGTATATTAAAACAAACCCTGTTACTCGAGTAACTTTCTAAGTTTATAAGAGCAATATTTAAAATATGTCCCTTTTTTTGGGACTTTGTCCCCCCATTTTATTAGGCTTTGTCCAGATTTCCTGGGCTAAGAAGTTGAGAGGTATAAAGCCTATGCATTCAGCTCCAGTGAGATTACAAAGAATGATGCTCAAATTGTAAAAGTACAACTTTAAAATGGTTTATACAAGAGGCAAACTTCTTTATCTGGCTGATACCTTATCCAGATCACCCAGAAATAGAACATCTTGACGCAGAGAATTTTGACTTTGATGTCATGTAATTGCATAATTTTTCTACTACAAGACTTGACAAGCTATGAGATCATGCAATGACTGATTCAGTTTTGCAAAAGCTCAATCACTACATCAGTGTTGGATGGCTGTCAAAGCAATATAGTGTACCACCTGATGTGCAACCTTACTTTCCTTAAAGAGATGAGTTGTTGATGGAAGATTGCATTATTTTCAAAGGTCCTAAAATTGTTGTTCCTGCTTCCTTACAAGAAGAATAAATCCAGATTTTGCATCATGGTCATCCAGGTTCCGAGTCTACTAAGAGAAGGGCGAGAGGACTTGTAGTTTCGACTTCTCTAGAGAAAGAAATTGACAGAGTGCTTTCTTTCTGTTCAGTGTGTAATAGTACTAAACTACATTTGCAAAAAGAGACACTTCAGCCAAGTCAAATCCCTGAACTACCTTGGTCAATAGTAGCTACCGACATATTCGAGTGGAACAATCAACATTACTTAGTACTGGCAGACTCTTATTCAAATTGGTTTGAGATCAAGTCTACTACCTAATCTACTTATAGTCATTACTAAGTTGAAATGCCATTTCTCAATCCATGGCAGTCCACAGAAATTATTCTCTGACAATGGTACCCAATTTACCAGTCAATTGTTTCAGAAATTTGCAAGAGAATGGGATTTCGTACATGTTACTAGTAGTCCAGAGTATATGCAATCAAATGGACTTGCTGAACGTGCAGTACAAAGTGCAAAGCAATTACTTGAGAAGTCAAAGCGTGATAATACCAATGTTTTTTTTTTAATTTACTCGATCTCAGAAACATACCCTGTGATAATATACTTAGCTCAACTGCTCAGAGACTTCTAGCAAGCAAATCAGAACATCACCTATCAGTTCTAATTTATTTAGGCCTAAAGCTAAAAACATCAAAGCCATTAGAGCCCAGTTATTTAAGAAGCATTCTTTTCAAAAGTCCAGCCATAACAAATCAAGCAGATTTCTTCATCCATTGAAAGAAGGAGAGACAGTGAGGATACAAACAGTGAAAGATTTTGATTGGATTGGTCAAGTAACAAGTATATGTGCAGAGCCGAGATCCTATTAAGTTAAAGCTGAGGGTGTGGAATACAGGAGAAATCACAGACATCTTCTTCTTGTAGCAGAAATGACATCACAACATTTTTCCTATGACAAAGACTCTAACTCTCAGAGCAATCCAGATGATATTCCTTTTCCTGAATGTGTCTTGAGTTCTGATACTGTTCCAGCAGGTGATCCCAAGGTTCCTAAGATTGAAAAGCTGGCAGAGACAATTCCAGTTGCTAAACCAGATCCCAAATTTTATGTCACATGATATGGTCGCATCTCAAAGCCCAGTGTGAAATACACAGGAACTTGGACATAGTTGTATATATGTACCTAGCTTTGTATAATTGCATGATGAAAATTATTCATGTGTAAATTGCATATTTATTAATTCCAGTGACAATGACTGACTCATTTCTCAAAGGGGGAGTATGTAGAATAACAAGTGTGTTGTACCTTTAAGAAGCATTTCTAAGTCTGTGTGTGCATATAAATTCCAAGCACGTGTTATCTTCAGTGCCATTTTGAAAGTGCAGCCAGAGACTTAACATCTATGTACATGAAAGCTAGTTTCTTTATAAGTTAAAGTTATTTAACTTCATTTACAATGTGTCCGTATATAATGAAGCTGGTTGAACAAGACCCCCCCCCCCCCACCAACATTTGCCTGCTTCTTCCTGACCTGGCAAGCGACATATTCTTTCTTCACTTCTTGTAGAACTCAAACCTTATGAAGGGGCCTGGTGTCTTTGATAATGGACTCCTTTGGACTTCTCTGGGTGTAAGGAAGGAATGCTGATATTGATATGTCATCTGTATTTGCTAGCCCTCATCCTTGGAATGAAGTTGTGAGACTAGTCCTTTATTGTCACTAGGCTTCCTGAGCCAGTATAATGTTCTCTGTGCCATGCAGAAAGAGTACAAGTCCATGGACTGCTATCCACCATGCTTTGTACATTGTTCTCTGTGCCATGCAGGAAGAGTACAAGTCCATAGACTGGAGTACAAGTCCATAGACTGCTGTCCACCATTCCTTTGATAGTTTAGAAAACTCATGGCTGCTTTCTAAATGTTGCAAAAGATAAATCTTAATGTTTAAAGTTGTTCAAAGCATATCCAGAAGAAAAAAATAAAAATAAAAGGACTGGACATCCCAAATCTCATGCTCTTCTATCGGGATCATAAAAAAACTATTCCTATATTGGTATAGGTCTGCAAAGTAATAATATGTTATTCTCTCTCTCAAACATGGCATGCTATCAACCTACACTCAGACAGATGAAGCTTAATGGGTACTGCCTTTTGGTCCTTGTAATTCAGAAATGTATTGGATTATTATTCAGCACAAACTGCCCTTACCATTTCATCGAGAAAATGTTATGTGCTGTTTCATTTATATCCAAATCTCTTCCAAAAGCCTATTACTCATGGTAGCTGCAAATGCTTATGGTTGTAGATTTTTGATACCCACCCCCCACTCACCCGTAGACTAACAGAAAATAAAAGAATAGGAAAAGTTCTCAAGATCATCTGCTTTCAGTCATTTGTGAAGGGGGTGGGTATCAAAAATCTACACCTGGGTGTCCCTCAAGGGTCCATCCTTGGACCCATACTTTTTTCCATATTCATTAATGACCTTCACCTTGCCATCCCCCAAGCTGCGTGCATACAATATGCAAATGACTCTACACTGATATGCTCAGCCCCCTCCTCTTCTGAACTTCTCTCTCTTACCCAACAAGTATTTAACACAGTTGAGCAATGGTTCACACATAGATGCCTTCTCCTAAACCCCAAAAAGACTAAACTCCTCCTTTTCTCTCCTACTAAGAAGTCCCCCCAATTGGATTTCTCGGTTAACTCTACCAATAAAACTATTATATCCCCTGAAGCAACCACCAAACTATTAGGTGTCACAATTGACAATAATCTGAACTTCGATACCCATATTAACAATACTATAAAAACTGTCAACAAAAAGCTAGGCTCTCTCTATAGGATAAAATCCTTCCTCCTAACTTCAGCTAGAACTACAATAGCACACACTCATCTAATCTCTTCTCTTCTTTATGCCGCACCTATTTTTACTAACCTATCTAAAAATAATCTTAGCAAATTGGAAATGTCTTACAATAACATTGCCAGATTTGCAACAGGCAACCCATTCAGAACCCATCACTGCATTAATTTAAAGCAGCTAGGATGGCTTGAACTACAAAATCTGATTAAATTCCATCAACTAACTATAGCCCACAACACTCTTTACAAACCTTCCAAAACTCCTATTCTTTTCACACTAATCACTCCCTATAAAAACCTGGAATCCTTAAGGTCTTCTCAGAAACTTCTAGTACATACCACTAAACCAAACAACAAGGCTGGTGACTCCCTTTTTTCTAATATTGTTGGAAAAGCCTGGAATCTCCTCCCAAATGAACTCTCCACACTTCCCTCTCTATCCTGTTTCAAAAACAAATTGAAAGTGTTCCTCAAAACTCACTGGTTATGCCCCTGTTCAAAACCTGACTAGTCTATGTGTCTCTAAATACTTTGCTCTTCCTACCCCGTCTACTCATTAACAGCAACTCCTTCCTGTTTAATCTATTATACTATCTATCTCTAGAATACCTTGATTGTATTAGCATCCTATGTTATGCCTGTATTCTGCACTGTACATTTTACTGTGATAACCTGTAATAGGTACTGTTAATAGGATTTATTTGTCTCATGTTTCCTAGTTGTTATTGTGTTAATTTCATTGTCCTATCTTAGAGCTTATCTCCCCGGGCCTCTACTGAAAATGGACATGTATCCAGTTAGACTAGCCCAGTCAACAAATGTAAAATAAAATAAAAATAAATTAATAAATTGTGCCTTCCTGGTATTCTGTTGTCTTCATATAATGATACTCAGTGGTGTAGATAGCTATTTGTGTGCCTGGTGCTCTCCACTGATCTGGTGAATCCCGTCAACTTGAAGTTAAGAAGAAAAAAACATTTTTCTTCTTTTCTTTTAAACTGTAGTAATTGCTTGCCATACTTGTGCAACTGTAACAAGCAGTTGCTGCAGTCTATGCCACACATGGAGCACTAATACTCTTTAATTCTAACAAAAAAAAAAGAGGTCCTCTTCTTTCCCTTTAAACTGTAGCAAACTGCCTTATACATTTGTAGCAGATATATCTGAGTGGTTTAGCTGGCTACAATCAACTGTATTAGCAGCTGAAGTTAAGTACAAGCTTGCATGTTTAAAGATAGTACTGTATTTTATTTTTCTGTCTATTTAATTGTTTAACTTAATTTTGCCTGACTGAAAATTTTTTTTGCCTGACTTAATTATTTTATATATTTTCTGGCATTGCTTTCTGTTCTCATCTGTCCTGAACTGGTTTCCCCCTCCCTTCCACCCTATTCCTGTGGTGTTGTTATAATTGGTAGCTTTGCAGTTGCCTGCCCCTACTGTAAATTTGATCTGGGACACCCCTCCCAGTCTAGTGTTCACTCTCCTTAATACAGAGAGAACATTTGAGAAGGCAAAACTCACTTCCTCTCTCCTTGCACTTTACTAAAAAAAATGCACTTTATTCATCTGTTTTTACTGTATTTGTGTTTCTTCCTACTTTATTAGCTTATTTTGCTTTTGCCTCTTCATAAAAGTACTCAATTGTATTTATTCTGTTGCATTTATTGCTGCTTGGTAGTAGCCTGATTAAATTGTAACTGTTATTCTAAGCCTGTTGGTGTAAGCACTTGGGCTTCAGACCATTTGTTTTACATTAAGAAGGTTTGTGGTCTGCACTGTTGCGGCAGGACAGGTAGCTTACATCCTTCTAAGTTGGGAATTGCTGATTGAAGGCTTTGTTTTATTCTAAACATGTATTAGTTCTGGTTTAAGCACTTGGGCTTCAGGCCAGTTATTTTACATTAAGAAGGTTTGTGGTCTATACTCTTGTGGGAGGAGTGGCTATATTCTGTCCTTCTGAGCTGGGAATTTCTGGTTAAAGGCTTATTGTGCCTGCTTATTTGAACTGTTTCTTTCTGAAATTGGTGTGCCTTGTTTGCTGTAGCATAGAGTATATTCAGACCTGCTGAATCTAGCTTTGTTTGTATAACTTGAGCACTAATCCAGGCCATCTTTTATGGAAATGTTTCCTCTGCACCCTAGTGGCAGGAGCGTGCAGTTAGAACTTGTGTGATTGAAGACTGCTGGAACAGGGCTCAAATTTGAGCTTTTTTACTGGTTAATTGGGTAATGTGTTTAAATCAGTTTGCTCATTTTCTATTGTTATAAAAAATGCACTTTATTAATCTGCTTTTACTGTATTTGTGTTTCTTCCTAATTTATTACTTTATTTTGTTTTTGCTGCCTGTTCTTAAAAGTACGTAATTGCATTTATTCTGCTGCATTTATTACTGCTTGGTAGTAGCCTGATTAAATTGTAACTGTTATTCTAAGCCTTTGGTTTAAACACTTGGGCTTCAGACTAGTTGCTTTACATTAAGAAGGTTTGTGCTTTTCACTGCTGTGGCAGAACAGGTAGTTTGCATCCTTCTAAGTTAGGAGTTGCTGATTGAATGCTTAGTGTCTGTTATTCTAAAAGTGTATTAGTTCTGGTTTAAGCACTTGGGCTTAGGGCAAGTTATTTTACATTGAGAAGGTGTGGTCTGCACTCCTCTGGCAGGAGAGGTTAGATTCTGTCCTTCTGAGTTTGGAGTTTCTGGCTAAAGGCTTATTGTGCCTGCATATTTGAACTGTTTCTTTCTGAAATTGGTACGCCTTGTTTGCTGTAGCACAAGAGTAGATTCAGACCTGCTGAATCTAGCTTTGTTTGTATAACTTGAGAACTAATCCAGGCCATCTTCTTCTAGAGAAGGTTCCCCTGCACCCTAGTGGCAGGAGTGTGCAGTTAGAACTTGTCTGATCGAAGACTGCTGGAATGGGACTCAATTTTTAGCTTTTTATTGATTAATTGGTTAATTTGTTTAAATCAGTTTGCTCATTTGCTAATGTTATATTAAAAAAAATACACTTTATGCATCGCCCCTTAGCTAGGGTTTAAATATTCCCGGCGCCATAAAGTCTGCTCTTCAAATTTTCCTTTAGAACTAGCCAGTTTTAGCACACTTTGAGCTCAGCACTTGTTGAGAACTCATTATAATCACTAAATATGCTACAAATTACTACAGCACTCAACTTTCCTCACTTATCTAGAGGAAACAGTTTTAGTACATAATAAATAACCACCTATCCAGGCACGTCTATGGGTCAGCTCCTGGTGTTTTCTCCTGTCTACCTGGTGAATCTGAGCATCTTGTGGCAATGCAGCAATTGTCTCACATACACAGAAAACCCTCTCCTCCTACCACCCAACATTACAACCTGTGAGAGATACTCTTATATAGCCAAACTGGAAGCAAAGCTCTCTTCACCTAAGACTGGACTAGAGAGTCAAGAGGAGAGAGTAAACACTTGCACCACACCACACTCACCACATAGTCACTCAAAACCCACACCACCAAAACACACACATAAAAACACAAAACACACACACCTACATTCACGGAGGCTCTCAATAAAAATCTGCCCAAGCAACAGAGACCTCCAAAGTATAAACACAAGCTACCTCCACCCCCAACACAACCCAAATGACACATAGCCTACAAACTCAGTGTGCCACCCAGCCACAGCCCATAAGGCATAACAGCATTCCCAACACTCTAGTCATAGGTAAATCTATAGTCAGACATACTGATGTTCCACTCACCAGGCTAAACAAGGAGAAAGTTACTGTCAGCTGCCTGTCAGGTACCAGGATCTGCTACATAACACACGCACTCAGGTCACTCCACAACAAGTACAAATATGGCTCAGTCATTATTACTACCACAAAGGAATACCAGTGAAAAACAGCTCTACTTTCCACCAAAATGGATTTTATTATACAAAATCTCTTTCTCTAGTGCCTCGGCCAATGCCTTTACAGTCATTGTCCATGTTGGTGTGAATGACCTGAGATATACCTCCCTGGACTACATGAAAAGAGACATGGAGGAGCTGTTCGATCTTGTAGCCCAGGCAGGTACGACCCTAGCCCTGAGTAGCATCCTGCCATTACACAGAATGATACCACAGCACAAGGACAAAATGATTGACTTCAACAATTGGCTAAGCTTCTGGTGTCATTCTAAGGGGATCCAGTATCTGTCTGCCTGGGATGACATGATCAACAGACCATGATGCTTTGCCAGAGATGGCCTGCATCTCTCACCCTTGGGATTCCAGATACTGGCTAAGGCTCTTGCCACCCCTATAGTGCCTTTTTTAGGCAAGGTTCAAATGACAAATTCACCATCATAACAGGTACAAGCAAGCAAAATCTGAGGGCAATGCTACTCAATGCTAGAAGTCCAAAGCTCAAAATGCACTCAATTGAGACACTCCTTAAAATGGAGAACATCGACATCTGTGCAGTGACACAGACCTGGTTCGAGGCTCCAGATAGCACCCCTGCATTACCAGGCTATAATTCATACCACACCTTTCGGCCACCTAACCTGGACTGAAACACTAAAGGCAGAGGCGTGTTCATAATCATTAAGGATATCCACACCTCCAGGCTAGTTGCTCAGCATAATGCATCCGAGATTATCCAAGTGCAACTAACTCTGGGCAAGACCTCAATGCAAACTGTAGCTTGCTACAGTTTCCCCACCATGCCCCAGGATTCCCTCTCCTCATTTCTTGATACACTGGAAAATATTAGGGTACAACCCAACACCTAATAATAGGCAATTTCAACTACCCCACCATTAACTGGGAGAACTACTCATGTACCAACTGTTTTGCTCAATGTTTTCTGGAATTCATAAATTCCAATGGCTTGGATCAACTTATCCACACCCCCACCAGGGGCAGCAATATCCTAGACCTTGTCATTACCAACATGGGCTACCGGTGTTGCACACCAGAGGTCAAATCCTCATTGGTCAGATCCGACCACAAGCTAATCACGCTAGACATCCACATCCTTCACCCACTCTCCATTAAGGAAACCACTGTAAAAAATTCCTCCAAAGCCAACTTCACACTTCTTAAGACAGAAGTGGCAAACTTCATGACACACATCCAGATGGACAATAGAAGTACGACTGCTGAATCTTACACAAATGCACTTTATAAGCACTTACACAAGTGCATAGATCATGCTAGCCCTAACAGAACCAAGATGCTATCCTCCAAAAAAGGAAGCCAATCTGGTGGTCCCCTGCCATAAACAAACTCTACAACAGAAGTAAGAAACTGCTGCAAAGAGTAAAATCCCATGATTGGAGGAACTCCATGGTCAGTCTCAGTAAGAAGCTGAGATCAATCATAAAATCCTCCAAAGCTAGTTACGAAAACAGAATCGCCACTGTTTTTAAGGACAACCACAAAGCATTCTATAGCTATGTTAAGAATCTCAATGGCAACACTCAGATCTGCTCTGAGTTACAGTACAATGGCACTAAATATACAGAACCAACTGATATTACCAACATCCTGGCAGACAGGTTCAGTGCTAACTTTACCCCCCCTCTCACCCCCTAAAGATCCCATCTCTATACAGGAAGAATGCAAAGTTCCTGTAATCACAGCTGCACAGGTAAAACTACACCCTCCAAAGCCAAGAAAACAGCATCCATGGGACATGACAATATCCCAGGCTGCATTCTACATGAACTACAGAATGAACTGGCATCCCACCTAAGTACCATGTTCAATCATAGCATCACCTCAGGCTTTTTGCCCACTGAATGGTGCACAGTGATGGTTATCCCACTCCACAAAGGGAGATCCACCACAGACCCCAGGAACTACCGCCGCTTTAGCCTGATGAGCCTAGTCTGCCATGGAATGTATCATCATGGAACTTATAAACAAAGACATTGGTAATCTCCAAACTCTGGACCCCACCCAGTTTTGGGTTTGTAAAAGGCAGATCATGTCTCCTAAACCTGATAGACTTCTTTGATGCAGTCACCAAAGCCGTAGATGAGGGTAAGGTGGTTCACACAGCCTATCTAGATCTCGCGAAGGCTTTCAACACCATTCCCCACTCTGGAATTATAGATTACTAGATTACTCACTAAACTAGGTATAAATCCCTATGTCACAAGATGGGTTGCCAACTGGCTCACTGACAGAACCCACACTGTGAAAGTAGAAGACTCCAAATCCGACTTCAAACCAGTGACAAGTGGAGTACCACCGAGTTCACACCTGGGTCCTCTCCTGTTTGGTAACTACTTCTCTGAAACACAAGCAAACACAGAAGGTCTTTGGCTAATGAAGTTCGCAGATGACTATAAACTAGGAGCCATAATCGAAACTCCTAACGATGTGAACATCCTACAAAAGGGCCTCACTGAGACAGATGCCTGGTGTCAAAGCCATGGCCTCAAGCTCAATGCCAAAACTCTGTACCCATGAAGTACCACATAGGCGGTAGTCTACTTAACACCAAAAGTGTGAAAAGGGACCTTGTGACACAGGTGGACAATAGTCTCTCCTTTGATAAACACATCACCACAGTAGTCAGGAAATCCTTCTACATGGCACACCTCATCACAAAAGGTTTCTCATCCAGGAAAAAAGAGGTAATTGTTCCCCTCTACTTATCACTCTTTAGACGCATTATAGAGTACAATGCCCCTTTTGGTATGTACCTGCCAAGACATCTACAACAACTGGAAAGGCCACAGAAATGCCTCTAAAAGAGGATTACCAGCCTCAAACAGATGCCCTATGCAGACTGTCTCAAAAAACTCCAGCTTTACTCCGTCGCATATTGCCTTCTCAGAGGCAATCTCTGCCTAACATACAAAGCTATGAAAACCCAGAGCTGTTGGATGTGCTCCACTGAAAAAAATCCCAGTCCCATCGAGTTACATGCTCTAGGAACCTAAACCTTGTCACCACAATAAACAGAACATGCTGGAGGGATAGATTCCTGTCCCAGAGACTTCCCATACTCTGGAACAAACTACCTATGTATATCAAACAAAGCTCCTCATTAGCACTCTTCAAAAAAAATCTTGATGATTGGATGGGAAATAGGAAATTCACCATGGGGATCACTTCTGTGTCTCTGCTCGACAGGGACACAGGAAAATAATTTTCTTGGGTGGCGAAAGCCAGGGTACCTTTTTGGCTAGGCTTATATAGGACCCAGGGCCAAAAGCCTAGTACCTACCTATGAAACTATGAACCTATCTATTAACTTATGAACCTATGACAGCTGCTACAGCTTGTCCTTACATAGAGTGCTAAGTGCTTCAGTTATGACCAGGAATATGATAAAGGCATTCAGTAGTCTACTAAAGACTGATTGGTATCTGCTGTTCATGCCCCCTACCATTTTGTATCTGGTGGGGGTGCTGTCTCTTCTCCCAACCCTAGCTAATCTACTGATGATGCTACTCTCAGATTGATCCTTATTGGTGCCCAATGACTGCCTGCTAGCTTGTGTTTTAATAGCATTTTCACAGTAGATTTCTGTAAATGTATTTGCTGGGTAATTTTTTTGAATTCTAAAATTGCAGCCTTTAAAACATTTATTATTTTTTCAAGCAACTGCTACATAATATTCAATCCCTCTTCTTTTAGACTCACTTCCATAATATTCACTAATAAACACTGGTAACCTACAGGCTCGCTGCTTACTTAGCAGCAGCATTTGCAATATATTAAATACTGGCTGCTAAATCTCTCTGTTGCACTAAAGTACTGTCACCAATGAAGAAGCATGTTTCTGCAACCTTTTCATTCACAAATAAGCCTGGCAGTGAAATGGGCTTTCAGCACTCAAACTTGCAGGACTAAACATGGTACCACACAGTCTGCCATCTTTGATGGTCATGTGTCACCCCCTTGTTGGATAAGAGGAGGTGATAACAAAAATGAGGGGACTCACAAAATTGTCTTGCACCTATGTTTTATTTTCTTTGTGTATTATTTAGTTAAATTTCAAGTTTAATTTGTTTTGTTAGTTTGTTTTATTTTCTTTTTATATTAATTTATTTATATCGCAGGTTCATATGGCTAAATGTGTCAAGGTATTAAGAAGGGGGCAGATGGGATTATTTCAGGCTTGCTAGCTTATGAAAATGATGTCTTGCCACAATTCTAAAGTGCAAAGATGGTCCTGAAGAAATATTATACTCAGATATAACTTTCTGTGAATGTTACTACACATATGAGGTAAATCATTCTAGGACAATGACAGTAAAACCACAGTGGGAATACAGGTACCCTTTCATCTATGGTGTTATATGCTGCTGAGAGATCAAGGGAAACAAACACAGAATAAAAATAGAAGTTATGTACTTACCATAACTTGGAATCTGTGTTGTCCATTTTCATTCTTTCTCACTGTTGGGTCTTTGGATCTGACATCGGTTCCAACGTGACTGCATTCACAAGACTTTAGGATCCGAGTCTCGAGTTCTTCCCTTTCCCATAATGCATCATACCTTCCCTAACTCCTCAGATCGAGTTTGCTGCCCTACTGGTTTCTGGGCCCAAGCCATGAATTTATGGGTTTCAAATTGCTCTAGGTAACTTCTCGAAGATACCAAGCTGGGGAATGGATGGGAGAGAACTGAAGAAGAATGAAAATGGACAACACAGATGCTATGTTATGGTAAGTACACAAATTAAAAAATATATATACCAGTGCCATGAACCAAAACTCCTTATAATGATGAAAAGTATTTAACCACAAGTATAACTTTCACAGTCTAGCTGCTTCTTTGGCCGAAAACAAATACATACACATTCAAAAATCTATTATATAATAAAATCTTAATTGAAACAATGAATTAACATACCAAAGTGTTTTGTCTTAAAATCATCCTAATGAAAAATTAAAGCTATACCATTCTATTTAATATAGTCATGTAAAAACTTAAGTTCAGGTTTCAGAGTAAAAACATTATTCAAACCTGGCAGGTAAAAGGCTCTAAAGTGTAAAATCCATTTATTTTCACAGCATTCTGTAGCATTAAATATAATTAAAAGAATGTGCAGTGTTCATATAATTTATTTCTGACATATGACTCAAAATACGGTCCTTGAGGCGTTGATTAGTTTTCCCCTCATAAAATGAAAAGCATTTAGTACATCTTGCCATGTATACAATATTTTTCATATTAGAATTACCATAAACATTAACATAAAAAAGGCATTTCCTAATAGGGTGTATAAAATCATGTTCAGTGTAAATGTATTTACAAAAAGAACAACAATTGCACTTATAAGTTTACCAACTGAACATGGATCATGCTCCTACGTTACCTTCTACTAGCAACGTTCAACAAAGACCTATTCAACGTATTCAGTAGTTAATTGAAATAACGCATAATCCCTTGTTACAGAATTTGTCTTCAAATACTGATGAAAGGACTGATGGTACTGCTATGTCACAACCAATTCAACAATATAAGGTAAAACGCTGTCGTCTTGAAAGTAAAATGTATTCACTAAAGAAGTTTATTTATTATTTTATTTATTTTACATTTGTTGACCGGGATAGTCTGACTGGATACATGTCCATTTTTAACAGAGGCCCAGGGAGAAAAGCTCCAAACTTACAAACAGATAAAGACAAACAAATTACAGTTTATGTATATTGTATTAACATACAAGTTATAGTCTCACATTTCAAGCCTATGGAGAATATAGTTTATATTCAGAAATATATACAAATATGTTACAGTTTTTGTTATCAAACCTATAGGTGTAGCTTATCTACAGAGTATCTGCAAAGATGTTACAGTTTCTCTTTTAAACCTTTTAGTGTAAGAGCATAGTCGCTATGAATAAAACATTGCAGGGATATGGAAGTAGATGAGGCTTTAGTCAGGGTTAGAGCAAGGACATAACCAGTGAATTTTAAAATAAGATTTTTTTTAACTGATTAAGGGAGGGGTTCAGAGTAAGAGATGGGAGATTATAGTGGCAGCATCTTGCTTTCAATGCATATTTGGAACTGAAAGTGGTCCCTAGAGGACTATGCATATTGAAAATGCCTGCCTAGTGAGAATTGTATCCTGATTTATTAATATGCTGGCAACAATTAAATTTGGGACTGTTGTTTCAGTATATGAATCTAATAAATGAAATTTTTCAGCCAATTGAAACAGATTTAAAACGAAAGTTGTAACAACTTTGTATAATGAACGTATCTCTCTCATAGAGAAAAATATTAATTCACTTTTGTTCTCTGAAGTATTAGAGAGAATCCTTCTCTTTAAGAAAAAGTTTATCCCCAAGTTAAAAAAAGAAAGATAATACGTGACATAGGTGACTTTAAGAGAGGAAATGTCTTTTTTGGACCAAATCCAAAGCAACCAATGATATGGAGACTCCTCCATCATGTAATTCAAGTGCACAGGCCGTGAATGAGCAAGGAAGTCAACAAACCTCTTGTTTGTTAACACAGACACTTTCTACAGTATCAAATGAATTTCACATCCCAACACAATCACGGAAAACTACTATGAATCTGGCTGCTGAAACAGTTGTGGATGCTAAAATAATAACTGCTTTGGACCCTACTGACATTTCCATTGTTAAGCAGGATTTTTCTTATTGTCCATTCCCAATACCACCCAAAAGGAAGCGACACAACAGCCACCCACAAAGAAAGAAAAACAATGTAGCATTCAGGCTAAACCATTAACAGGCACTTAATTCTTACCTGGTTTTTAACCTGTCAAAGTACAAACTTACAGAAGCGGAGTTAAAAGTACTAAGCAAAGGATTAACATTTGTTCCAGCTGCTAGTATTGATATTTCCTGGATACTCTTGGAGTTCAAATTGTTTATATGAAAATTAAATCTTAAATTTTTTTTATCTACTAGAAATTCTGTTAGCACTCAGGTTAACCCACATATTAGATCAAGCATTTTATACCCCCTCCAAATCACACTGTTTCACTTTTTGAGAAAATGGTAGAAGAAGAGATTAATTCTAATTTTTATAAAAAAGACCAAAAAGATTTTTTAATTTACAGAAGGTAGAATATGAGGCAATAGAGTCATTATCTAATAATGATACAATTGTGGTGAAACCAGCAGAAAAGGTGGTGGGGTAGTCATTATGGATAAGAACTTATATCTTTCTTCCATGCTACAACTGTTGGATTCTTCTGACTATGTGCTTATCAACATTAGAATGACTAGAGAAATGTGTAAAAAAATGACAACTCAATTGTTACATATATATGAAAATGCACGTATAGATAAGAAGTTACATGAATATTTTACAGTGCATACACCTATAACACCTATAATCTATGGTATTCCTAAAATCCATGAAAGTTTGGTTACCCCCCCCCCCCCATGGCCTATTGTATCAGCTAGAGGGTGGATGACCGAACATCTATCAAAAAATTTAGAAAATCAATTTAAATGTGTATTACAAACATCTACTACCATTGTTAAAGATACCTCACATTTTTTGGAAGATTTATAGCAATGGGCCAGTTCTCACATTACTCTTACTAGTTATCTAGTTACAATGAAACGTTGACTCACTTTTCACTATCTATGATTAAGAGAGATAACACACAACATACGAGACTTCAGCATTTAGATATAGGTTCATAGGTTCATAGATTAGTACTAAGCTAACTGCCCTTGCGAGCCATTTTAAGTTAATGTGTGATTCATTGAATATTGTTTTAGAAAACAATTTTTTCTTGTTTCAAAAATAAATATTATAAACAAGCCACTGGTGTTGCTATGGGCACACCAGTGGCTAATATGTATGCAAATATAGTCATTAATTATTGAGTAACAGATGTAATTCTAGATGGTCTTAAGAACACCTTTCATAAAGAAGTGGCCTTTTATAAGAGGTTCATGGATGATTTATTTTTAATATGGGATGGGTCATTAAATGACCTCAATGATGTTATTGCATATTTGCATTCATCCATGACCTTTTTAAAATTCAAGAAAAATGTTCAATATAGATGTATTGAGTTCTTGGATGTTTTAATAAGAAAGAATGTTAAAGGCCAACTTGAAACAAGTTTATATAAGAAAGAAATAAAGAAAGATATATATTTAACAAGGGATACTATGCATTCACAATATGTATTTAATAATATAATTAAAAATCAAATGGCCAGAGTTAGCCAGCTTAATACACAGGATGTGGACCTGCCAAAACAACTGAATGAGATGGCAAATGATTTTGTGAAAAGGGATTACTGTATCCAACAAGTTCAGTGTACTAAAAATGAGGCACTTAGAGAAATACAAAAGAAATACCCTACGGTATTTTCAGAGTTACATCAGATGATGAGGAATAACAAAGACTGCATGAACAGAAATTATATTAATACAACTAAAGTAGGATGTAGATTTATTTTAATGTATGATCAAAATACAAATCAAATTAAAAATATGATTAAGAAATATTGGCCTTTACTAGCACAGGTACCATAATTAAAAGAGATTAGTGTGATGCCACCATCTTTTGGCTATAAAAAATGTACTCCCCTTAAAAATAAGTTATGTTGTAAAGAACGAGGTGGGAGAAATACTATTTGTGCTAAAAAAGGAATTTAGTGCAACTGTTGATCTTTTTGTGAATACATTTTCACTGAACACAATGTTATATACCCTATTAGGAAATGCGTTTTTTATGATAATGTTTATGGTAATTCTAACACAAAGAATATTGTATTCATGGCAAGATGTACTAAATGTTCATTTTATGTGGGGAAACTAATCAGTGCCTCAAGGACCATATTTCGAGTCATATGTCAGAAATAAGGAGAAATGTTGAAACAAATTCCTTATATGAACATATTTCTAGTACAGATATTACACATTCTTTTAAATTCTTAATTTTACAGAATGTTTTAGTTATATATTTAATGCTACAGAACAATGCGAAAATAAATGGATTTTACATTTTAGAGCCTTTTACTCGCCAGGTTTGAATAATGTGTTTACTCTGAAACTTGAACTTATGTTTTTTCATGACTGTATTAAATAGAATGGTATAGCTTTAATTTTTCATTAGGATGATTTTAAGACAAGACACTTTGGTATGTTAATTAATTGTTTCAATTAAGATTTTATTATATAATATGTTTTTGAATGTGTATGTATTTGTTTTCACCTGAAAAAGCAGCTAGACTGTGAAAGTTATATTTGCGGTTAAATACATTTCATCATTGTTATAAGGAGTTTTGGTTCAGGGCATAGGTATATATATTTTTAATTTGTGTTCTTGGCGTTTGATATACCACTTTCATTGGTTTGCTTCCCCTTTTCTGTTGGATGTTATGGTAAGTACATAACTTCTATATCTGATGTTCTTTTCATTCTTCCTTACTGTTGGGTCAGAGTCCACAGTTATGTAACTCCTGGGTGGCCCCTAAGGAAGGATATGCCAGAGCACTGTCAAGCCAAAGTATGCCCTGATTTTGGAGACAACATCCAATTTATAGTATGAAACAAATGTATGAGTCTTAGACCAAGTGGCTGCAGCACAAATTTCATCAGTAGATGTTCTGGCAGAAAAACCTAAAGAAGTGGCCATGGTTCTAGTAGAATGTGTTTTGGGAGGACAAAGGAATTCAGCCCCTTTTTGGGAATAAATGGTAGAAATGCAATCCATTATCCATTTAGCCAGGGTAATCTTGGATACTGCTTGGCCCAAACAATTAGTAGAAAAAGATACAATGAGTAGATTACATTTTATGTGTTTCTTTGTCCTCTGCAGATAGAACTGCAACCACCTATGAACATCAAGAAGATGTAACATATATTCTCCTTTGTTTGAATAATTTGGAAAAAAGGCCAGCAACTTAATGGATTGGTTAATGCTAGATTCTGTTGCAACTTTAGGCATAAAGGATGGATTTGTTCTTAGGAAAACTCTGTCTTTATGAAAAATGATGTAAGGAGGTTTGGCTGACAAGGCTTGCAGTTCAGATACTCTCTAGGTTAACATGATGGCTACCAAGAATATCATCTTCCATGAAACAAATTTCAAGTCACAACTATCTGCTGGTTTACAAGGTTTTTGAGTGAGGCTATGAAGCACAATTGTAATGCCCCAACAAAGAATCTTTTATTGGAGCCTTTACCAGAACATGATTCCACATAAAGGCATTGCATAATGTCATCAAAGAAATAGAGAAAGATCCTTTTCCTGAATGACGATTAGAAATGGCAGCCAGTGTAATTTAATGGTAGAGAAACTGGTCCCATCATGAAAAAGTGAACTAAAAAAAAAGAGAGAACAGCTGATTTAGGAGGATCAATATTCTCCTTTGAAGTCCAAATCGTAAATCTTCTCTACTTAATTTTATGGACCTTTTTTGTGTAAGCTTTCTGTTAGGTCAAGACTATGTCACGAACTGGGGAAGCTAGCCTGGACTTTCTTTTAATCACTGGTAATGGAAAAACCATGTGGTTAGCTTGAAATTGTGAAGAGTGGGTTTTTGATGCTCTAATGGATGGGAGGTGAGGTCCTATTTGGCATTGAGTATCCATGGGGGATACTTCAGGTGAGACCATGGGAAGGGAAACCATACCTGATGAGGCCAGAAGGGGACAATGAGGATCACTGAGCAATTTAGCCTGCAGGCTTTCTGTAGAAATTTAGGAATCGGGGAAGAGAAGGGTAAGCATAAAGGAGTCCTGGGTCCAGTTGTGGACTAGAACATCCTTCTGTGATTTCCTTCTTGGGAGGAATCAGAGCAAAGTACTTACTGCATTTGTTGTTTAGGGGTGAAGCAAAGAGATCGCAGCAAGTTTGGCCCCAACAGCTGAAAATCCACTTTGTTACTACCTACTTGACTGAGGGACCACTCATGAGGGGTCTGAATGGATCTGGTGAGACTGTCTGTTAACATGTTGGTTCTCCCAGGAATGTGCATTGCAATTAAAAAGTGGCTAGAAGAGATCTCCCATTTCCATACCCTCATGGACTTTCTGCATAATGGGTAGGATTGGGTTCCTCTTTGTTTATATACCAGACCACTGACATGTCGTCTGTATGAATTGCAATATTCCCCAGAGGGAGAAGGTCCTGAAAGGCTTGCAATGTCAAAAGGACTGTTCTCATCTCTAGGACATTTGATCTTGTGCTGGCTCCACATGCCTTAGACCATCTTTGCCTGATAATGCCCTGTCACCCCAACAAGGAAGTGTCCATGGTCAGTGTGGCTATTGGAGGGGAAGAGAAAATGACCTGCCCAACAATAGGTCATTTGACTGCATCCACCATTGGAGAAGCCTTCTACAGATTGGAGTCAGTCAGACAGGAGTAGATAGAGGCTGGTACAGAATGGACCATTGAACAGCCAGGGTCCATTATAGAACTCACATAAAGTGTCTTGCTAAGGGTACAAGAATGATGGCTGCTGACATAGAACCCAGCTCTCTCAGAACTAGCTGTGCTTGAGGGGATGTAAGATACAATAAGTCCTAGACTTGCTGTCTCAGAGAAGTCATGCAATGCAGAGGTAGGGAAGCTACTTGAGTGAAAGTGTTCAGTTGCATTCCTATAAACACTAGATTCTGCATAGGAATCAGGTTTGATTTTTTTTTAAGTTTGTTGAAATGCTCAGGGAACTGAAGATATGTAACATGTAATCCCTGGCTTGCATCAGTTGATGCCTTGTTGGTGTAGTAAGGAGCCAATCATCTAAATACATAAACACCTGGCATCCTTTCAGCATCAGGTGAGCTGTGACAACTGCAATACATTTGGTAAACACCTGGGGGGCTGTGGTAAGACCAAAGGGCAGTGCTCTGAATTGGTAATGTCTGGCTCCAAGGCGAAAGCACAAATATCTCCCAGAGAATTTGTTCATTTTGATATGATAATATGCATCCTGGAGATCTATAGAGCACATCCAATCACTCTAGCATAGAAATGGCAGAATGGACTGAACCGTAACCATTTGAAACTTTGATTTCTTGACATATAGGCTGAGGTTGCTGAGATCCAGTATTGTTCTTAGGTCCCCAGTTTTCTTTGGCACCAAAAAGATGCAAGAACAAGTTCTGTATCCTACTTGTTCATTCGAGACTTCTTGGATCACTCTTATCTCTAGAAGTTTTTGAATTTCTCAAAGAGCTGACTCCCTCTGACTGGGTGACACTTCAAGGAGTAATCTTCTGGGACTTGGAAGTGAAGGGAAAAAGGGAATGTAATAACCTCTGGAGATTATTTTTAGCACCCAGTTGTTGCTTGTGATGTTTGTCCAGGTATCTAGGTGCATGGATAGACATCCCCCGACTGCCTCTAGAGGAGGGCAGTCTGGCAACATTTCAGGAGCATTGATAGGGTAAATGGTTCTCTAATGCCCTGATTCTCTGGATCCCCACTGCCTCTGGCCACCGTCTATCTCTGAAACTGCCTCCTCTGCACCTGGGAGAGGTATCCCCACGTGAGTCCTGGAATGGACCTTAAGATTTTCTGAACCAAAGCTTCTTCCCAGCCCTTTGATTCCTTGAAAAGGTCCTTTGGAGGGTAGAAAACATGATCCCTATGGCAGACAAAGTCTATCCATCTTTTTCACTGCAGGTAAGTATTTCTTTCACTGATGGTCCAAACAAGGAGGAACCATCAAAGGGGGCATTAATGAACGACACCTTGAAGGGTTCCACAGAATCACAAAGCCACATCCAGACATGTCTTATGATGGCTATGCCTGTACTGGCTGTTCATGAGGTGTCGTATGGTGAGTGTGAGATCAGCCTCATCGAGGAATTTGCCAGGGAAGATATAACCACCAATTGGGAAGAAATCTGTTTATTGTCCAAGAAGGTCACTTTCAGAGAGTTGGTTAGCTCCTTGACTAGATCTCTCTGCAGACATGTAAAATGTGCCAAATAGTTTAACAGTCTCAATGTGAGGGTAGTTGAGGTGTACATGCACTTTCTATATCTGCATAAGGCCCAGGACTCCTTGTCTGGGGTATGAACAGAGGAGCTCTCTTCAGTGAGCTTCTTTTTTGTGGCTGCTGACACCACAATGGCATCAACTGGGACATCCTTGTACCAATATAAGCAATCGGAAGGAGGACTCAAGAATTTATCAGGACACTTGAGGATTGGCTCAACTGTGTCTGGTTCCTTCCACACAAAGCAGGAAACTAGATCAATGAGTTTGTCCACCAGAGGAGTCATCCAGGATGCAGACAGGCCACCCCAAATTCAGAAACACTGACTCCAAGGAAGAAGGAATTTGGGAGGACCAGCCACCTTTTTGCCTCAGGAATTCAAGGTTGTCTCCAAAGAAGATGTCGTTCAGTGTAAATATGAGAGATCCTTCTTCTTCATTGAAATCAGAGTCTTCAGTTAAGGACTCCAAGAGAGAGTTCATGTGCCTCCTCTTGTATGTGTTCTTCCAATGAACCTGCTCTGTGGGATAGTCAGGGGAAGAATCAGAAAAAGCATGGACCCCCTGTGGGGAAGTGGTCTGGAGGATTACTTGGGAGAGCTGACCAATGGCAACATGGATGGAATCAAAACTCAGATGAAATGATGAAGGGGTAGGATTTGGCCTGAGCTGTTGAACACTGAGTCTCCTTGGAGTATTGACAGATATGACCAAGACTGTGAGCAAAGCCATCCCCCCAGAGCTGGCACCAATATCTCGGATCCAGGATTCACTCCGGTCCAAGAGTATCAGAATAGAGTTGGTCCAGGAGACAGGTGGAGTAAAAGAAAGACATATTCTGGGACCTGACAATGACTGTCTCAGGGAAACCAGATCCTAGAATCCTGAGACTGTAGATCAAATCAGAAAAGGAGCTTGTAGCACAGGTGTTGGAGATCTCATGGATCCAAAATGGGATAGAGATGGCAAAATCCCCATCTGGATCAGAGCTGTGAGAAAGCTTCTCATTATCCTGTTGATCTCTGTTTGAAAAAGGCTCCAAAAGACCTAGATTATACTGATGAATGTCTAGATTTAGCTGGTGAAGGTGTAATCCAAGAAGTGCGAGCTGGAGATGTTGATTTGCTGTGAATAGGCGTACAGCTCTAAGACCTCAGATCCAAAGGCTTAGTATCCAAGGGAGGCTCAATCATGGAGGAGCTCTGTATCAGTATAATGTCTGCTGGAGCCAAGATTGCACTGGGATCTGAAGTGTTAGGATCTGAGGATGATCAGATCCGAGGGGCAGACTTGTCTGCCAGTCTGTTAACTGTCGGATCCAAAGAGGTTCTCAGATCTCAGGATGATTTGGTCTGCATTGGATCTGAAGAAGTAGGATTCGACACTTTACATCTTTTTTCATTTTGAGAAGACGAAGCCCCCAGGGAAGGTGAGAGGGCTTGCTTCTTGTGCTCTTTTGAGGTCAAAGGCTTAAAGGAGGGTTGAGCCCTAGAGGAAGGTACTAGATCTGTTAAAATTAACTTATTCTTCCTATCAGAAAGGGCACAGAAGAAAAAGTACCTAAATTAATCAAGACTAGAAGTAAAGTTCTAGAGATAGGTATATATTATAAGAAAGGTGTTCTTTTTAAACCGAGAGGAAAGTGAATGAAGGAGGCAAGAGGGAGGAGAACCTAATAGCCTCGGCTAACTAAGCGTTGGAAGAGAAGTACAGAAAGGAAAGGATGATCAGATTAGGACAAGAAAAATATATTTCAATTAAAGTGTTAGAACGAAGCCAAAAGGAAGCAAAATTATGAAATAGTTAATTCACAACCCTTATAACAAGCTCAAGACTAGCAGACCTTGTCTGACCTGGATGTCAAACTAGATCTGGGGAGTTAGGGAAGGTATGATGCATTATGGGAAAGGGAGGAGCTTAAGACTCAGATCCTAAAGTCTTGTGAATGCAGCCAAGTCAGAGCCAGTGTCAGATTTGAAGACCCAGCAGTGACGAAGAATGAAAAGGACAGCATCAGATCCATTAATTCCCTACCATGAGTTTTTTAACAACCTTACCAAGAGAATTCTTAGTACATTGTTCACTCCTGAAATTGGACTGATAAGTACAAAGGAGGCTGTAAATATAAAAAAAAAATTTAACTGTACAAAACTACTTTTTTTGTAAAAAATTAAAAATAAATTGCTGTAAGTTTTTAGTCTTTGTATGCTCAAGTACTGTTCTTAGGCATATGTGTAACAATGTCTTCTTTTAACGCAGCTGAAAAACATTCATGTTTAAGCCAGTATTCTTAAGTATGTGTGTAACGATGCCCTATTTTAATGCAGCTGAAAAACATAAATTTTCATCCAGAGCTCTTTGGAAAGCACAGACATTTACACTGGATTGCTCTGCTGATGCTGGTTTCCATGATGGACCACTATTTAAGTTTCTGAACTGGTTTTCCATGTCTAAGTCTTACTGTTATGAAACATGATATATTGGCAACGGGCAGTTGGTTTACCTTAGCACACTCAGCCCTCTAAAAAATGGGGGTTATACTGTAATGTAATACCCCCAAAATAAATTTTCACAGGTTTGGGTATTCCCTGGTTGCTGTGGGCATGTCATCATTGATGGATAGACTATCAATGTATGCCACATGTTTGTATACATAATGCTTTAAAGTGTCATATAAATAGATAAATACATTAGGTAAAAAATAATTTCTATATATAATTTAAAAAGTCTGTATAGTTTAACCCCTTTTCTGTTACAAGGAAAGGTAGAAGTAGGAATGGTGGAAAAGGTTAGTATGGCTATGACTCCTTGTAAAAAATGAAGGTTTTGTTTGGGGGGGGGTTGAATTAAAAGTGCAATTTGTGATGAAATAAAAAAACCTTTGTACTCCAGCTGCTCTCTTTTCATGTATTGCTCTTATTATTTGTATGAATTAGATATTTATAAATTCTATTTGTATTGTTAGTAATGTATGACTGCTGTTATAGTCACATGCATTGGTAGCATACATGGCATGTTTTATTACAGTATTTAAGATAAGTATCTCTACTTTTTATTTCTGGCGTGCAACCACAACTGTTTTTTTTTTATTTCTATTTGTGTACTCTCATACACTTGTAGTGAGAGGCATTGACAACATACATTGCTGGCAACCACGTCAGTGCAGTTAGCTGGGTGTAGGCATGTTGCAACTGTACATCTCATGGGGAAGGTATTACACCCTAGTATAACCAAAAAGGACTTAGATATAAAAACAGATAATCTATTTACTCAGTTACATGGGATACTCTGTGAAGTTTTTTTTTAACATTTTTAACTATAGATTACCACCCATTTACTTATGGTTTAAATAAACTTACAAGCCTTACAAAAGCAGGCAAATCACTTCTCTAATGGAATGAATGTTGAAGTAAAACATACATCTACACTGCTAACATGTACATGGACATGTATTCATATCTGCAGTACCTTTTGTAAAGGGAGAACTGTTCACATTTCCCCCACTATCTTGGTATCATGGAAATGTTTATATTTACAGGGACTGAGAGAGACAGTAAGGTTAGCACCGATTTGGAGGTGCACCCTTTTGTTGATGTTTTATGATTAATCTTGCTTAACAGCACCATTTGGTGTCATAAGTGAGAAGGTGTATACAGGAGTTACTGACATGGACCCCTTAGTTTGTGTGTTTAATCCAAGCAGGATACGCCCATCCTCAGACATGGGCAGGCAACATAAAAATAAAAATCACTGGACTCTAGTCATCTAGGAATGACTGATAAAATCTTGGAAATGTATCCAGGTCATACATAGATAGATACCAGCCCAAAATCTAACTCAGAACTTCTGCATGATCAACCCAACACTATTCAAGAGGTGTGAATACCATGGCAGAGTGATACGATTCTGTTACTACCTGGAGAGTTTAAAGCTGAATTCATGTAGCCTTATTTGCAAAGAAATGAGCAGCTGGCTTACTCTCTGAAGTTACAGTGGTTTGGGGGTCCACTATAAAAGCTATTCTCCACAGCATGTCTTTAATCCAAAGTAATATCAGTGAACAATTTAATGCAGTAGATATCTCATGCAGCAAGAACTTTGTGCTTTCTTTCATGTGATTTCTAATCAATACAAACTATAACAATAAACCAGCCTGTGCTTGTCTTCATACAGGCTCTTGTATCTCTAGTATCCTTTGTCAAATTATCTTTGGTCATGGAGTTCATAGTTATACTGCCCCTCGCAAGATGCATTTGGCACTGGACAATTAGGAATTAAGTAAAACAAATCAAGAGATTTTGTGTTGTCCTTATTGTAAACCACCACCAGAAGTTCACAGTTATCAGCTCTTCAATCTATACGAAACTGTGCCAATGCAAGTAGAAGATTTGTATATGTGTTGCGAATGTCCATATATATTTGTCCAGAAGATTTGTGTAAGCTAAATAGGAGAATCACCAAACTGAAATACAAGAGATTTGCTCATTAACAAGCTTAAGGTAACAACACCCTGTTAAAATATGGAATGAGTATCTTTTTATGGGTAGTAGTAAAACAACTACTGAACAAAGTGAAATATCCCATAATCTGAAAGAAGTAACTTTTTAGGACTAAAGTTCTGTTGTTGACCCAGATGGTAAAGTCACACATCAGTGGAGACTATGGAGTCTTGTCTCCTAGGCCTAAGGTACCTAAAAACTTGAGAACTAGAACTAGATCAAGTCCCCACAGATTGGAAACAATCTTCCTCTTTGTGAAGTTTGAGGGGATGGTGCACAAGGTATTCCTTCCAACAAACTTTAAAGCAGTGGATATTTGTTCTACCCACTGAGTGAAAAAAGGAAACCACCAGCTGACCCTGCACAGAACGTTCTTCCGCCATTTTACTGTGCAGATTCAAAAATAGGAAAGAAAATACTTTTTTGGCAAATTATAAAAAGCAGCTGCAGATACAGTAATTTTCCATCAGCTCTGGCAAGGGCCAATGTCTAGAATATTCTAATGACAAAAAAAAAACAGAACTGGAAGGTAATGACATAGTCAGCATGAGTTGTCATAGCTTCTGTTATCATAGGCATTCAGCTGTCCCCATGCATCGGAAATCCCCAAAAATGATGTTGAATGCTGATTGGTAGAAAATGGATAACCCAGCTTAAAACCTATCAAGAAATGCCCTCAAAGTTAGCTTATGAACTTATTATTATTATTAGGCAATGTTTCTTCTATTTAAATAATGTATTTTTTATAAAGCAGATATGAGGTAATTAAGCATGGAAAATAAACAGATCAAGTAACACATGCAATGAATATGTTATGGCAGCTGCTTTTTCTCACTGATGGCTCTGAAGTCTGGCATTACTTCAACAACTACCAAAGACCTCTTGGAAAATGCTTATACTTCAAACAAGAAGAGGCATATTATGTCATTAAAAAAGTGTAAGATTGGCTGTGATATGCTTACTGAAACTATAATTTTCAACTTAAGCAAGCAACATGTTTACAGGAGACATTTTAAAATAATTTACATTAATCTTCAATTGATATTTTGAAACAAATAGTGAAATAATTTTATCCAAAAGCAGATAGGAGACATGTTGTGAAGCAATATAAAAACAATTATGATATGCAGGTCATTTACTATAACGACTTCTGAAATCTAAGAGAGTAAAGCAGTTTCGCTTTGACTGCACATTGTAAAGTTAGCTATAGCTTGGAAGCAACTCCAAATATCACAGATAGCTACATATTCTGCTTACATAAGCCAGAAGAAAAGAAACAACTGTTTAAATGTTGCGCTCCTACCGACCCGTGCAGATTGCCTCGCCAACTACACACGTCAGACATCTGACATTAAACCACATCCTAAGAAATTCATTGAATTTTCAGATAGGGACAGGCTAGCATATTACAAATATTTTCTGATGTCGACGTAAAATAGAAGACAATGAAAAAAGAAAATCAGGCATTTAATTCCTACACCGAGCTGCCAAAGTGCTGATTTCTTTGCAGCTACAGCTGCAAGATGAAAATGACAAGCAAGTGTCACAACGCTCCACAGTTCTTTTTTTTTACAGCAGTCATTTTTTACTTGCATTATGTTTCACTATTAGGTCAGCATCAATTGTTAAAAAAACATCCACAGACACTTGTACTTACCATTACAGCAATGCATATAAATACTAATGCACTGGGTATTTTGCAACCTCATTAATGATGATTACATGACACCATCATTATTTTTATTCAAGGATAAAAAAGTGTTTAATCTATCCAACACAATTCCATGTACAGCTTAACAACAAATTGCAAAACAACGGCGCTCAGTGTAAAACCAAAACCAAGAAAGAAAAAACACTGAAAGCTGCAAAGGAAAGACTCACAAACTTTAGCGTAAAATGAATGCATTCAACACTTTTGTTGATTAGACTTCTTCAGAAATATAAAATGGTTAAAACACTCGTATATTTATATGTTAAATACATACACACCCATATGCTTAATTACATCAATTAACTCAATAAAACAATTGACTTATTATAATTTTCATAGGTTCATAGGTAGGTACAAGGCTATCGGTCCTAGGGCCTATACAAGCCTAGACAAAATGGTACCCTGGCTTTCGCCACCCAAGAAAATTATTTTCCTGTGCCGCTATCGAGCAGAGCCACAGATCCCTGGGGTGAATTTCCTATTTCCTATCCAATCATCAATATTTTTCTTGAAGAATGCTAATGAGGAGCTTTGTTTGATATAGATAGGTAGTTTGTTCCAGAGTATGGGAAGTTTCTGGGACAGGAATCTATCACTCTTGCATGTTCTGTTTATTCTGGTGACAAGGTTTAGGCCCCTAGAGTGTGTAGCTCGGAGGGATTGGGATTTCTTTAAGTGCAGCATGTCCAACAGCTCTGGGTTTGACATAACTTTGTATGTTAGGCAGAGATCGCCTCTGAGTAGCCGATATGCGACGGAGATGGTCTGCATAGGGCATCTGTTTGAGGCCGGTAATCATCTCTGTGAGGTATTTCTGTTGCCTTTCCAGTTGTTGTAGATGTCTTGTGAGTTACATACCAAAAGGGGCATTGTACTACCCAGTATCCATCTTAATAAACTGATCCATCTCCAACAAAAAGCTACCGGAAATCTGTAAAATTTCACAGATCATTCTGCTACAAAGGGTGAAAATCATTAGAACTGTCCAATTACAGACCAATAGTTCTATTGCCACCCCTGTCTAAAGTTCTAAAAAGATGCATCCACTCACAAATTATGCAGTATCTCCTTAATGACCTGCTATCCAAAACCCAAAATGGGTTTCACCCCCACCACAGCACTACTTCCACCCTAATGAGTTTCACAAACATCATTAATCAACTTAGGAACAATGGCAAAATAGTGTCCTCCATCTTATTAGATCGATGAAAAGCATTCAATACCGTCTCTCATAACAAACTTATATAGGTACTCATAGAACTAAATCTTAGTCAATCCACAATCACTTGATTCAAAGATTACTTAGGGTGCCATCAAGCGGTAAAATGGCAACAAAGTACATCTCCTCTACTGCCCATTACTCTAGGTGTACCACAAGGTTCCATTCTAGGTCCCCTTCTTTCCACACTTTTCACTAAGAATTTATACCCTGCTACCCTGCATACCTCTCTAGTCCAATATACAGATGATTCTACATTAATATGCAATGCATCATCACTCCAACAGTTACAACAACTAACAGCAGTCCTTCTCTGCAACTGAAATGTGGCTTTCTGAAGTTCAACTTATGCTAAATCCCAACAAGAGTTAACTCATGATACTCCAAACCACTAGCTATAGATTAACCTCTCTCCATGCAAGATCACATCTACAAGCTATCCCACCAGCTCTCCTGTTTCCCAGATTAAATGTCTGGGTGTTATTATTGACAACACAATGAAATCTGGCCTACACATATCCCAGACAGTCAAGAAAGTAAATAAAAAACTTGCTACTTTTTAAAGAGATAGACAATACCGAACCAAGAAATAGACAATACCTAACCAATAGCACAAAGGCTGCCATTGCAAGAAACACACCTTATCTCTACACTTCTATATGCTTCACCCAATCTGACAAACCTAAGAAAATCAGACCTAGCAAAATTAGGCACCTGCTATAATAAGATCACAAAGTTTGCAACAGACTCTAACTTTATAACAGACCATTGCCTTGCACTCAGACAACTGAACTGGCTAGAACTACTTCAGCTCTTAACTTATAACCAACTTACTTTGGCCCATGCACTTCTAAATTAACCTGAAAAAAAAAACTGCTCTGCAAAACCTTCTACTCCCCTACACTAGTAGCCAGTCTTTATGTTCAAATAACAAATCCTTCTTAAAAGTTACCAAATCAAACAATGCCTCTGGAGGGAATACTCTCAAATAATAAATCCTTCTTAAAAGTTACCAAATCAAACAATGCCTCTGGAGGGAATACGCTCAAATAATAAATCCTTCTTAAAAGTTACCAAATCAAACAATGCCTCTGGAGGGAATACGCTCAAATAATAAATCCTTAAAAGTTACCAAATCAAACAATGGCTCTGGAGGGAATACGCTCAAATAATAAATCCTTCTTAAAAGTTACCAAATCAAACAATGCCTCTGGAGGGAATACGCTCAAATAATAAATCCTTAAAAGTTACCAAATCAAACAATGCTGCTGGAGATTCCCTCTATTCTACATGCATAGCCAAAATCTGGAACTCATTGCTGACAGATATACGGACAATTACAAACATTCCGCAGCTTAAAAAAAGACTCAAATCCTATTTACTGAATGCAAAGCTATGCTTATGCACCAGTGCTGGATAACTTCTTGCGACCAACCCCCCTTGCTATCTAACTCTTCGATCCTCTCTTCCCTGTTCTTCTTATCATCCATTCCTTCACAATAATTAGTCTGACAAACTCTGCTCTCAAAACTTCCAGCAAATTTTGTCCAATTAGTAACTGGTCTGTTTACTCTTTATTATTATTATCCCTGATAATACAGTGTTATAACCTGTGTTATCGCTCCATAGTTATGCACATACATAACGGTTTTGGTAGACAGACATATCAGTATCGTCTATTATTAGAAATGTGTACAAATCTTAAGTCTATGTATGTAAAGTCGATGTATTAAGAACTCTGTGTATTACACTGTATCTGTGTGTTATTTCTCTGTTTTCAAGTTTTGATATTTTGTGCAATTGTCCTGTTGTAAATGTGGAGTTTTTCTCCTCAGACCTCTTCTGAAAAAGGAACTGTATCCAGTCAGACTTTCCTGGTAAACAAGTGTAAAATAAATAAATACAATAACATTCAATGGGCATACCAATTGATGGGAGATTTATCATTCTCCTTTGTTTGTTGCATTGACAAAAATGAATCTAAAACACCCAGTTTCTCTTACCCACTGAATATTTTTATTATGGAAGACAAGCCCATAAAAACACAGTGAATAAACAGTGGATGACCATCAAACCAATTTATCTAATTATGTTTTCTAAAAATTCCACCACTGCAGACTGTTTTTGATGATTGTAACTATCACCACTGCCACTATGAGGTCTCTCTTATCTATGCATCTGTTTTAAACAGTATTGAAATATTTAAGTGTTTAACTGAGTGCCACCAAGAAATTTGTTTTCAGGCATATGTTTCTGAGAATGAAACTTACCCTGTCATAACTTTCCATATATGATGATCATGACCCCTACTGATTACACATCAAAGGCAACCCCCTAAGCACACAACCTGTGGTGAGAGACCTGGGTACTCTGGTTGACAACAACCTCACATTCGACCATCATGTAGCGACAGTGGTCAGAAAAGCCTTTACTTGATTTATCTCATAAGTAAATGGATTGCTTCCAGAAAAAAAGGATGTTATTACCTCTCTGTACTCCCCCCTTATTAGACCAATAATTGAGTAGAACACCCTGTTTTGGATGTACCTCTCCAAACATCTGCACCAACTAGAAAGAACACTGAAATACCTCACAAAGTGAATCCATGACCTCCAACACCTGTCCTATGCAGACAGGCTCAAATCATTATCACTCTACTCGGTATCATACATATTGCTCAGAGGTGATCTGTGTCTTGCCTACAAGGCAATCTCAGACCGTGCCCTACTAGAGATGATGCATATCCATAAGTCTAACTTCTCATGCACTACCTGCTCAAAAAGGCTGAATCTAATATGTGACATCAACAAAACCTGCTGGACAGACAGGTTTGTCTCCCAGAAGCTGCCCTGTCTCTGGAATAGACTTCCCATACACATCAAACAGAACACCTCGCTGACCCTCTTCAAGTGCAACTTTGATGAGTGGATGGGAAAAAACAAATTTGTCCCAAGGGTTCCTTCTGTGTCCCTCATTCACAGGGTTGACAAGTGCTGACTGAGGTTTCATTTTGGGTATAAACTCTTGGCTAGGCTTGTAAGGGCCCCAGAGTCATTAGCCTAGTAACCTCCTATGATCCTATGATCCTGTGATCCATAGCAAGTTACTTTGCTTGTTTAATTGTTATATTAAGCCAGTTCAAAGTTTTTAAAGCAGTTTATTTTTAGCTAATAATTCTGTTTTCTTTTTACCGTTTGTACAGAAAATAAACAAATGATTACTGATACAATTATTGACTTTTTTATTTTATTGATATCTTTCTACAGATCTGTTTGAATGCCTTTTGCTTGTCAATCAAATGGAACAGCAGCCACTTAATGTGCTCATGTCTGATGCAGCTCAGTTTCCCATGATAACATATGTGAAATGATTAAACCATGTGTAAGTTATCTGTAAGAAGTAAATGAGACAATAGATAACTAGCAAAATGTAGACTTACAATGTTAAAAAAACGGAAGCAGGAAACAGCCAGAAATATTGGTGTGCTATGACCATGTATGATTCTCAGTATGCATGAATAAGGGATCTGTGCAGCTGAGGGGACCTGGGCCACAAACATGGACTGTGACTTTTCAGTAAGCGGGTTTGGCTACTTTGCTTTTTGCAAAATGGTTTCCCTTCTTCTTTCAGCTTTTCCCAGTTGGGGGTCACCACAGCAGATCACCTGTCTGCTCATGATTGGCAGTGGAGTTTTTTACAGTGTCAAGTTGCCAGCCTGGTGCCCAACCTTCCACAGAAGGCACACACATGCATGCCTAGAGCCAATTGAGAGTGTCCAATCCACCTACAGCATGTCTTTGGGATGTGGGAGGAAACTGGAGCACCCGTAGGAAACCCACACGACCACAGGGAGGACATGCAGACTCCGCAAAGAAGGCACCCCAGCCGAGGATCAAACCGTAGAGCCTCTTGCTGTGAAGTGGCAATGATACCCACTGCACCATCCCAGCTGCCTTGAAAAATGCTTTCTCTATTAGGGGAAAAATTAACAGCTGGCTCTACAATGATTTTTAATGCTCACTCTGAGCTTATTCCTGTTCAGACACGTGATGGACTACATCAACAAACAGGCTGGATAGCAGACAATATGGCATCATAAGCGCACCTTGAAACAGAACTTGAAGAAATGATAGGAGAAAAGAATGCAAAACTAAAGGTACCTAGGATGAAAGTCAATACAGACAAGACAGCGATAATGGCAGCAAATAGGAGAAATCAGAAGAAGCTGAAAACTGAGATAGAGGGGAAATATTGAAACAGGTTAACAGCTTCAGGTATGTGGCATGTGTGGTAGAGGAAATGCATGACAAGGTCAGTGCTCTCTCTAGCAGTCACCCAAAAGGAAAGCCACAATCACCTTCCTCACCCAGGATGGGTGAGACAGCAGTTACCACTCACTCATATCCTCCCTGCCCTTGTTCCTTTAGCATCCATGCCACTGAGTGAACCTGGGTCACTGCTCTGTGCCATGGGGTCACATTCCATTCATTGTGACACTGTATTCTGCAAATGAGTTCTACTTTGATTATATGTATGAAGCCATCCTGTACCGTGTTGCATATATGTGTAACTTAACATCATGCAGACATCCCTTGTGCTTACCTTTGATGATTTGGACATTGCTCATAATTCTCATTTCTGTGCTGCCTTTGCATTTATTAGGAGTGCACACATCATTACTGTTTATCTATATGCAAAATGTTTTAACTTCTTGGACATTATAGTTTTTGCCCTTCTGATGCTGTAAGTATGAGTAAAATGCCATGGCTAAGCATGCATTGCACACTGTTTACCACAGTTTACTGTTTCTGATGACAGTTGCTGCTACCAGCTTTATTAATAACAATGTAGCATAAATTTAACGGCATGCCAGGGTGATGCAGTGGTGCAGCACTTAGCGTTGTTGCCCCACAGCAAGAGGTTCTCTTGTTCGATTCTCAGCTGGGGTGCCGTCTGTATGTCCTCCCTGCATTTGCATGAGTTTCTTCCAGGTGCTTTGGTTTTCTCCCATATTCCAGAAACAGACATCTGGAACATTTCTCCCTAGCTCTCCACTGAAAATGGTCTCTGTCCCAGTCAGACTTTCCCAGTAAACAAATGTTAAATATCAGATCTTTACACAGCCATGTGTCAATTTTATATGCTTTTTAATTGCGTTATGATATATACTAAAACTGCTCTGACATTTGTGAATCTGTTGTTTTTTTAGTCTTTAGTGCTATATGTTTTCTGATATCTAACTGTAATGTTCATACACATGGATGATTAAATAGTATATGTACATGTTTTTTGCATATGTATTACGTGCATTTCTATATAAAATCTGCCTGCATCTATACTATATTAAGCTATGGGAATGTTGCAAGCTACAAAGCAATGAGTAGGTTGGCTTTAATTTTATTTAGTTAATAAATGTTCACTCATATTTGTTTGTTTTTGTTGAACTTGAAAGTCCATCTGGGCAAAGTGCATTTTCAAAGGAGGTCCAGGGAGAAATTTTCTGGAAGAGACATTTAAGATACTCATGATAAAGCAAATGTTTATAAAGATACACTACAGATAGCTCTAAAGACATCTAGACACAAACAAGTAATTGTTCTCTAGTAACATTACACTAAGATAAAACAGGTATTTCTTCAGTGGTGACATTATACATGAAGTTAAATTCCAGGTATAAAACATTTAGCATGCAAGCAGTTCATGTGCAGAATATGTGACAGTCATACATTAGATATGATTTATAAGACATGTATAGGATATTTAAAGTATACATGTTAGAAATAAGTAAAATTGAGCTACATAATGTGAAACAGTTGTTAGGTAGATAAAAGTCAAGGAGGGAGGGAGATATTGTATAGCTGATGTGTCAAGAACAGTGGGGTTAAGTATACTGGTGTTACATATTAACATATAACTTGGTTATAAGTGCGTGGTCGGGAGTATATGAAGGAGATGGATAAAGTGGAAGGTCAAAAAGAAATTGAAATGTAAAGTGCGGATTAAGTTAAGAAGGTAACTGAGGAGGAATGATAGAAAGGTTTGTTGTACAGAAGAGGAAAGAAGGTATGAATGGATATGGCAGCATGAGCTGATGAGGGAAATGGGAGTTATATAGGTGAAGGGCATGTGTATGTGTATGTGTGTGTATGTGTATGTGTGGTTTAGGTCTTGTTTTAGTAAGATAACTCAGTTTCAAAAAGTGTTCTAGATGAAAGAAACTGTGTCTCTCTATTAGTGCCACTAAACATATACACAAATATAGTGAATATCTATATGTGAGTGTCTGTGTGTGTGTGTGTGTGTGTGTGTGTGTGTGTGTGTGTGTGTGTGTGTGTGTGTGTGTGTGTGTGTGTGTGTGTGTGTGTATAAGAGTATGCATGCTTACTAACTCAGTATCCAGATTTAGGTGTGAAAAAGCAAATTTCTGTCACACTTAGTAGATATTTAAATTATGGATAGGTTGGAGATTTCACCAGAAGTTTTATCTATAGGTTGAAGATATCATCAAAGCAGACCTCTCAACTGCCCCATTTGTCAATGAACATTTCTATTTTCAGGCAGGAGAGGCTGCGGTGGTGCAGCTGTTAGTGTTGTCACCTCACAGCAAGAGGCTCTCTGGTTCGATTCTCGGCTGGAGTGCCTTCTGTGTGGAGTCTGCATGTCCTCCTCATGGTCGAGTGATATTTAAAGACTTGCAGGTAGGTGTGTGCATGAATGGGTGTGCCTTCTTTGAAGGTTTGGCATTGGGCTGGCAACTCAGCACCTAAAAATACAATCATAAGCGGACCAGTGATCTGCTGTGGCAACCCCTAACCGGGAAAAAGCCTAAAGACACTGTATTTCTATTTTTAGGCCTGATTTACCCATGCACATGATGTACAATTTTTTTGAGGTATGTCACTATTTTCAGGCTTCATTAACCCTTTCAAACAATTTTCTGAATCTCCTTACCAGATATGATTTTTGAAGCTGCCTAGTACACAGAGGCCAGTACAGGACAAGCATACTGTGGCATTAGCAGTTTAAAGAAAGAAAACACACATCTTATATCTCCTTTTTTCAGAAACAAAAATAAATTACCTTGTGTAGTAGAATCCTGAAATGCAGTTTATTAAGCTGTACAGGTTTAGCACTGTCTTTTTGGTAATGTGATATATTTTTGCATAATTTTTGTCACTCCATGTTTTTAAATATTTGCCTCCGTGTAGTGTCCTACACTCCTACAGGAAGTGGAAAGAGTTATGTGCTATTTGGTATTCAAATTCTATGCTAATAAGATGCCCAGATTTTTGCTGGATTAACTTATTTTCAAGTTCCTTTGTACCCATTTTCAATGTCTTAAGGTTGAGAGGTAATGCAGCTAGACTATGTAGCTTCCCCTAAGCCACATATTTTGATAATCACTAAAACGTGATGTTTTGCACACTGCACTCAGAAAACAGAAATACTGACACACCACAAACACCACACCCAACCTAAAAGAACTCATAATCCCAAATCTAATTTAGTTTAATTTGGAAATGCTAAATAAAAATAAATAAAAAGAAACAACTGTTTTTTTTTCAATTTATACAATATCAAAAGTAAAACAAAACTGCTCATCTAGATTAAACACATTGAAATGAAATGTGCTGAAATGAGAGAATGGGGAAAAACTAATCACAGTTTACCTAATTGGAAAACAACATTACTAGCAAAGCAGACTTAATTCTAAGTAGTGAAACTAACTAAAAAAATAAAGTAAATAAAAATAGATAAACTATAAATTATCAAATACATGAAATGCCTTACTGCAAATAAATAAATAAGAACATTATCTGAGAACTATATTTTAAGTAGCCTATACCAGCTACTTACCTATTCACTTGAAACAGGCAATGAAAGTGGCTCTTTGATGTCAATGTGATAAAAAGTACTCTGAAAAAATATCCAACACATACATGAGGCCATGGTTTGTCTGCTACATGAAACATATGATGCAATGTAGGATAAGTGAACTTATTTTACTGATTAGGAAAACTTTTCCCTTAGTCTAATATTTTGTGTGCTGTATTCCATATTCATATTTACCATTATGTGTATATGGTACCAGTTTGTGTGCCGGGGTGGTGTGTATGGGTCTTTGGATGTCACTCTTTTTTTCACATAGGTTAGTACTATGCCATTTTTCCTTGTGGGCCATTTTCAGTCTAGCCAACGTTCCCATCCTAAAGATAAGGATCAAACCCTGTACCTTGTGTTTGTGAGGTAAACACCTAAACCATTATGCCAACCCTCAAGTACAATATAACATTCTTCAGTATTTATACATCCCAAACTAATTTCTACATCTATGTTTTTTTTTGTTTTTTTTGTTTTTTTTTTATAAATTTGTTAGTATGTAGAAGGTCAAGTGAAACAGTATAATCGGATGATTGGAATTCGTTATCTTCAACAATTTTATGGTTATTAACACATGATCTCTAATACACATAAGATAGTGAGGAATCAGAATTAAGTGGAAATTAAATATGCAGCTTGTTCTAAGTGGATCTTTTCTTTTTTCTTTTTTTTTCTTTTTTTCTCTTTTATTTATTTTTTTTTTGAAAATTGAAGAAATGAATCAGTTTTAAATTAAAGAAAATGGGAGGATTTCATCACAATATTTATACTGCTGCCAAGAAACTAGAGTCTTCAGCACCTGATATATGCCTACTTTGTTAGTAGAGTGATACTTAAACCAATCACTTTTCTTCACAGTTCAGTTCTGGATGATGAAAGCATGAGCCAAAATGTCAGTTGGAGTTTCTAAGGTCAAGACATTTCTTTTTTTCTGACGTGCCATGTTTTCAGAGTTGATCATATTAGTTGTGCAGGTACAAAGCACGCAGGGGTGTAATCCCAACCAAAATCACAAATTTTCTTGATATTTGAGTGCTATACTGAGCACAATTTTTTTCTCATTTGTCAGAACTTTTAGTATAGTGGGTTTCAGGAAATTATCTCAGTATTAGTTAAAATCAGGGAATACGATGTATTGTTTCATTCATTAGTACCAATATTAGCCACTAAAGAACATGTCCAAAAATATTACTTTGAACCTCTTTCATCCAGTATTTATTGTCATTCTCTGGAGTTAGACATGGGATGTACATAATTGACTGATAATGTTATGATGCTACAACTCCGCAATATCCATAGCTGGATGTTTGTGGTTGCAGGAACTGTGAATGCCCATTTGTGGTTTCAGAACTATGGATATCCATTTGTGGTTGTAAGACATTTAGGATCTTAGGATCCCAAACACAGTTATTTTTCCCAGATGTGGCCAAAAGATAGAAGAGTTATTTAAGAGTTGTGAGCTTGTGTTAGAACTTGTTTTTCTAGCACATTTCTTCCAGAAAAGGGTTGCAAAGCCAACAACATCACTGTTTTTTGTCTATATAATTATACAAATATATCAGGAAAGTTTTGAGCTTGAATGTTTATCACTTCTATCAGCATTTTTAAGCTCAAATTGAAATTGGAGCTTTCACAGTAGTTTATGATCAAAGATTATCATCCTGTGTTTTTTTTTGACAAAGCTAAACCTAAAATGAGAAAAGTGGTCCTTCAGGATTATAAAACAAAACATCCTGTTTGATTATTTCCTAATAGCATTAACAACTAAACAGGAAACAAATGGATTAATCCTTATCTGGCAATTAAACCCAAGATCCTTTGCTGTCACTGCCATTAGACCAACAAAGAGTCTGTAGACAGGGAGTTACCTGGATTCCCCAGAGAGCAGTCTCTCCTTTCAACTAGGAAACCTCCATAATGATGATTTTGAACACACAAGGATCCAATGCAGTGCAAACATTAATTTAATATTTTATCAACGATCAAACAGGATATGTAATCACTAACCATTATTTGAAGAGTTAATCTAGGATCCAACAATTTTTTTGTGTTTGACACTGCCACAAGACCAGCAGGGAGTCAGTGGACAGGTACGTACAGTAAGGATACTAAGCCTGTAGTACTTCACATGAAGTGAGATAGATAATTTTCTAGAAGTTTTAACCTGAACATAATTTTTGCTGTAATTTCCTACTAAAGGAGTTTCTTCCTTAGTGATCTGATGTAGCCAGTGTTTGATGGCAGGACAAGTGGTCTAGCATGATTTACTACATAATAAGTGCTATCTACTGTGTTCGCCTTGTTACCTAACTTAGAGAGTGAAAAAAGGGAAAACGTTTACTTGTCATATGGGAGAGTGCTGGAAGGACATTTGGGTTGATTTTAAGCTTTTTTATAAATAAGATGCTGCTATTCCATCTATTAATATTTGGCAATGATCCCATACTCAACTGTCCAGATTTTCACAGACTGTCCAGATTTCTGCCTCATTTTTTTTGGTCTGCTTCTTCAAAAATTATAGCTTTCTGGCAAATCAGCAGCAAATCATTGAGGACTAACATCAGAAAATAATGTCAGACATTTGCGTTTTAGACTTTATAACCTTTCTAAAATTCATGCTAATGCAAAACGTGTTATTCTATCAACTTTCTAAGTTTGTTAGAGCAATTTTTAAAAATTGTCCCAATTTTTGGGCCTTTTTTCCCCAATTATTTATAGCTTTGTCAGGATTTCTTGCTCTAACAAGTTTAGAGGTATGGCTCATCCCCACAGAGAACATAGACACTGATCACTATCACCTTTCTTTCTGAAGCAGGCATAAATCACATTTCAGTTACAACTAAGACATTAGGGAAGTAGACAGTCACCTATATTTGAAATGCTTCAAACTTAACCTTATATCTGACTGAAAACCTTTACCTTTGTCCTTAAATGGACAGCAAGGAAGTTTTGGAGAGTGATGACAAAAAGAAGCTTCAGGAGGTACAGGACTAGGAAGAATATCATGTCTGAGGAACAGGCCATTTAGGGGTCTTGATACCTGCACATTTTTACTACTGACACAGGTTGATGGCTATTTAGAGTGTAAATAAAGAACCTTTGGCAGAAGACAGCATGAGAGAAGAGTGGGCATTAAATGTCTGGGGTAGGTCAGCACAGGGCAGGCAGGTCATAACACAGCAGCTGAGTTCACATGTTGTAAAAGCAAGACTGTCAGAGTGGCAGGTTCTCTCCATGGTGTGATTTTGAAATGGGTAACTGTGCCAAGACCAACCTGTGCAAAACAGGAATCCAGTGCTACTCATTTGTGATAAAGAATACAATAGCAAGAACCAATAATTTAACTTCAGTGTCACAAGGCATTCTGTAGGGCAGGCATTATCTAAGATAATAAGTGATTTTCTTCCTGGTGAGAAGAACATGTCCAATGCCTAGCAGAATAATTCATTGAACATTGGTATTAGAGATAATTTTGCAGGGTAGGTAGTCTTTTGGTAAATATCATACATTGTATAAATTCTGAAAATGTTCATTGAAGGAGACAGACCAGTGGAGGCAAAAGCTTTCTCAGGAGCTTTAACTTCCAAAGCCAATAAGTAGTTAATAGCAGATGCTAGACTGCAGACATTAAAAAAAAACAAACAAAAAAGAAAACATTATTGCTAGACCTATTAATAGCTGAAATACTCTGCATTTTAAAACATGTTTTTATAAGGGCAACAGCTGATGTGAGGAACATATATGTATTAGTTTATGGGTCTAACTGGAGCAGAAAACAATATTTTTGTATAACCCTGAGCTCTTCTGTATGTGATTATAAACACTACTTGCAAATAAATACATTACTTTTGAGACGTACATTCAGCGTGATAGTCATACAGTTATATAGAGTATAACGGCTCTTAAGTAACAGTAGTAGCCATGGAAAAGTCACAGGTTTTTCACAGAAATGTAGCTCATTACTATAATGTGAACATTTCTTGTAAAGGGAGTCTGTAGCAGCTTGATGAGAAAAAGAAGTGTGAGTCTACGAGCTTGTTTTAGACAAGAATACAGCAGTACAAACAACAGACTAGGCTTGTCAGGCAGCTCATACTGCTGTGGAATAAATTCCCAAAGTAAGGCTTTATTCTTGGCTTAGTACTGTGTTATCACAAAGAAAGCTTTGCAATAGAGAGCCATAAAAAAATGGAGTCGTAAACTTGGTGTTGTGTATGTACCTAATTTCAGAATAATGACACTTAATATAAAACACTTAGTGCAGGCAAAAAACATATATATGGGATACATAGTCTACATAAACTAGACAAACTTTTAGGACAATGGCACTCTTCAGACTCCCCCGTATTCCTTGCATCCATTATGGTGCATTATACATTATTCATCTCAATATGTTTGCATAACAACGCATGTCACTGGAATGGTCTAAGCTTCTAAGGCTACTGCCTACCTTCAAATTAAGGTATGTAAGCAGTGAGACTCACAACTAATACTGTGATTAAAATCCACAAGGCATATATCAGATAGTAAAGAAATGACCAGAAAGGCCAATGCACTCCTTATTTTATTAAAGCACAGAAACACTCTCTAGCGCCTTGGCCCAATATCCTTCAAAGAGATGAAAAACTTTAAAAAACTTTACAATATAGTTATTAACATAAGTTAAAATCTAAATTACACAATTAAACATTCACCAATAAAAAAACATGTCCTCTCATTTAACCTAATTATAGCAGCAATTTCAAATTGCATTCCATGTTTAGTCCAGCAGGTGAGAGTTTTCCATATTTTAAAATAAACAATGTCTCTTCCTATAATAACTGATTCTTCAAATCCTTGTTATTATAAACTTTTACTTTTTCCAACACTATCTGGAACTAGAAGGAATAGTAGGTGGGGGCATAATAACCAAGGTACATAGGAAGTTTGAGAACAGCAATCTTTTTTTTAGATGGGAAAAGTTGCCATCCACCACATTTAATAAATTATCTACTGTATAGTGAATTATTACAGATGTCTAGATGATACCTTAGTTAAAGAATTACATAAAACTTGTGTTCAGTTTAAACAAAGGGGTTATGATACCCAGTTATTCTGGAAAAGGTACAGAGGTTATTATTAGGTCAGCAGTATGTTAAAACTCAGCATTGGAATAAAAGAAATAATAGAGGGGATGAACTATGTAACAGTGGTACATGGGTAAGGAATAATGAAAGCAAAATGTATTTTGTAACTACATATAATGTTATTACAGATAACATTTTTAATGTTATAAAATTTTTTGGGGGTTCTTTGTTGAATGATAGAAGTTTAAAGAATCTTCAAATAAGAGACCTTTTCTTTTTTAAAAAGAGGCCACAGTATTAAGGACATAATTGTCCATAGCTATTTTTCAACACCTAGTGTTAGATTAATGTTAGAGCCTAGAATTATGGGCACTTTGCCTTATGGCAATTGTTCAGTGTGTAAACACATTGTAAGGACATATGAGAAAATTAATAATGTTATTTATGTTCCTATAGGTTCATAGGTGTGTATTAGGCTAATGACCCTGGAGCCTTTACAAGCCTAGCCCATAGGATTACCCTGGCATCCTGCCACCTGACCTTAGTTCCCAGTGCCTCAGTCAAGTACAGCCACTTGAGTGATCCCCGGGGTGAATTTTCTATTTTCCATCCTCTCATCAAGATTTCTTTTGAAGAGGGCCAGTGAGGTGCTCTGCTTGACATGTATGGAAAGTCTATTCCATATCATGGGCAGTCTCTGGGTTATGAGCCTGTCCCACCAGTATGTTCTGTTGATTGTGGTAATGAGGTTGAGGTCTCTGGAGCATCTGATGTGGAGGGATTGGGATTTCTTTAGATGTAGCAGTTCTAACAGAGTTGGGTCAGACATGGCTTTGCAAGTCAAGCAGAGATCGCCTCTAAGTAGGCAATATGAGACAGAAAATAGTTGGAGTTTTTTTGACTCTATTCGTATAGGACAAGTGTTTAAGGCTGATGATCATATTTGTGTGATACTTTTGCGGCCTCTCCAGTTGTTGCAGGTGTCTGGTTAGGTACATGCCAAATGGGGCATTGTACTCAATGATTGGCCTAATGAGGGAAGAGTAGAGGGAGACAATGACTTCTTTCTTCCTGGATGAAAAACCCTTAGTAATGAGATGTGCCACATAGAAGGACTTTCTGACCACAGTGGCAATGTGGTGGTCAAAAGAGAGGTTGCTGTCAACCTGTGTTCCCAGACCTCTTATAATGCCTTCTGTGTTCAGTGGACTACCATCAATGTGGTACTTCATGGGAACCAGGTTTTTCCCAAAGAGGATGATGACACATTTTTTGGAATTGAGTTTAAGGAGTGTATAATGGTAATACAGATGGCATTGTTTATGCCCTGAGATGCTCCTGTAACCGTTTTTATGTATGTAGAACTAAGAGGTCTTTTAAGGTTAGATTACAGGAGCATCTCAGGGACAGTATGAATAAAAAAGTGAAAGCCCTACAGCTGTTCATGTTGAATTATCTCATAAGTGGGGTGGAAGTTGGTTGATGGGTAGTGTGTTGGAAAAGGTAAAAGTTTATAATAATATGGATTTGAAGAATAAGTTATTATATAAAGAGTCTGTGTTTGTTTTAAAATATGGAAAACTGACACCTGCTGGATTAAGCATGGAGTGCAATTGGAAATTGCTGCTATAATTAGGTTAAATGAGAGGGAATGTTTTTATTGGATGAATGTTTAATTCTGTAATTTAGATTTTAATTGATGCTGATGTATATTGTGAAGTTTTTTTTAATTTTTTTATTTCTTTGACGGCTGTTGGGCCAAGGAGCTAGTGAGTGTTTCTGTGTTTTAATAAAATGAGTCCATTGGACTTTGTGGTCTTTTTTTTATATATATCAGATAATAGTCTCGGTGTTTAGTACTTGGTACTCTAGAAAATACTTTGAGAGTCCCCTAAATATGTAAAAAAAATGGCACTGCTTTCACATGCAGACAAGTATAGTTTGCACTGTGTAAGCTGAGTCAAAGTCTGACTGGAAGTGAACTGCTGCATCTAAAGTTTACAGAAGCAGACTTGCCAGCAAGACACATACTTACCCAGAGAACTGCACAGCCTAGCTCAATCTGTTTTGGCACATTAATACCTCACTGCTGAAGTTCATTCAAATGCATACTTTCTGTAACTTAATATTCTGATTTGATCTGATTCTACCAAAATAAAATACATAAGAGTTATCCACTTAAACATACAAAACATTCAGACTTGTTCAAAAGTCTGCTGAAATAGCTATACTTGTCATAAGCTAAGGAAACATAGCATTATTCACAAAAACAAGCTCTTGCACAGCACCCAGTAAGTTCATTTAGATAGCTCACTCAAGCTGATACAGTGTAGAGTGAAAAGGAAACCATAATGAAAAGAGTCATCCGCATTCTACTGGTCAGGTATGCCACAAGTTACCTATACTAATTATAAAGTGCTGGTTATAAGACACAGTAATAAAAGTTACAGTTATTAAATCAGGACTGTATGTCATTTTTTTCTTTATAACTTCACTGTTACTCAGTATCATCCCACATTTGCAAAATACCATTAATATATATTTTTTTCAATAATATTTATTTATTTTTACAACATAACAGAGCAGTAACTCAGATGTAGCATATAAAAACAAAAACATATGAGCATTAAACAATTGTTATACATTAAGATTAATACAAAAAGAGGTTAATCAATCAAACAATCTTATCTACACTATGTACATAGATGCTTCCAAAATTCAACATAGCAAAAGAGATAGTTTCGTAGGATTCATATAAATAAAGTCTTAAAGAAAAATAGATATTTATGTAAATTAGGGATGTAAAATGTTGTGAAAATTCTTAGTTATGATGAAGTAGGGTCATTTGTGGTAGTTTATGCAAGTATGATATTAAAAATACGTTCCCATAGTTTGCAAGATTTAATATTTTGGTCCCTTTTGTTAATTATTATTTTATTGGCTAATAGATGTTTAATCGCCATCAATCTAAAGTTTTCCCAAGAGTTATTGGTTGAGTTGAGCCAGTTGGTAGCTATATAAAGTTTCATTAAGAGGAAAATATTAATCAGGGTAATTGCTTGGTATTTGGAGATATTATTTGGGATGATGTGTAATATCATAAATTCCCAGGTGAGTGTGGATGTCTGATAGCCCGACTTTTGTAGTTGAAGTTTAAGGGAGTTCCAGAGTTTGAATACACATTTACAGCTCCAGAAAATGTGGAGTAAGTCAGCAGATTTATCTTTGCAGTGTGGGCAGAGTGGGGATTTTTGGGGGTTAAATTTATGTAAAATAGTAGGTGTGAAATACGCATTATTATAGATCATGAGTTGAGTAAAAGCTAGTTTTTGAAGGGATATAGATTTTATTGTTAGGTTAATTGCTTGATTCAATCTATGATTATCAATGGATGGAAGGTTTTTCCTCCAATAGTCAGAGATGAGTATATGTTTCTGGAATTTAATGTCTTTGATTATTTTGTAAGTACATGAGGTAAATTTTTTAGTTACGAGGAGAGTCTTCCAAAGTAAATTACAAGTTACTATGTCTTCATTATTAATGATAGTGTCATGGGGATAACTAGTACATAACTCCTTAATCTGTCTCAGGCTCAGTAAATATGATTTGGGAAGGTTCAATTGGTTCCTTAATTCTTGAACAGAGCAATTTAAGTATGGATATATGTCTTGTATGGTTGTGTTTATTAGTTGAGGGAAGCAATTTAGATTCAAAGTCTGATTATGTATTTTAAGATTAGGGTTTTTATGTAAGGGTTGTAATGTCATCATAGCTTGTATAAGGTTTAATGATTTAAATAGTTTTTGTATTAGTGCAATGGAGTATTTAAGGAGTTCTACTAAATTACAGGATTTCATTAAATTGGTGTTTAGAAATGGTAATGCTTTGGGGTTGATATCCAGGTTTTTGATATGGTTATGGTATATTCTTAGCCAGTGTGGGTACCAAGTTTTATCTATTGGGTTATATTCAGCAATTCATAAAATTCTATTGGTGTTTATAATTAAGTAGTATGTCTCAAAGTTTGGGAGGTCTAAGCCACCTTTATTTTTAGGAGTCATTAATTTATCATATGAAATTCTGCTTTTTTTGGGTTCCCAGATGAACTTAGCAAGTTCAGTGTGTATTTGTTTAAAACATTTCTTGGGTATGGTTATCTAGGAAGACATGAAAATATAAAGTAATCTGGGTAAGAGATTCATTTTAATTATCGACACTTTGGCCAAAAATGGTAGCCTTAGATTTTTCCATCTATTCAGGTCTAGTAAAATGTCATGCCATTTTTGCTTTATATTATTTGAGTAAAAGTCTTTGTTGTTTGTAGAGAATGTAATGCCTAAGTATTTAATTACTTCTTCGGTTTTTATTTTCCCTACCAGTGGTAGAAGGGAGAATGGTTTAGGAGTTTTTAAGGGGAAAATGTTAGTTTTTTTGAGGTTCAGTTTGTAATTCGATATCACCAAGAAGCATTCAATAGCAGATAATATTTTATTTATATCTGAGGTTGGGGTGGTACAGTAAATATTTAGGTCATCAGCAAATGCAGATAAGAAGATTTTAGTACTATAAATTATTGGGGGGTTATGATATACATTTTGTTTTATATTTAGGAAAAGAGGTTCTAGATATAAGTTAAAAAGTAAAGGGGATAGAGGGCATCCTTGACGGGTTCCATTTTTGATTGTAATTCTTTTTGACCAGGTTTTGTTTATATATAAAGATGTATAGGGGCTATTGTATAGTATTTGTAAGGCTTGGATAAATTTTGGGGGTATGTTGAAATAAGGCAGAGTTTGAAGTAAAAATTGTATGTTTACTCTATCAAAGGCTTTATGGGCATCAATAATGAGTGTGTATATGTTTAGATTGTTTTGATTGGTATATGAGATTAGTGTATTTAGTGTTAATGTATTATCACTCATTTGTCTAAATTTTATAAAACCAGATTGTTCGGAGGAGGTCATTTTATCCATCAAATTTTTCAGTCTGTTTGCAAGTATAGATGTTAGGATTTTGGTATAAATATTTAATAATGATATGGGTCTATAGCTATCTGGGTTTTTAGGGTCTGCTTTTTCTTTAAGTATGAAAATAGTTTTAGATGAATGAAAGTGTATATCATTAATTTTGTTATTTATTATATAGTTCAGTATATAGAATAAAAGTTGTGCTACGATGGGGTAAAAAGTTTTATAAAATTCGGCAGTGAGACCGTCAGGGCCAGGGGCTTTATGTGATTTCATTTGCTGAATTGTTAATGTTATTTCTTCAATGGAGATTGGTTCAGTTAATTTTTCTTGTTGTTTTGGGTCTAATTTCAGGAAGTTGAGGCTTTGAAGAAAGTGTGATCTGACTTCCGTTGAGGGTAGTGTTGGTTGATCTCCATAAGTTTGTGAATATATAAATTCGAAGGTTTTAATAATATAATTGTTTTTAGTATAGTTTTTGTTCTCATAAAATATTTCAGAAATTTGAGAGGATGATTTGGTTTGGTTAATAATCCTGGCTAGTGCTCGGGATGGTGTTTGGACTTCATTAGCTTAGTTAGCTAACATTTTGGTTTCATGAAAGGATAAATTGTTATTATGTAGAAGGTAGAGATCCTTTTGGAATTTCAGGATTTCTATTTCTGTTTCAGTATTAAAGTTAGTTAATAGATCATGTTCAAGAAATTTTATTTTCGTTTCCAGAACCTGCTCATCTTTAAGTTGAATTTTTTTATAGTAAGCCGCTTTTTTGATAAAAATTCCCCTAATTTGAGCTTTAATTGCCTCCCATTCAATATCCAGAGGAAACTGGGAGTTCATAATGTTAGACAGGGTTGACTTGAGGATAGATTGAATCTCATTGATTATTTCTTTTTTGGTTAAAAGATTGGGGTTCAGGGACCAATTGTAACCTTTTTTTATTGTACAGTTTTTGAGGTTTCCATTAATGTTTAAAGTAATTTTGGAATGGTCGGAGAGGTATCTAGTGTGGATGTTCAATTTAGGGTCTAATATAATAAGTGCTTCCGAGATTAGGAAAAAAATCAATTCTCAACCACATTTTATGACAATTGGAGTAGAACGTAAAATTACTAGATTTATTTGGATTATCCCCATATTTAAAGGGATCATCTAAATTGCAGTCGTATTTAAGTTCATTTAAAGCTAGAGATGCTTGTTTATTGTACAATAGGGATATACTTGATTTGTCTTGTTCTGGATTTTGGTTCTGTGTTCCAATCTCCACCTAGAATCATATAATGATTTTGGAATTGGTTTAGAATAGGGTATAATGATGCAAGAAAAGAGGGCATAGATATTTAGTAACATAATGGGTTTAAGGAGTGCAGGAGTTGAGAGGGTTACATAGCACCACCTATCTTCTTTGTCCACTTTGGTTTCCAGAATTTTGTCTTGGTATCGCTTTTTAATTATTATAGCTACCCCAACACTATTGGTTTTACCTTCAGAAGCTATAATTTCCCTTATCCATTTTTTCCCTAATTTCTGACCATTGTTCAAGGGTTAGATGAGTCTCTTAAACTAGTATAAAGTTTGCTTTTGCTTGTAAAATAAGGTGTAAAAAAAGTTTTATTTTCTTATTATTCTGGAGCCCTTTGATATTCCATGAGTCAAATTCCCACATTGAGGCATTTGGTTTGTCGGTATAAAAAGACTTGTGAGTTATTTAAGGATAATAGTTTTTGTTTAAATTTTGAAGAGATCGAATTAGGAAAGCATCTTTTTATTCCCGTCCCAACCTTGTGCCTAACCACTATCCCCATGGACCAGGAATAGAGCTGGGTAAAAATAGTTATTAAGTTTGTAGGTCTATATATGTCAATAGAGTATTAACATAATGTGTTCTAAACTTTAGGAAAAGAGTGAAAGCGAGTAACCCTGCATGGGTTTTAACAACTTTGACAAAGCTTGACAAACTTACTCCCTAAAAAGCACTACTAATATAACCTAAGTCTCCTCAATGAATTTTACTATAAAAAAGTTATAACATCAAAGGTGTATATCAAATAACCTTAACATTAGATAAGAAAAGCAATCTCAAAGGAGGCTATTAGAACCAATACTTACAAATATTATAACCGTGTTCTAGAATAATTAAGTATTATTTTTATTTCTAGTATAATAACATTTAATGCTTCTTTGGTCATATCATTTGGTATGATCGTTTATCAGGGTGGTATGAAGTTAGAATATTCAAATACTAACATTATGCTTACAGCTAATTGCGTCAAGATATGAGTGCATGCATGTGCGTGAGCGAGGATGCATGTTTCACTGTCTATATGCCTGTTCTTAACTTTAATAATCCAATATGAGTATTGTTGTCTCAATCTAATCTTCAACGCTTTAATCAGCCCATCTATCATCAAAAACATTTCATGTTACTCTTATATGTTGTAAAGTTCTGGTAATAGCTAAAGTAGCTTCTCAGGAGCAAGGTGTTTGATCCCTTGGTTTACGGTATTAAGCAACTCATTGTCTAAAGTTAGCAGTTGACATGAAAGATTAAGAGAATGTTTTGTGTCTCTTTTTGATTTCTTGTGTGTTAATAGGGAGTTTGAGTTAATACTATTAAAAGTATCTTCAGATATATACATGGTGATGTATAGAAACACCTAACTATCTTAAAGAGATAGAACAATCAGCTTTGGATTGCAAATCCCTGAAATGGATTTAAAAAAGAACTACCCAATAGAGATAACTCAGTATGTATCTCAATTTTAAGGTATAGATTACAGTAAAAAACTTTTAGCATAAGGTTAAAATGTATATTCTTGTAATATTTGGCTTATACATGTTAATCAGTAATATTTATTTTGAATATTGCAGCTTAACAGATTCAATACTTTACTTAGATCTCAGGTTCTTCCAAACAGATAATTTCTGCATGTGTACTTAGTATAAAAGGTTAGCATTCTGGTGTCAAAAGCTTTTGGTGAACGTTATAAATGCTTTCACACTAAGCTTTACATTTTGGCTTTGGGATCGTTCATTTTCCTGTGTTAAGCCCATCTGCCAGATGCTTATGTCTTGGTGAAATCCATAATATCTTCCAACAACATTTGGTATAATTTTGAAAGACTTGAATGTGGTTAATTAAGGCATATTGTGGGCTTATTGTAATTTTCCTCATCACTTTTAGTTTTATCATCATCATCAAACACTATTTGTTTTGTGGTGTATGATTATTTTATTTTCAAATGTATTAGTCACTTTATGCTTCCTTAGGGTAAATGAAATGATAGGGTAAACATTTTGTATGTATATTTCTTACTACTGTGTATTTATGCCATTTTTTCCTCAGTTTTATATATATCCCTGAGGAAATACTACAGTGTTAAGGACCAGTTCATTCACTTAGATAGTAGGGATACATAAACACAATAGAATTGAACTCAGTTGACAGTTTTCTCTTATGATAACTTTAGATCTTAAATGGAAATCTGCTAAAGTTATGGATTTCTGTTGTTCTATCATTAAATAACATACATATTGTCAACCTTTGTACACATAAATTAAACTTTTTAGCTTAAATTGAGAGCTGGGAGAGAACCACAGTAATAACATTTGAAGCTTAATTTAAGACTGACACCAACATTCATATATAAGCTATCAACCTCAGAATCTTGGATGGTTGGGCTTTGTTAAACAAACCATTCTCGCAACACAACAACAGAACTTCAAAACAGGATGACACTACGGAAAGTGGCTGTAAATTGCACATCTGCAATCATCTCTGCAGTCAGGGTTAGCTACAATTTGAATGAATTATGAAGGGAGGTATGTCTTTATGCAAGTCATTCATGAGATGCCTTTTTAAATTTGCCAACTCGAATTCAAGCAACTCAAATTTTGAGGAACTGTGCATCTGTCAGGACACTTTCCGCCAGTAAATAGGATGTGTTTTGGTGCTTGAAGAACGAGGTACTATGTAACTGATTTCTTTGCTGTTTTTATCATTTATTGAGGGAGCACAGCAAAGCGGGACTTATCTCTGTAATCTGCATGAAGAGAAACAACAAGATAAATGTACAGAGATATCTTGACTGGATGAAATGTTTCTTTTATTTACTTGCAGGCTCCACGAAGAGTCCATTCATGTGAGCCGACTGCATAGCTGCTCGTAGGGGGACCGATTTAGTAGACTGGGTGTCCCAGAAGTACCATCTCAAAGAAATCTCGGAGGCTGTGCAGCAGAGGCATTTGGTTCCTGTCGTGGGAAAATGTAAGAAGCGGAAGTAGATCTAAACTTCCGTATTTGCTCCTCGTGGCTTGGAAAATTAAAAAAAATGTTAAGACACTGGTAACAGAGGCTTAGCATGGCCCTACACAACAACAGAATGCAACAGCAGACTCCAGATTGCCGCAAGGCATGCAGCCGCATATTGAATTTCCACGAACCATTCCGGTGAGTGTATTTATTGTTCTAAGGTGGGGATCTTTTTAAAAACAGAAAGGAAGGTATTTTTAGCTTGTTTATGATTAGCGATAACATATTTAACACAATCCAAGTGGAAAATTAAGAAGTTTGGGTATTTCATTTAGAATTTATTTTCCTTTCAATTAGGAATTTGCAGTAGGGGGAAATGAGTTGTCTGGCTTGTCTTATTTGAAGGGGAAGATCTTGAGCTAGTGATATTAGGTTATTATTCCAGGTAATAGACCCACCATTTTTCTTAGCAGATAACAAGACTGTGTTGACATCTTGAAAGTTTAAAAGCTTGGCGTACAATGGTCTTGATTTGTATGACATCTGGGATTCTCTCAAAGATCTATGTGCTCTTTCTATTATTATTTGCTGAGCTTTTCCTGGTTCTTTGAGTAAAGTAGTAAAGATCTGAGTGATAGAAGGGATCAGATCATTATGAGATACAGATTCTGGGATGCCTCTAATGACAATATTATTCCTTCTGGACCTTGCTTCTAGATCTGTGGTCTTTGGATGTTTTGTATTTCTACCTCATGTGAGTCAGTTTTTTTGGTTATTAAAGATATTTTTTCCTCATTTTCAGTGATTTTGGCTTCAGATTTATCCATTCTTTCTATTATTTAGTTGAATGTATCCCCAAATGATTGTAGTTGCAAAGATAAATCTTTTATTGCATCTTGGATGGGAAGTAAGGCTGTTTTGATGTCATCCAGGTTTGCAGGTTGATCTGTTTTATTTCTGTTTCCAGATTTAGAAGTATCTGGTTGTTTTAGTATTTTTTGTCTCTTAGAGTTTATATCTTTCTCAGGAGATAGTAGGTCCGAAAGTTTAGTTTTAGATGTAGTAGTGTCCATATTTTTGTCTTCCTTTGACATCTTGTAGTGATGATATTCCCCGGTTTGTGTGTATAGTTCAGAATACAAGGACTCACAGGCACACGGCTTTTCCTTGCCTCAGTGAATCTGCTTCAATCTTAGTAGTTTAGTTGTTAGATCAGGGTCTCCTTCCTGATGATTTTATTTTGAATGCTGATTAAAGTTAAAAATTCAAAATATTATGTTGAAATGGGTTCTGGTTTGCCTTCTGGGTTGATTTTATTCAGGTTAAGTAGAGGAGCTAAGGATCAGCAGTGCTTACAGAACAGCGGCCATCTTTGATTCCTAATATTCTGATGTAAAGAATATATTATAATTACTTTCAACCTTTGAGAAATAGCTATGTTAACAGTTAGACATGAAATATATAAGAAAAATAAGTTGTTTCTGTACTTTATTTTAACAATCTATTTTTATGAGGAATGATTTTTCTGAAAGCTATCTATTTCCTTTCTCTGTCATATATTTTATTAATTTTGTGTTTCCATCAACTTTTTTTTTTAATTGACTAGTACATTTGTCTCTTAGTTGTATGTAGTCATGAGTGTATATGTTAAAAATGTGACAGAACTCAGTAGTAGAATCCTGGGCAGACTTATAGTGCCAATAGTGCCTATAGTGCCTTTTTTAGGCGGTGTTCCAAAGACCAAATTATCACTGTAACAGCTACAAACAAATGCAGTATGAGGGTCATGCTGCTCAACACTAGAAGTCTAAATCTCAAAATGCACTTGCTCAAAGCACTCCTTAAAATGGAGAACATCGACATTTGTGCTGTAACAGAGACCTGGTTTGAGGCAGCAGAAAGCACCCCTATACTACCAGGCTATAACTCTTTCCACACCTTTCAGCCCCAGAACTTTGACCAAAGCTCCAAAGGCAGTGGTGTTTCCATATGTAAAAAGGATGCACATACCTCCAGTCTGGTAGCAAAGCACAAATGCATCAGAGATACTTCGGGTACAGCTAACATTGGGTAAGACAGCGATTCAGGTCATAGCCTGCTATGGGTCCCCAACCATGTCCCAAGACTCACACTCCATGTTCCTAAGCACCTTGGAGAATATTAGGGTCCAACCTAACACTCTCATACTAGGTGTCTTCAATTACCCCTCCATTAACTGGGAAAACTACTCATGTGCCAATACACTTGCCCAATATTTCCTGGAGTTCATTAATTCCAATGCCCTGGATCAGCTCATTTTTACCCCCACTAGAGGTAGCAACATCCTTGATCTGGTCATTACTAACATGGGCAACTTGTTGCTCTACACCAATAATCAGCTCCTCCCTGGTAAGATACGACCACAAACTAATCAGCTTAGAAATCCACCCCCCCTGCTCAAAGGTAACCACCATGAAAAATTTCTCCAAAGCTAACTTTGGGCTCCTAAAAACAAAGGTGACTAACTTCAC
>NC_056726.1:567400932-567655932 GCF_019279795.1 Protopterus annectens | reverse complement strand
ACTACTCTTCATCTGATGTTTCAATGGCAGTACTGCAATAGCGATTATTTCTCTCTAAACAATGAGTGCTGAGTGTTGTGATTCAACTTTCCTAGAATTTAAGTCTGTCTTCATCTGTTATGCTCAATAGCAACATGCTTGGGAATACAGTGTAGTGTAACAGTCATGGTCAATCTGTAGGGTTTCCGAAACACGTGTACACTTATACGTTATCCGATTATTCTGTTTATGGACTACAGTATGTCCAGACTGCCCTGTATGGGCTGATACACATATTTACTAATCTGTATGTGTACATACTGCAGTACTCTACTGTGTGTGAGCGCATTTTTGAAAAATGTCGAATTCGGAATCTACTAATCTTCCGTTTGTGTTTAATAGTGTTTTCGACATTGTAAAAGTCTACATTTAAATTCGGTTTATACACTATTCAACCTTGTGCAATTCATTCAAATGCATGCAAACCATATATATATATATATATATATATATATATATATATATATATATATATATATATATATATATATATATATGGACAAACACTTTGGAGTCATACAGATATCTTTCCATTGTTCATAAGTAAATTGTCTTTTCAGTCTCTCATTTCAATATTTTCTTAACTCCTTTGATTGATTCTTAAATTATGAAGTATTTGATATACCCTACTAATTATCCCTGCTTTAGTAGCTGCTTTTATTTTCGATTCAACTAAAAGTTCTAAAACCTGTTTATCTTTTCTTTGCACTTTGCAACCCATTTCTTTTCTTAAACTCCCTTGTACAGGAGGCAGTCGCTAACCTGCAGTTCCAACTAGTGTTTAACCTCATCCCTATCAGTTACATTTCCTTCCCTAGTACCGCCCCGTACCTTAATTTCTTCGCTAATTTTCTCCAGTGAATTCAACCCCCATCTTGCCTGTTTTCTGTACACCTGTTTACATCTCCATATCCATTCCCTTATTGGCTTACTTTTCTGCTTTTTTGTGAATAGAATGTCCTGTATGGCTGTTATTCTCTTTAAGAACCTGCATCCAAAAACCTGGTCTCTCCTTATTTCCTCAATACCTCCCATCTGTTTCATCATCCCCTTCCATTTTGATGCATAACCTTCTACTTGTGTTAGGTATATGAACCTTAACTTTGTAGATCTAAAGCATCCCTTCAAATCAGGTTATCATAAACCATCTTGTCCTATATTGGGACAATCAATTTATCCCATTCAGTTATAGCCCTCTTACCCTCCCAAACAAATTCCTTCAGTTTTTTATTAATCACATCCACATCTTCCCCTCTGGTTGATAGAAATATGCCTGCTCTGTGTATAAAATTTAAGGGACTGAAAATATTGTCACTACTTATATATTACTATTCATACCTAAGGGTTTCCAGTTACTCAATTTTTGGATTATCTTTTGTTTAATCTTTTCTCTCATAAACTTAGCTGCCATAATATTAATGTTTTTTATAGCATACACCTAAATACTTCGTCTTATCATATCCCCATAAATATGGTTATTGCTAAACCAGTTTATGTGTTGGTATGTATTTGACCTCTAGGTTATATGTTTGTTATGTGGGTGTTGATGATGTGAGATGCACCTCCTTGGACTGTATGAAAAGAGACATTATTGATCTCTTGGAATATGTGTCTCAGGCATGTATGTGGCTTGCGTTGAGCAGCATTCTACCATCATCAAGCATGATGCCACAGTATAAACAAAAGATGACTGACTTCAGTAATTGGCTTACTTTCTGGTGTTTTTCCAATGAAATTAGATATTTGTCACCATGGGAGAACATGGTTAACAAACCAAATTGAATTGCATAGGATGGTCTGCACCTGTTCTGCACAGGCTTCTGACTATTGTCCAAAATATTATCCATCCCATTAGAACATTTTTTTTAGGAAATGCCAAATTGACAAACCTACCAACACAGAAATAAAACCCAAAGAAACCTCAAGGTGTTGCAGCTCATTGCTAGGAGCTTAAACATAAAACTCCATTGCTGTGATATAGTTTAAATCCACAGAAGGTACTCCACTAGTACAAGGTTAAGTGCATTACACACATTTAGACCATCAGTTGCACACACAGGGAGAAAAGGTACAGGAGTCTTGATCTACATTAGCAATAAGTATACCTCTAGGTTGGTACAACTGGACACCATTATAAATACCTGGAGCTTATCCAAGCGAAAATCTCTATAGACAAAGTCCCATACCATATCCTAGCATGTTGCAGGTCATGCGCTATGTCTCAAGAATCTTATAGCTTTTACTTATATCTACTGAAGATACTTTCCAATATTTATTTATTTTTATTTTATTTAACATTTATTGACCGGGAAAGTCCGACTTGGAATAAAGCCAATTTTCAGCAGAGGCCCAAGTCAAAATGCTCCAGATGAATGTCTTTGTAATGTGGGAGGAATCCAAAGTACCCAGAGAAAACCCACACAAATGCAGGGAGGACATGCAGACTCCACACAGAAGGCACTCCAGCTGAGAAACGAACCAGAGAACCTCTTCCTGTGAGGTGACAATGCTAACACAGCATCACTATGCCATCTCTACACCAAATACACTATTCATAAGAGAGTTTAACTGCTCTTCTATAGATGGGGAAACATGCACTGCCTAAAACTCACAGGAACATCAGTTTCTGGACTTTATTAGCAAAAATATCCTTGACCAGATAGTGCGTACACTCACCAGAGGTTCAAATATACTGGACCTGATACTCACCAATATGAGAAAGTGCTGCACACCCCATAATATATTGTCCTCACTAGTGAGGTTGGACCACAATGCTGTCTCATTCAAAATAAAAAAGTAATTAACCCCAGCAAGCCCTGCAACAGTTAGGGACTAAATATAGCGATGCTATGAACCTATGAACTATTCCAAAGCAGGCTATATCATATTAATCAATAGTTTGTCAAAATTCAGGGTCCTTCCAAACCCTGAATTAACAGCAGCCTATGTGGAATTGTTCACAAAGACCCTGTACATCCATGTAAATAGCTGTATAGAGGCTACTGTAGCTACTAAAAGTAAGTCCAAAACAAACTCTAAAAATAAACCTCATTGGTTAAATGCTAACCTCAACAGGGTACATAATTAAAGGAAAAAAGTCAGGAAGAGCAGCTCCCATAAAGATAAGAGCTCTATAATTAAACTAAACAGGAAACTAAGAGGACTAATGAAGCCCAGCTAGGCCAATTATGAAGTCATGATTGCCTCACAGGCTAAAGACAACCACAAGGCCTTCTACAGCTTTATCTGTAACCTCAAAGACAGCACACAGCACTGTGTCAAACTGGTAATCAATAACGCCACCTTCACTGAGCAGAGCAACACAGAGAATCTGCTAGCTGACAGATTAGTCTCAAACTTCACTCCCCACTCCCACCTGCCTCTACCGATGAATATCTACTAGGCACGAACAACAGATGGAGCGACTTCAGATGTTTCTCACAAAGAAAATACAAGGTGTTAACAACATATCCTGTGCAGATAGATTAAAAACCCTACCCCTTTACTCTGTCTCCTACTGACTATTTAGAGGTGGCTTGTGCCTAACCTTCAAGGCACTCATAAATCCAGCCCTGATGGAGCTGCTATACAAATGCAAAACAAATAGCATGAGGGTCACCTGATCTAGGGATCTATACCTAGTCAGCTACATGAACAAAACATGCTGGAGAGACAGAATTGTGTCTCAGAAGTTACCCCTTCTTTGGAGAAGTCTTCATAATCTCATTAAGCGGAGTCCATCCCTGGCCCTCTTCAAATGCAGTTTGGATGAATGGGGAATAGCAGATTCAGTTATGGGGTAGTGCTTATGTTCCTTATGAACAGGAACAATCTGTAAGATATTCAAGGCATAGATACAAACTTATGCCATCTTCCTGCCCCTAGGGGCCATATATTGGCCCCTCTGTACTCAGTCTGCTACAGGTTAAGGAGTGACAATTTACACTTGGCATAAAAGGCATCCTCAGATCCATCTTGGATGGACCGTTTTAATACCCTCAAAAAGAACAGCATCAGAACCACTACATTCAAGTAACCCTGTTATTCTATCAAAGAATGCAAATGTTGCCATTGCCCTACTCAAAAAATTCCAAGTGAAATATATATTGGGTAAAACTGGGTTATGGTTAGGCTGGTAAGGGCTCTTAAACTGTTAGCCTAGTATTTCCTATGAACCTATGACCCCAGGAAGCATACCCCCCAGTTATTAGCAGGGAGTGAGTCCTGGAAGTGCTCACTAAAACCAAAAACACAGCCCCAGTGAGTTCTAGCAGCATCCTGAGATGCCTCCTAAATAGCTTGAAACATGACGTATCAAGACCATCTGAGTAATTTTCAGCAATATCCTCAAAATAGACTTTATACCACAATAAAGGAGGACTGGAGAACCATCAACCAACCCCAGAAACTATAGACCTATTAGTCTGAATAGTCTAATAAGCAAAGTCATGGAATTAATTATCATGGCAATGATCAACAAAGATATAAACAACCTTCAGGAACTGCACCCAATCCAGTCTGGCTTTGTCAAGAAAGGTCATGTTTACTAAACCTGTTGGACGTCTTTGAGAAGGTCACTAAGACCATGGATGAGGAAAAAATGTTGCATACCACCTACCTGGACCTGGCCAAGGTGTTCAATACAATACATTACAATACAAAACAGTACAATACAATACCCTACTTGGGTATAGTTGACAAACTCACTGAACTGGGCATAAACACCTACATAACTCATTGAATGGCCAGCTGGCTCACAGACAGGACCCAGGAAGTCTGAATTGGTGAGACCTCCTCCATAAAGAGACCATTTACCAGCGATGTATCTCAGGGGTCCATGCTAGGACCACTCCGATTTGGCATCTACTTCTCAGAGGTAAAGGCTAATGCCAAGGGCCTATGGCTGACCAAGTCTGTGGATGACTGCAAATTGGGAGCTATGAAACATTACCTCCCCATATTGGGAGCTATGAAACATTACCTCCCCATGACACAAACATCTTATAAGAGGGTCTAACACAAAGAAATGACTGGTGACAAAGTCACAGATTAAAACTCAATGCCTAGAAATGCCTTATAGCACCTTTTGGGAAAATGGTCACTCAGGCTAATTACTCCATTGATAAGAAACCCCTAATAGTTGACTCAGTAGTCAGGAATCTAGGAACATGTAGATAGTAATCTGGCCTTTAACCAATATATGGCCAAAGTAGTAGGAAAACCATTTTATGTCGCTCAACTTATAAGTAAGGGCATGGCATCCAGATCCAAGGAAGTTATAATGCCACTTTATTTGATGTTATCAGACCAATCATTGAGTAGAATGCACTCTTTGGCATGCAACTGACCAAATATATGCAATATATGGAATGCCCACAAAGGTTTCTTACCAGGAGAATCCACGGTATAAACATATTGTCCTATACAGGTCATCTTAAAGCCCTATCTCTGTACTCGGTCTGCTACAGGTTAATGACTGACAATTTGCACTTGACATAAAAGGCACCCGCAGATCCAGCTCTGATGGACAATTTTAATACCCTCAAAAAGAACAGCATCAGAACCACTAGATCCAAGGGATTTAAATCATGCTTGCCGCATAAATAAGACACGTTGGTGAGACAGGTATGTCTCTCAGAGGATCCCTATGCTCTGGAACAGGTTCCCCAGCCATGTAAAGCAGAGTCCATTCCTAAACCTATTTAAGTGTAAACTTGACAAATGGATTGGAAATCAGAAATTCGCTCCTTGTCTGACCGCCATGAAGCACACAGTAACTATGCTCAAACTAACACCCCCTCTACCATAACCTTTAGAAACTTCCTAACTAACGTACACACTGCTAATAAATGCCCATGATTCATAAGGAAACAATTTGGTTGGGTTGTGTGAAGAGACTTATAAAAGCCTTTGTTGTGGTTAGCCTACTATATACCTATAAACCTATGAACCTCATTAATTTTATATGCAGAAAATACTGTCTCAAAATGTTCCACAACACCAACATGTCCTTTTCTTTATTTATCTGATACAAAATCATATCATTTGCAAATAAAGCTGATTTTTCTTGAGAACCACACCATTTATATCCTTGTATTTGTAGGTCCTTTTTTTTTTTCTTTTTTCCAGTGTCTCTAAATATAAAGCAAATAACAAAAGACACCCCTGCCTGGTTGCTTGTTCCAACACAGATTGCTGGAGAGGAACCCTCCCAACTTAATTCTTGCTTCTGACCCTTCATATACAGGTCGCCTTAAAGCCCTGGCTCTGTACTCAGTCTGCTACAGGTTAAGGAGTGACAATTTACACTTGGCATAAAAGGCATCCTCAGATCCATCTTGGATGGACCGTTTTAATACCCTCAAAAAGAACAGCATCAGAACCACTACATTCAAGTAACCCTGTTATTCTATCAAAGAATGCAAATGTTGCCATTGCCCTACTCAAAAAATTCCAAGTGAAATATATATTGGGTAAAACTGGGTTATGGTTAGGCTGGTAAGGGCTCTTAAACTGTTAGCCTAGTATCTCCTATGAACCTATGACCCCAGGAAGCATACCCCCCAGTTATTAGCAGGGAGTGAGTCCTGGAAGTGCTCACTAAAACCAAAAACACAGCCCCAGTGAGTTCTAGCAGCATCCTGAGATGCCTCCTAAATAGCTTGAAACATGACGTATCAAGACCATCTGAGTAATTTTCAGCAATATCCTCAAAATAGACTTTATACCACAATAAAGAGGACTGGAGAACCATCAACCAACCCCAGAAACTATAGACCTATTAGTCTGAATAGTCTAATAAGCAAAGTAATGGAATTAATTATCATGGCAATGATCAACAAAGATATAAACAACCTTCAGGAACTGGACCCAATCCAGTCTGGCTTTGTCAAGAAAGGTCATGTTTACTAAACCTGTTGGACGTCTTTGAGAAGGTCACTAAGACCATGGATGAGGAAAAAATGTTGCATACCACCTACCTGGACCTGGCCAAGGTGTTCAATACAATACATTACAATACAAAACAGTACAATACAATACCCTACTTGGGTATAGTTGACAAACTCACTGAACTGGGCATAAACACCTACATAACTCATTGAATGGCCAGCTGGCTCACAGACAGGACCCAGGAAGTCTGAACTGGTGAGACCTCCTCCATAAAGAGACCATTTACCAGCGATGTATCTCAGGGGTCCATGCTAGAACCACTCCGATTTGGCATCTACTTCTCAGAGGTAAAGGCTATGCCAAGGGCCTATGGCTGTCCAAGTCTGTGGATGACTGCAAATTGGGAGCTATGAAACATTACCTCCCCATATTGGGAGCTATGAAACATTACCTCCCCATGACACAAACATCTTATAAGAGGGTCTAACACAAAGAAATGACTGGTGACAAAGTCACAGATTAAAACTCAATGCCTAGAAATGCCTTATAGCACCTTTTGGGAAAATGGTCACTCAGGCTAATTACTCCATTGATAAGAAACCCCTAATAGTTGACTCGGTAGTCAGGAATCTAGGAACATGTAGATAGTAATCTGGCCTTTAACCAATATATGGCCAAAGTAGTAGGAAAACCATTTTATGTCGCTCAACTTATAAGTAAGGGCATGGCATCCAGATCCAAGGAAGTTATAATGCCACTTTATTTGATGTTATCAGACCAATCATTGAGTAGAATGCACTCTTTGGCATGCAACTGACCAAATATATGCAATATATGGAATGCCCACAAAGGTTTCTTACCAGGAGAATCCACGGTATAAACATATTTCCTATACAGGTCATCTTAAAGCCCTATCTCTGTACTCGGTCTGCTACAGGTTAATGACTGACAATTTGCACTTGACATAAAAGGCACCCACAGATCCAGCTCTGATGGACAATTTTAATACCCTCAAAAAGAACAGCATCAGAACCACTAGATCCAAGGGATTTAAATCATGCTTGCCGCATAAATAAGACACATTGGTGAGACAGGTATGTCTCTCAGAGGATCCCTATGCTCTGGAACAGGTTCCCCAGCCATGTAAAGCAGAGTCCATTCCTAAACCTATTTAAGTGTAAACTTGACAAATGGATTGGAAATCAGAAATTCGCTCCTTGTCTGACCGCCATGAAGCACACAGTAACTATGCCCAAACTAACACCCCCTCTACCATAACCTTTAGAAACTTCCTAACTAACGTACACACTGCTAATAAATGCCATGATTCATAAGGACACAATTTGGTTGGGTTGTGTGAAGAGACTTATAAAAGCCTTTGTTGTGGTTAGCCTACTATATACCTATAAACCTATGAACCTCATTAATTTTATATGCAGAAAATACTGTCTCAAAATGTTCCACAACACCAACATGTCCTTTTCTTTATTTATCTGATACAAAATCATATCATTTGCAAATAAAGCTGATTTTTCTTGAGAACCACACCATTTATATCCTTGTATTTGTAGGTCCTTTTTTTTTTTCTTTTTTCCAGTGTCTCTAAATATAAAGCAAATAACAAAAGACACCCCTGCCTGGTTGCTTGTTCCAACACAGATTGCTGGAGAGGAACCCTCCCAACTTAATTCTTGCTTCTGACCCTTCATATACAGGTCGCCTTAAAGCCCTGGCTCTGTACTCAGTCTGCTACAGGTTAAGGAGTGACAATTTACACTTGGCATAAAAGGCATCCTCAGATCCATCTCGGATGGACCATTTTAATACCCTCAAAAAGAACAGCATCAGAACCACTACATTCAAGTAACCCTGTTATTCTATCAAAGAATGCAAATGTTGCCATTGCCCTACTCAAAAAATTCCAAGTGAAATATATATTGGGTAAAACTGGGTTATGGTTAGGCTGGTAAGGGCTCTTAAACTGTTAGCCTAGTATCTCCTATGAACCTATGACCCCAGGAAGCATACCCCCCAGTTATTAGCAGGGAGTGAGTCCTGGAAGTGCTCACTAAAACCAAAAACACAGCCCCAGTGAGTTCTAGCAGCATCCTGAGATGCCTCCTAAATAGCTTGAAACATGACGTATCAAGACCATCTGAGTAATTTTCAGCAATATCCTCAAAATAGACTTTATACCACAATAAAGAGGACTGGAGAACCATCAACCAACCCCAGAAACTATAGACCTATTAGTCTGAATAGTCTAATAAGCAAAGTCATGGAATTAATTATCATGGCAATGATCAACAAAGATATAAACAACCTTCAGGAACTGGACCCAATCCAGTCTGGCTTTGTCAAGAAAGGTCATGTTTACTAAACCTGTTGGACGTCTTTGAGAAGGTCACTAAGACCATGGATGAGGAAAAAATGTTGCATACCACCTACCTGGACCTGGCCAAGGTGTTCAATACAATACATTACAATACAAAACAGTACAATACAATACCCTACTTGGGTATAGTTGACAAACTCACTGAACTGGGCATAAACACCTACATAACTCATTGAATGGCCAGCTGGCTCACAGACAGGACCCAGGAAGTCTGAACTGGTGAGACCTCCTCCATAAAGAGACCATTTACCAGCTATGTATCTCAGGGGTCCATGCTAGAACCACTCCGATTTGGCATCTACTTCTCAGAGGTAAAGGCTAATGCCAAGGGCCTATGGCTGACCAAGTCTGTGGATGACTGCAAATTGGGAGCTATGAAACATTACCTCCCCATATTGGGAGCTATGAAACATTGACTCCCCATGACACAAACATCTTATAAGAGGGTCTAACACAAAGAAATGACTGGTGACAAAGTCACAGATTAAAACTCAATGCCTAGAAATGCCTTATAGCACCTTTTGGGAAAATGGTCACTCAGGCTAATTACTCCATTGATAAGAAACCCTAATAGTTGACTCGGTAGTCAGGAATCTAGGAACATGTAGATAGTAATCTGGCCTTTAACCAATATATGGCCAAAGTAGTAGGAAAACCATTTTATGTCGCCCAACTTATAAGTAAGGGCATGGCATCCAGATCCAAGGAAGTTATAATGCCACTTTATTTGATGTTATCAGACCAATCATTGAGTAGAATGCACTCTTTGGCATGCAACTGACCAAATATATGCAATATATGGAATGCCCACAAAGGTTTCTTACCAGGAGAATCCACGGTATAAACATATTGTCCTATACAGGTCATCTTAAAGCCCTATCTCTGTACTCGGTCTGCTACAGGTTAATGACTGACAATTTGCACTTGACATAAAAGGCACCCGCAGATCCAACTCTGATGGACAATTTTAATACCCTCAAAAAGAACAGCATCAGAACCACTAGATCTAAGGGATTTAAATCATGCTTGCCGCATAAATAAGACACGTTGGTGAGACAGGTATGTCTCTCAGAGGATCCCTATGCTCTGGAACAGGTTCCCCAGCCATGTAAAGCAGAGTCCATTCCTAAACCTATTTAAGTGTAAACTTGACAAATGGATTGGAAATCAGAAATTCGCTCCTTGTCTGACCGCCATGAAGCACACAGTAACTATGCCCAAACTAACACCCCCTCTACCATAACCTTTAGAAACTTCCTAACTAACGTACACACTGCTAATAAATGCCATGATTCATAAGGACACAATTTGGTTGGGTTGTGTGAAGAGACATATAAAAGCCTTTGTTGTGGTTAGCCTACTATATACCTATAAACCTATGAACCTCATTAATTTTATATGCAGAAAATACTGTCTCAAAATGTTCCACAACACCAACATGTCCTTTTCTTTATTTATCTGATACAAAATCATATCATTTGCAAATAAAGCTGATTTTTCTTGAGAACCACACCATTTATATCCTTGTATTTGAAGGTCCTTTTTTTTTCTTTTTTCCAGTGTCTCTAAATATAAAGCAAATAACAAAAGACACCCCTGCCTGGTTGCTTGTTCCAACACAGATTTCTGGAGAGGAACCCTCCCAACTTAATTCTTGCTTCTGACCCTTCATATACAGGTCGCCTTAAAGCCCTAGCTCTGTACTCAGTCTGCTACAGGTTAAGGAGTGACAATTTACACTTGGCATAAAAGGCATCCTCAGATCCATCTCGGATGGACCGTTTTAATACCCTCAAAAAGAACAGCATCAGAACCACTACATTCAAGTAACCCTGTTATTCTATCAAAGAATGCAAATGTTGCCATTGCCCTACTCAAAAAATTCCAAGTGAAATATATATTGGGTAAAACTGGGTTATGGTTAGGCTGGTAAGGGCTCTTAAACTGTTAGCCTAGTATCTCCTATGAACCTATGACCCCAGGAAGCATACCCCCCAGTTATTAGCAGGGAGTGAGTCCTGGAAGTGCTCACTAAAACCAAAAACACAGCCCCAGTGAGTTCTAGCAGCATCCTGAGATGCCTCCTAAATAGCTTGAAACATGACGTATCAAGACCATCTGAGTAATTTTCAGCAATATCCTCAAAATAGACTTTATACCACAATAAAAGAGGACTGGAGAACCATCAACCAACCCCAGAAACTATAGACCTATTAGTCTGAATAGTCTAATAAGCAAAGTCATGGAATTAATTATCATGGCAATGATCAACAAAGATATAAACAACCTTCAGGAACTGGACCCAATCCAGTCTGGCTTTGTCAAGAAAGGTCATGTTTACTAAACCTGTTGGACGTCTTTGAGAAGGTCACTAAGACCATGGATGAGGAAAAAATGTTGCATACCACCTGCCTGGACCTGGCCAAGGTGTTCAATACAATACATTACAATACAAAACAGTACAATACAATACCCTACTTGGGTATAGTTGACAAACTCACTGAACTGGGCATAAACACCTACATAACTCATTGAATGGCCAGCTGGCTCACAGACAGGACCCAGGAAGTCTGAATTGGTGAGACCTCCTCCATAAAGAGACCATTTACCAGCGATGTATCTCAGGGGTCCATGCTAGGACCACTCCGATTTGGCATCTACTTCTCAGAGGTAAAGGCTAATGCCAAGGGCCTATGGCTGACCAAGTCTGTGGATGACTGCAAATTGGGAGCTATGAAACATTACCTCCCCATATTGGGAGCTATGAAACATTACCTCCCCATGACACAAACATCTTATAAGAGGGTCTAACACAAAGAAATGACTGGTGACAAAGTCACAGATTAAAACTCAATGCCTAGAAATGCCTTATAGCACCTTTTGGGAAAATGGTCACTCAGGCTAATTACTCCATTGATAAGAAACCCCTAATAGTTGACTCGGTAGTCAGGAATCTAGGAACACGTAGATAGTAATCTGGCCTTTAACCAATATATGGCCAAAGTAGTAGGAAAACCATTTTATGTCACTCAACTTATAAGTAAGGGCATGGCATCCAGATCCAAGGAAGTTATAATGCCACTTTATTTGATGTTATCAGACCAATCATTGAGTAGAATGCACTCTTTGGCATGCAACTGACCAAATATATGCAATATATGGAATGCCCACAAAGGTTTCTTACCAGGAGAATCCACGGTATAAACATATTGTCCTATACAGGTCATCTTAAAGCCCTATCTCTGTACTCGGTCTGCTACAGGTTAATGACTGACAATTTGCACTTGACATAAAAGGCACCCGCAGATCCAGCTCTGATGGACAATTTTAATACCCTCAAAAAGAACAGCATCAGAACCACTAGATCCAAGGGATTTAAATCATGCTTGCCGCATAAATAAGACACGTTGGTGAGACAGGTATGTCTCTCAGAGGATCCCTATGCTCTGGAACAGGTTCCCCAGCCATGTAAAGCAGAGTCCATTCCTAAACCTATTTAAGTGTAAACTTGACAAATGGATTGGAAATCAGAAATTCGCTCCTTGTCTGACCGCCATGAAGCACACAGTAACTATGCTCAAACTAACACCCCCTCTACCATAACCTTTAGAAACTTCCTAACTAACGTACACACTGCTAATAAATGCCCATGATTCATAAGGACACAATTTGGTTGGGTTGTGTGAAGAGACTTATAAAAGCCTTTGTTGTGGTTAGCCTACTATATACCTATAAACCTATGAACCTCATTAATTTTATATGCAGAAAATACTGTCTCAAAATGTTCCACAACACCAACATGTCCTTTTCTTTATTTATCTGATACAAAATCATATCATTTGCAAATAAAGCTGATTTTTCTTGAGAACCACACCATTTATATCCTTGTATTTGTAGGTCCTTTTTTTTTTTTTTCCAGTGTCTCTAAATATAAAGCAAATAACAAAAGACACCCCTGCCTGGTTGCTTGTTCCAACACAGATTGCTGGAGAGGAACCCTCCCAACTTAATTCTTGCTTCTGACCCTTCATATACAGGTCGCCTTAAAGCCCTGGCTCTGTACTCAGTCTGCTACAGGTTAAGGAGTGACAATTTACACTTGACATAAAAGGCATCCTCAGATCCATCTCGGATGGACCGTTTTAATACCCTCAAAAAGAACAGCATCAGAACCACTACATTCAAGTAACCCTGTTATTCTATCAAAGAATGCAAATGTTGCCATTGCCCTACTCAAAAAATTCCAAGTGAAATATATATTGGGTAAAACTGGGTTATGGTTAGGCTGGTAAGGGCTCTTAAACTGTTAGCCTAGTATCTCCTATGAACCTATGACCCCAGGAAGCATACCCCCCAGTTATTAGCAGGAGTGAGTCCTGGAAGTGCTCACTAAAACCAAAAACACAGCCCCAGTGAGTTCTAGCAGCATCCTGAGATGCCTCCTAAATAGCTTGAAACATGACGTATCAAGACCATCTGAGTAATTTTCAGCAATATCCTCAAAATAGACTTTATACCACAATAAAGAGGACTGGAGAACCATCAACCAACCCCAGAAACTATAGACCTATTAGTCTGAATAGTCTAATAAGCAAAGTCATGGAATTAATTATCATGGCAATGATCAACAAAGATATAAACAACCTTCAGGAACTGGACCCAATCCAGTCTGGCTTTGTCAAGAAAGGTCATGTTTACTAAACCTGTTGGACGTCTTTGAGAAGGTCACTAAGACCATGGATGAGGAAAAAATGTTGCATACCACCTACCTGGACCTGGCCAAGGTGTTCAATACAATACATTACAATACAAAACAGTACAATACAATACAATACCCTACTTGGGTATAGTTGACAAACTCACTGAACTGGGCATAAACACCTACATAACTCATTGAATGGCCAGCTGGCTCACAGACAGGACCCAGGAAGTCTGAACTGGTGAGACCTCCTCCATAAAGAGACCATTTACCAGCGATGTATCTCAGGGGTCCATGCTAGAACCACTCCGATTTGGCATCTACTTCTCAGAGGTAAAGGCTAATGCCAAGGGCCTATGGCTGACCAAGTCTGTGGATGACTGCAAATTGGGAGCTATGAAACATTACCTCCCCATATTGGGAGCTATGAAACATTACCTCCCCATGACACAAACATCTTATAAGAGGGTCTAACACAAAGAAATGACTGGTGACAAAGTCACAGATTAAAACTCAATGCCTAGAAATGCCTTATAGCACCTTTTGGGAAAATGGTCACTCAGGCTAATTACTCCATTGATAAGAAACCCTAATAGTTGACTCGGTAGTCAGGAATCTAGGAACATGTAGATAGTAATCTGGCCTTTAACCAATATATGGCCAAAGTAGTAGGAAAACCATTTTATGTCGCTCAACTTATAAGTTAGGGCATGGCATCCAGATCCAAGGAAGTTATAATGCCACTTTATTTGATGTTATCAGACCAATCATTGAGTAGAATGCACTCTTTGGCATGCAACTGACCAAATATATGCAATATATGGAATGCCCACAAAGGTTTCTTACCAGGAGAATCCACGGTATAAACATATTGTCCTATACAGGTCATCTTAAAGCCCTATCTCTGTACTCGGTCTGCTACAGGTTAATGACTGACAATTTGCACTTGACATAAAAGGCACCCACAGATCCAGCTCTGATGGACAATTTTAATACCCTCAAAAAGAACAGCATCAGAACCACTAGATCCAAGGGATTTAAATCATGCTTGCCGCATAAATAAGACACATTGGTGAGACAGGTATGTCTCTCAGAGGATCCCTATGCTCTGGAACAGGTTCCCCAGCCATGTAAAGCAGAGTCCATTCCTAAACCTATTTAAGTGTAAACTTGACAAATGCATTGGAAATCAGAAATTCGCTCCTTGTCTGACTGCCATGAAGCACACAGTAACTATGCCCAAACTAACACCCCCTCTACCATAACCTTTAGAAACTTCCTAACTAACGTACACACTGCTAATAAATGCCATGATTCATAAGGACAAAATTTGGTTGGGTTGTGTGAAGAGACTTATAAAAGCCTTTGTTGTGGTTAGCCTACTATATACCTATAAACCTATGAACCTCATTAATTTTATATGCAGAAAATACTGTCTCAAAATGTTCCACAACACCAACATGTCCTTTTCTTTATTTATCTGATACAAAATCATATCATTTGCAAATAAAGCTGATTTTTCTTGAGAACCACACCATTTATATCCTTGTATTTGTAGGTCCTTTTTTTTTTTCTTTTTTCCAGTGTCTCTAAATATAAAGCAAATAACAAAAGACACCCCTGCCTGGTTGCTTGTTCCAACACAGATTGCTGGAGAGGAACCCTCCCAACTTAATTCTTGCTTCTGACCCTTCATATACAGGTCGCCTTAAAGCCCTGGCTCTGTACTCAGTCTGCTACAGGTTAAGGAGTGACAATTTACACTTGGCATAAAAGGCATCCTCAGATCCATCTCGGATGGACCATTTTAATACCCTGAAAAAGAACAGCATCAGAACCACTACATTCAAGTAACCCTGTTATTCTATCAAAGAATGCAAATGTTGCCATTGCCCTACTCAAAAAATTCCAAGTGAAATATATATTGGGTAAAACTGGGTTATGGTTAGGCTGGTAAGGGCTCTTAAACTGTTAGCCTAGTATCTCCTATGAACCTATGACCCCAGGAAGCATACCCCCCCAGTTATTAGCAGGGAGTGAGTCCTGGAAGTGCTCACTAAAACCAAAAACACAGCCCCAGTGAGTTCTAGCAGCATCCTGAGATGCCTCCTAAATAGCTTGAAACATGACGTATCAAGACCATCTGAGTAATTTTTAGCAATATCCTCAAAATAGACTTTATACCACAATAAAGGAGGACTGGAGAACCATCAACCAACCCCAGAAACTATAGACCTATTAGTCTGAATAGTCTAATAAGCAAAGTCATGGAATTAATTATCATGGCAATGATCAACAAAGATATAAACAACCTTCAGGAACTGGACCCAATCCAGTCTGGCTTTGTCAAGAAAGGTCATGTTTGCTAAACCTGTTGGACGTCTTTGAGAAGGTCACTAAGACCATGGATGAGGAAAAAATGTTGCATACCACCTACCTGGACCTGGCCAAGGTGTTCAATACGATACATTACAATACAAAACAGTACAATACAATACCCTACTTGGGTATAGTTGACAAACTCACTGAACTGGGCATAAACACCTACATAACTCATTGAATGGCCAGCTGGCTCACAGACAGGACCCAGGAAGTCTGAACTGGTGAGACCTCCTCCATAAAGAGACCATTTACCAGCGATGTATCTCAGGGGTCCATGCTAGAACCACTCCGATTTGGCATCTACTTCTCAGAGGTAAAGGCTAATGCCAAGGGCCTATGGCTGACCAAGTCTGTGGATGACTGCAAATTGGGAGCTATGAAACATTACCTCCCCATATTGGGAGCTATGAAACATTACCTCCCCATGACACAAACATCTTATAAGAGGGTCTAACACAAAGAAATGACTGGTGACAAAGTCACAGATTAAAACTCAATGCCTAGAAATGCCTTATAGCACCTTTAGGGAAAATGGTCACTCAGGCTAATTACTCCATTGATAAGAAACCCCTAATAGTTGACTCGGTAGTCAGGAATCTAGGAACATGTAGATAGTAATCTGGCCTTTAACCAATATATGGCCAAAGTAGTAGGAAAACCATTTTATGTCGCCCAACTTATAAGTAAGGGCATGGCATCCAGATCCAAGGAAGTTATAATGCCACTTTATTTGATGTTATCAGACCAATCATTGAGTAGAATGCACTCTTTGGCATGCAACTGACCAAATATATGCAATATATGGAATGCCCACAAAGGTTTCTTACCAGGAGAATCCACGGTATAAACATATTGTCCTATACAGGTCATCTTAAAGCCCTATCTCTGTACTCGGTCTGCTACAGGTTAATGACTGACAATTTGCACTTGACATAAAAGGCACCCGCAGATCCAACTCTGATGGACAATTTTAATACCCTCAAAAAGAACAGCATCAGAACCACTAGATCTAAGGGATTTAAATCATGCTTGCCGCATAAATAAGACACGTTGGTGAGACAGGTATGTCTCTCAGAGGATCCCTATGCTCTGGAACAGGTTCCCCAGCCATGTAAAGCAGAGTCCATTCCTAAACCTATTTAAGTGTAAACTTGACAAATGGATTGGAAATCAGAAATTTGCTCCTTGTCTGACCGCCATGAAGCACACAGTAACTATGCCCAAACTAACACCCCCTCTACCATAACCTTTAGAAACTTCCTAACTAACGCATTACACTGCTAATAAATGCCATGATTCATAAGGACACAATTTGGTTGGGTTGTGTGAAGAGACTTATAAAAGCCTTTGTTGTGGTTAGCCTACTATATACCTATAAACCTATGAACCTCATTAATTTTATATGCAGAAAATACTGTCTCAAAATGTTCCACAACACCAACATGTCCTTTTCTTTATTTATCTGATACAAAATCATATCATTTGCAAATAAAGCTGATTTTTCTTGAGAACCACACCATTTATATCCTTGTATTTGTAGGTCCTTTTTTTTTCTTTTTTCCAGTGTCTCTAAATATAAAGCAAATAACAAAAGACACCCCTGCCTGGTTGCTTGTTCCAACACAGATTTCTGGAGAGGAACCCTCCCAGCTTAATTCTTGCTTCTGACCCTTCATATACAGGTCGCCTTAAAGCCCTGGCTCTGTACTCAGTCTGCTACAGGTTAAGGAGTGACAATTTACACATGGCATAAAAGGCATCCTCAGATCCATCTCGGATGGACCGTTTTAATACCCTCAAAAAGAACAGCATCAGAACCACTACATTCAAGTAACCCTGTTATTCTATCAAAGAATGCAAATGTTGCCATTGCCCTACTCAAAAAATTCCAAGTGAAATATATATTGGGTAAAACTGGGTTATGGTTAGGCTGGTAAGGGCTCTTAAACTGTTAGCCTAGTATCTCCTATGAACCTATGACCCCAGGAAGCATACCCCCCAGTTATTAGCAGGGAGTGAGTCCTGGAAGTGCTCACTGAAACCAAAAACACAGCCCCAGTGAGTTCTAGCAGCATCCTGAGATGCCTCCTAAATAGCTTGAAACATGACGTATCAAGACCATCTGAGTAATTTTCAGCAATATCCTCAAAATAGACTTTATACCACAATAAAGGAGGACTGGAGAACCATCAACCAACCCCAGAAACTATAGACCTATTAGTCTGAATAGTCTAATAAGCAAAGTCATGGAATGAATTATCATGGCAATGATCAACAAAGATATAAACAACCTTCAGGAACTGGACCCAATCCAGTCTGGCTTTGTCAAGAAAGGTCATGTTTACTAAACCTGTTGGACATCTTTGAGAAGGTCACTAAGACCATGGATGAGGAAAAAATGTTGCATACCACCTACCTGGACCTGGCCAAGGTGTTCAATACAATACATTACAATACAAAAATATACAATACAATACCCTACTTGGGTATAGTTGACAAACTCACTGAACTGGGCATAAACACCTACATAACTCATTGAATGGCCAGCTGGCTCACAGACAGGACCCAGGAAGTCTGAACTGGTGAGACCTCCTCCATAAAGAGACCATTTACCAGCGATGTATCTCAGGGGTCCATGCTAGGACCACTCCGATTTGGCATCTACTTCTCAGAGGTAAAGGCTAATGCCAAGGGCCTATGGCTGACCAAGTCTGTGGATGACTGCAAATTGGGAGCTATGAAACATTACTCCCCATATTGGGAGCTATGAAACATTACCTCCCCATGACACAAACATCTTATAAGAGGGTCTAACACAAAGAAATGACTGGTGACAAAGTCACAGATTAAAACTCAATGCCTAGAAATGCCTTATAGCACCTTTTGGGAAAATGGTCACTCAGGCTAATTACTCCATTGATAAGAAACCCCTAATAGTTGACTCGGTAGTCAGGAATCTAGGAACACGTAGATAGTAATCTGGCCTTTAACCAATATATGGCCAAAGTAGTAGGAAAGCCATTTTATGTCGCTCAACTTATAAGTAAGGGCATGGCATCCAGATCCAAGGAAGTTATAATGCCACTTTATTTGATGTTATCAGACCAATCATTGAGTAGAATGCACTCTTTGGCATGCAACTGACCAAATATATGCAATATATGGAATGCCCACAAAGGTTTCTTACCAGGAGAATCCACGGTATAAACATATTGTCCTATGCAGGTCATCTTAAAGCCCTATCTCTGTACTCGGTCTGCTACAGGTTAATGACTGACAATTTGCACTTGACATAAAAGGCACCCGCAGATCCAGCTCTGATGGACAATTTTAATACCCTCAAAAAGAACAGCATCAGAACCAGTAGATCCAAGGGATTTAAATCATGCTTGCCACATAAATAAGACACGTTGGTGAGACAGGTATGTCTCTCAGAGGATCCCTATGCTCTGGAACAGGTTCCCCAGCCATGTAAAGCAGAGTCCATTCCTAAACCTATTTAAGTGTAAACTTGACAAATGGATTGGAAATCAGAAATTCGCTCCTTGTCTGACCGCCATGAAGCACACAGTAACTATGCCCAAACTAACACCCCCCTCTACCATAACCTTTAGAAACTTCCTAACTAACGTACACACTGCTAATAAATGCCCATGATTCATAAGGACACAATTTGGTTGGGTTGTGTGAAGAGACTTATAAAAGCCTTTGTTGTGGTTAGCCTACTATATACCTATAAACCTATGAACCTCATTAATTTTATATGCAGAAAATACTGTCTCAAAATGTTCCACAACACCAACATGTCCTTTTCTTTATTTATCTGATACAAAATCATATCATTTGCAAATAAAGCTGATTTTTCTTGAGAACCACACCATTTATATCCTTGTATTTGTAGGTCCTTTTTTTTTTTTCTTTTTTCCAGTGTCTTTAAATATAAAGCAAATAACAAAAGACACCCCTGCCTGGTTGCTTGTTCCAACACAGATTGCTGGAGAGGAACCCTCCCAACTTAATTCTTGCTTCTGACCCTTCATATACAGGTCGCCTTAAAGCCCTGGCTCTGTACTCAGTCTGCTACAGGTTAAGGAGTGACAATTTACACATGGCATAAAAGGCATCCTCAGATCCATCTCAGATGGACCGTTTTAATACCCTCAAAAAGAACAGCATCAGAACCACTACATTCAAGTAACCCTGTTATTCTATCAAAGAATGCAAATGTTGCCATTGCCCTACTCAAAAAATTCCAAGTGAATGCTTTCTTTGCATCAAGACCCATCAATAATAGGTTTTAGGTTCATAGGTTCACATGTTAGTATTAGGTTAACTGCCCTTGCGAGCCATTGTAAGCCTAGCCAATTATCCCTTGTGAGACACAAACCCTGCACCTTGTGTTTGTAATGCAAATAATAGTGGCAACTTCTTTCATTCTACTTCCCTCTGGGTCATTATTCTTTTGTTAATACTGCCAAATGTTCCATAGTACAGAATATGTCAAGTGTCACATGAGCCATTCCCCCACAAACTCCATTATCATTTTTTTCTTTTTCTTTAGGTCACAGTAGCATTTTCCATTGATTTAATTGGACTGTATTGGGTACCTCAGTTTCTAAAGAGATCTTTAGGTAGTTCATAAAAGTTTCTAATAGGATTTTATGAATGGTGTGTCTTGATAGTTTCTTCTGTTGGATGCTTAGGCGTTTTTTTTTTTTTCTTGCTTTGTGAGTTACGTTTTTGATGCATTTTGGTAGTTTAGCAAGGGTTATATTTGTTAGTTATACATTTTGTTAATTTATTTTAGTTAGGTTTTATAGCTAAAATTAGGTTCATTTTGCTTGGAAGGCAGTTTTACAACTTGGTTATTTTCATTCAAGAGATTAAATTTTTACTTTTTTTCATTCTTTATTAATAATTTTGTTTTTTGTTGTTCTTTGGAGTGGGCAGTGTTATGTTTTGCAGTTTTGTGTGTTTGTCTGTGAGTGCATGTGTGTGTGTGTGTATGTGTGCATGGGTGTGCGTATTCAAAACACAGAATTACTATAAGACCAGTAAAATGAAGTAGCACCACCACGGAATAAATGTTCCTGCGATGTAAAAAATAAAAATAATAATGCAGAAGGTATGGAACATTCACAGGAACAAACCACAGCTGACAAAAAATGTTTCTGTAGTAAGAAGTCTCTCCACTGTTGTAGTATAAATCTCCTGGTGCAAACAGAATTCTGTTAATCACACCATGTAGTCGAATAAAACACTTTTATTAACAAAAATGGTAAGCGCTTTCACCTATAAGGCTTCTTCATACCAAATAAATGTAAACAAACATTCAGCCTCTGTTATATAGGCCTCCTCATGTATTATTCATTAATCCAGTAAAATTACTCATGCTGACATCATTTCCTGGGCTATAAAAATGTATGACTAAATAAATAGTTACATGAGACTATACTTCTATAGTAATTCATGTTCTTACAAAATTCGTCCATGGTAAAACAATCCTTAAAACATCTCTTACTGTTAGGAAGCTGATCATAGCAATATATAAAAACAATGAAAGCACTTTCAAGAATGATGCATTGTATATAAATACACACCAAATAAATATGTTGAATAAATAAATGAATAAATAAATAACAGTTCATACATATATATATAAAACTCAAAATAGATCTAATAAATATACATATATAAAATCTATGTATGAGTAAAAAATGTATATAAAATGTGTGTGTGTGTGTGTGTGTGTGTGTGTGTGTGTGTGTGTGTGTGTGTGTGTGTGTGTGTGTGTGTGTGTGTGTGTAAAAAGGGGGGGTGGAGTATATTATTTAATAGACTTGAGTCTCCTATTTTGTAGGACTGGTTTGAGGGGTACTTTATCATTGAGTCCCAGTCTCTTATCTGCTCTAAGCTTTATGATCCATTTAGTCTCACAGCCTTCCGTAAAGTTTTTTACATCTCCTCCTCTATAACTCAGAGTAATAACTTGTATGACAGTAAACTTAAAACAGTGAAGTGGACCCACTTCTAGTGCATGTCTAGCTAATGCATTGTGTTCAGATTTAAGGCGTATGTGATAAACATGTTCCCTCATTCTCTCTGTCAATTTCCTGTCAGTTTTACCAACATAAAATGCATCGCAGACTGTGCACCAAGCAAGGTAGACCACATGTTCTGTCTGACAGTCTGCATTTATATAAAAATTGTGTTCTTGTAGTGCAGCTGTGGTTTGTTCCTGTGGATGTTCCATACCTTCTACATTATTATTTTCATTTTTTACATCGCAGGAACATTTACTCCGTGGTGGTGCTACTTCATTTTACTGGTCTTACTCTATGTTTTGTCACACTACCAAGGAGTCATGGCAGGAACACAAACGGCATCCATTGAATTACCCTATGTTATCAACGGTCCCATGGGTGAAAAACAGAGCTCTAATCAGTTCCAGAGTTATGTAGCCGGAGACAAAAATCTCTTAATGCTGTTTGAAGCCACGGAAGAGGGGAACCAGAATGACAACGAGGTAACCAATTTGGCAGGACTATCTGAAGCATTTAGTACTCTTGAATCTGACTTCTTGAAGTTAAAATGACTACAGCTACAGAGACAGCATTTCAAAGTCTGTATTCATAGGAAAATAGTACCGAGAGGACTAAGAATACTGAAAATGCCTACAACAGGTAACTTTTTTCCAGAACTGCTTTATAAATGGCAACAACTTAATATAGAACTGAGTATGAAATATATGATTTTATTGAATGACTTTTTTTATCCTGAAGAGGAACAGTTAAGGGACAATATTAGAAAACAGCAACAGGCTATTAATATGAACTATCCAAATGCTAATGTAGACATTGGTATGGAAAAGATGCTTGACAGTGTTCTGTTGTATGAAAGGAGACTACTTGAACAAAAAAGAAATAAGATTCAAAGAGACACAAATGATTTTAGACTGGGCCATGTCTTCACTTGGCCCAGGGGTAATTTCAATGGAACATATGAACAGAGGAGAAATGGACATCAAACTGCTAGAACAATGGGTCCTTTTGAAAAAACTACTGTGGTTGATTTGAATAAAGACAGTATAAATAATACTGATAGTAGCAGTATAAGTAATACTGATAATAATATCAAAGATGTTACTGGTAATGCGTGTGATGTTAACAAAGAGATACCAGTAGCAGTTGGGGCCATAAGTATAGATACTACTACAACTGGAGTATTCACTAGATAGCGGCAATGGTATTGCAGCTTCCACTTCCAAAGGTTCAGCTGAATTAATAGTTAGAAAGAAAATTCCTTTTCAAGTTGCTGGTCTGGGAAATAATACAGCACAATATACCCCTTTCCCCATAGACACACAGCACCAAGGCAAACAGCAGAGGTCTATCAGCAGAGGGAAACAGAAACGGAAAGGGTCAGGTGGAGAGCACACAGGGCTGACATTGAAAAATATGTGGGAATGGATAGACACTCATTAGTATTGAATTTATCACATAGAAATTTAACCACACATGAAGTTCAGGTCCTTGATATGGGCCTATCATTTATACCAACTAAGAGAAGTGATCTTCCGGATACTATTATAGACATTAAAATGTTTTCACGAAATGTCCAACTGAAGTTAGAATTTGGTAGCAGGATGAATAATATAGAAAGGCCTATCTTTCAGGTGCCTGGTACATACACTCCGAATTTACATCCATTATTGGATGCTTTTACAAAATTAGTAGAAGATGATATACACAAGATGAATAAGTCTACCAAGAACAGAAAAAATAGTAACCTTACATTTAAACAAAGGACAGCACTGAATGACTTATGTAATGATGATTCCATTATTATTAGACTAGCGGATAAAGGAGGTCCTATTGTGATCATGGACAGAGGCAATTATAGACAAAGTATGGCAACATTATTACAAGAAGAGAGGTTCTATTCTAGAATTAATATAGAGGAAGTAGAAAATAGAGTGTTTAAAATGTATATGTTAGATGATGTGCTGAAGAGTGGATATATCAATTTAGACTTATTTAAATTCTTGAGGGTGAATAATCCCTTATTACCGATTATTCAAGGACTCCCTAAAGTACACAAGTCTCTCAACAATCCCCCTATGAGGCCCATCGTTGCAGGGAGAGGTTGAGTAACCGAGCCCTTATCAATTTATATAGACTATTATCTTAGACCAGTGGTGAATGCCAACACTCACATTTTGAAGGATAGTAAACGATTTTTATTAGATCTTTATGATTACATGAGAAACATAACGGATGATACACCATATATTTTAGTTACATTGGATGTGAAAAGTTTTTTCACTGTTATACCCAACGACCAAGGTGTAGAGAAAATACACAGATATATGTTGATACACACAACCAATGAAGCACGTTTTATAGATTTATTGACCCTTTTCTTAGAAACCATATTGTACAATAATATTTGTACGTGCAATGAGGAAATATACATACAGAATGATGGCGTAGCAATGGGCACTTCTTGTGCCAACAGCTACGCCAACATTGTTATGGCCAGTTGGGAAGAGGAGAAACATTTTCCTCTATAAAGTTATAAGGCACATGTAGGGTTTTACAGACGTTTTGTGGATGACTTGTTTTTAATTTGGACAGGCGATGAAACACATCTACATGATTTCATGTTAGAGGTAAATGGTCTTACTGAGTATCTGGATTTTACAATGGAACACTCATGACACAGTATATCATTCCTAGATGTACATATTGAAAGACTGGAGAATGGTATATTGAATACAGGGATCCATAGGAAAGCATGCTACAGAAATACATTGTTACACAGGAAGAGCATGCACCCAGGGTATGTTTTTAGGAATGTAGCGAAAGGCCAAGCCATGAGAGCATCTAGGTTAAATCCAACACAGGAGGGGTATGAACACGAGCTAGAGGACCTGAAGACAAGACTTTTAGATAGGAATTATAAAATGAATGAAATTAATACTGCTCTTGAAGAAGTCAGTTCATTATGGGCAACCAGAGCCTGTCCATACTTCTCCAGTGCAAGTACTTCAATGGGTGAAGTGCTGAGAGAAGAAATAAGTGATCAGGTGAAAATACCAATGTTTTACACCTTAGACACCAATAATTTGAGAGACATTATACAGAAACATCGGGATATTTTAACCTTAGATGAGGATATCAAAGAGATAGTAGGAGAGCGACCAAGTTTCCTTTTTAAAAACAGAAAGAATTTGAAACAGCTCCTGTGCCATCCAAGGATTATGGGGAAGAAGAATACTGATAATATGACATCTGGGATGAAACCCTGCAATAGACGTAATTTTTGCAATCACATAGACACCAGAACTCTTTCTATACACCCAGTTACACTACAACAACACAATTTTTATATAAATGCAGACTGTCAGACAGAACATGTGGTCTACCTTGCTCGGTGCACAGTCTGCGATGCATTTTATGTTGGTAAAACTGACAGGAAATTGAGAGAGAGAATGAGGGAACATTTTTACCACATACGCCTTAAATCTGAACACAATGCATTAGCTAGACATACACTAGAAGAGGGTCTACTTCACTGTTTTAAGTTTACTGTCATACAAGTTATTACTCCGAGTTATAGAGGAAGAGATGTAAAAAACTTTATGGAAGGCTGTGAGACTAAATGGATTATAAAGCTTAGAGCAGATAAGAGACCGGGACTCAATGATAAAGTACCCCTCAAACCGGTCCTACAAAATAGGAGACTCAAGTCTATTAAATAAAATACTCCCCCCCTTTTTTACACACAAACACACACACACACACACACACACACACACACACACACACACACACACACACACACACACACACACACACACACACACACACACACACATATTTTATGTACATTTTTTACTCATACATAGATTTTATATATGTATATTTATTAGATTTATTTTGAGTTTTATATATATATGTATGAACTGTTATTTATTTATTCATTTATTTATTCAACATATTTATTTGGTCTGTATTTATATGCACTGCATCATTCTTGAAAGTGCTTTCATTGTTTTAATATATTGCTATGATCAGCTTCCTAACAGTAAGAGATGTTTTAAGGATTGTTTTAACATGGAAGAATTTTGTAAGAACATGAATTATTATAGAAGAATTGTCTCATGTAACTATATATTTAGTCATACATTTTTATAGCCCAGGAAATGATATCAGCATGAGTAATTTTACTGGATTAATGAATAATACCTGAGGAGGCCTATATAAGAGAGGCTGAATGTCTGTTTACATTTATAAGGTCTGAAGAAGCCTTATAGGTGAAAGCACTTACCATTTTTGTTAATAAAAGTGTTTTATTCGACTACATGGTGTGATTAACAGAATTGTGTTTGCACCAGGAGATTTATACTACAACAGTGGAGAGACTTCTTACTACAGAAAGATTTTTTGTTAGCTGTGGTTTGTTCCTGTGGATGTTCCATACCTTCTACTGAATTACTATAACATTGAACCACAAGACATTGTGACCATAACGTTGAAAACACATAACACTGAAAACTAAGAACAATGAAACCACATAACACTGCAAATTTAAATCATCACATCCCATAACATTGACTGTTACAGTTCACACCTTAGTGATACCCCCTCCCCCTCAAACATAGCTAAACCGACAAACACACTTGCCTCAACATTTCTGCAGGGGGTAAACCCCCTGTCACCCGCCCATACCCCTTGCAAATTAAATATACCAACTCTAAAATCGCAATACAGTGGAGACAAAGTAAATTTCCCATTCCCCACTCTAGTGCAGTCTGCATACAGAGTATACAAATAATATCTCAAACATGTATACATACTACCAAAATAAAAACTTGCTCCCCTACTCATTCCATCACTTTCCACAACACTAACATGACTTATTTCAAACTAATAAATCCATTACTCAAACACAAAGTTTAACCATTATGGAAAATATGTGGGTGGCCTAATGGTTAAGGTGTTTGCCTTACAAACATAAGGTGCAGGGTTTGAGTCTCACAAGTGATAATTGGCTAGGCTTAAAATGGCTCACAAGGGCAGTTAGCTTAGTATTCATAGGTTCATACTAGACTATCTTCCCTAGGGCATTTATAAGCCTAGCCAGAGTGTGTTTGGCTTTCACCACCCATTTTGGGGTTGGGAGGTTGGCCTAATGGTTAAGGTGTTTGCTTTACAAACACAAGGTGCCGGGTTTGAGTCTCACAAGGGATAATTGTCTAGGCTTAAAATGGCTTGCAAGGGCCATAAGCTTAGTACTAATCTATGAACCTATGAACAGCTACCGTCCAAAGGTCATAGTCCCAAACAAGAAGAAGAAGTAATAGGATAAAACTGGACACAACCACCACAAAATAGTACATAAATCCAGACTTTATTTAAATAAGCGCTTTCACGTGCTATCATAGCACGCTTCCTCAGATTTCACTTTACCATTCAAATCTCAGTATTTAAATGCCATCATCATGTTCACTTAATCATTTAATTAAGGACAATCAATCCTAGCTGGAAGCAATTATGGCAATTGTGCATAGCAACCTAGATCTTCCATCATGGAATCTGGTAACAAAACACTCTGTTTAAATCGCAACAAAACGAAACAAAGAATAGCATGCTCTTTCATTACATGAAAGTCTCTTATGCACATATAACAACCTACTGGCAAAACCTACTGACAAAAATCAAAAATCAAAAATGATGTCATAAAAACTATTTACTTAAAAATATATAATCCAAATAAAATAGTTCATGTATTATATATGTATATATATAATTGGTCAAGTATAAAAATACATACAATATATATCACAAGAACAGAAATATAAAAAACGTGTGAATGAAAACACATCACAATTATGTATGTATAGATAATTAATATCATTGAAATGTATAGCTATTATTATATAAGTGTTCAGTGTATCAACATTTCAATTATTCATTTATACTTTATTTAAAGTTCTCTTGGTCCTACTTAACTTATATGTATGTAAATGTAAAACACCCGTATACATTTAAATGACCAAGAAATTAAAAACAATAAATAGAAAAAAGGAAATGAATGCCATTTGATCATTATATCAAGAATATTAACTAATACACATATAATGTGCATATAAATGCAAAGGATATGGACATATATAATTATTATTTACATAAAAATCAAACATTTAAAAATAGAATATAGTAAAATATGCTGAATCCGCATTATCACTATTTACGAGCATCAAGCACTGGCTTAATGCTAATGAATTGATTGAGACCAGGGTCTACGTGGGCTCTTAGCTTAAATATCCAACAAAGTTCAATAGATTCTAAGTAATTCATGTTATTCCCTCCCCTCCTATTCTTCTTTATAGCAATAACCCACGCCTGGTGTTGATTTACCCACGGTGCGTGGTTTGGTCCCGAGTAAGCCCGAGGGACCAAACAAAGACAACCGTGGGTAAATCCAGCATTACCCACACCCAGAAGTGGTTATTGTTATTATATGACATTATTTAAGAAAAGAAATAATTACTTTTCTTAAATAATGGCATTGTATAATGCCTCTTTGCTGCCCTTCCGTAGCTGTCTGGTGTTCATGGCAGTTCTGAAGTACTGCGCATGCCTACGCAGTACATCAGAGTTGTGGGCAAAAGCAACGGAGAACGCAAGATCTCCGTTGCATTTTGTCTCGTTATGTTAAGTGGTTTTAACATGGGGAGACAGCTTTAAAATAAGCAACAGAGATCTCCGTTGCTTATTTTAAAGCTGTCTCGCTATGTTAAACTCATTTAACATAGCGAGACAGGTTTAAAAAAAAGCAACGGAGATCGCAAGATCTCCGTTGCTTTTTACACACTGTGTCGCTATGTTAAAGGAGTTTAACATAGCGAGACAGCTTTAAAAAAAGCAAAGGAGATCTCCGTTGCTTTTTTTAAATCTGTGTCGCTATGTTAAACTCTTTTAACATAGCGAGACAGTGTTTTATACTAACGGAAAAAGTCCGGGCGACAGGACCTTTTTCCGTTAGTATATTGAGGGATTTACAACGGGCACGCTGGTTGGGCTGGCCAATCAGCATGCACGTTTTAGAGTAGGCATTGTATAATACCAATTGCAGCACTCTAAATCTGAAGCTGTGATTAACCTGGGTAACAACATGCCTAGCTAATGCATTCTGCTGATTTTTCTTTCTTATATCATATATATGATTATACATTCTAGCTTTCAACTTCATAGAGGTCATGCCCACATAAAACGCCATGCATTGTGTACAGGTTGCTAAATAAATCAGATTTTCATTGTCACAGCTGGCATAAAACCTGGGAATAAATGTATAATCAATAATGGGATGAATATAATGCTGTTCATTTACAATGGAATTACACATTTTACATCTGTTGCAACAATATGTACCCAGTCTAGTTGTCCTAGGCCTTTCCTGTTCAATATGGAGATGTTCTCTACATAAAATTCTTTTAAGATTTTTGCTGTTTCTGTAGCTGAATCTAGGGGTGGACCCTACGATATTCAAAGTCATAGGGTCATCTACTAGTATTTGCCAGTTTTTCCTAATGATGTCTACTATTTTGATGTTATCATCAGTAAACCTGGTAATAAAAGTTACCCTGGGACCATTCACCATCTTCCTCTTTCCATTAAAATTTCTAGTTGTGTTGCCATTGCCATTTCCTGCTCCATTTAGGACTAAATCCTTAGTCTTATTAACCATGGAGCTATTATAACCTCTGTCTGTAAATAACATATACATAGTGTCCAATTCTGCCTGCATATTCAAAGGATCCTTACAGATTCTAGTAATTCTAACAAATTGTCCCTTGACAATATTAGAAAACACAAATCTGGGGTGCATACTGGTGTAGTGTAAAAGTGCATTCTTCCAGCATGGTTTTCTATAGAGTGAGGTGGATATAGAGCCTATCTGGTCCTTAGTTATGCTTATATCCAAAAAGTCCACTTTATCATAAGAAAAATCTACAGTGAACCTTAGGAAATCTGTGGTAGACTCTAAATAACCAGTAAAGGCTTTTAATTCATCTACACTGCCTTTCCAAAAAAGCAGTATATCATCTACAAATCTTCTGTAGAAAATCACCTGTGGATAGAATGCACAGTCAAACAGAAATTTTTTCTCCCAGTAGTAAACCACTAAATTTGCATACGAGTTTGCACACGGGGTGCCCATGGCAACCCCCCATTTCTGTGCAAACAACTTGTCATTAAACATGAAGACATTGTTGATTAATATGATCTCTAGAAGTGTGCAGATAAGTATTGTTGATGATGATTCATTCCTTCAGTTGAACATAAGACCTCCCTCACAGCTTCTATACCATATTCATTAGGGATTGAGGTAAACAGAGTTTTAATATCTAGTGTTACTAATAAACATGTGGAATCCATTGTTCCATTGATGTAACAAGCCAATTCATTGATCAATTGGCAACTATCTTTCAGAATATTAGGTATGTTCCTGACCAAATGTCCCAATATACTGTCAACGTAAATTGACATTCTCTCTGTTACCCAACCATTCCCTACCACTATAGGTCTCATCGGTGGGGGAAAGGTATTCTTGTGAACCTTAGGTAGGCCTTTTATGTAAGGAATTAAAGGAAATTCAACTAAGAAATAGTTGTACAACTCCTGTATAACCTGTCTACACATCAATAAATCATACAGATCATCATGTACCCTTGTAACCATTCTATTCATGGTCAATCTCCATGTAAGTATTAATGTCAAGCAGCATATACAACATTGCTGTATTATAATCATTGGCATTTAGTAACACTACCCCACCCTTCTTATCAGCAGGCTTTATCACCAAATCACTATTCAAGGACAAATTAGTCAGAGACTGTTGTTCTTTGCTTAGATTAAAGTATGTGCATCTATGTCGTTGTTTCGCAAAATATAAGTAAAAGTCATTTTCACATAAATTAATGAAACTCTCTACGTTCACTGGTAAATTAGGAACTAACGAGCTTCTACATTTAAATTGATGTATCGGTTGTGATGCTATCTTATTTTCAGCAACAAACATTAATCTAAGTGCTATTGCATGCCCAAATAATCTTAAATCAACCAATAACTCACTCAAGTCACTTGCTTGTGAGGGGATTAAGGATAAACCTTTATTAAGTAGAGAATAGTCTGCTGGTCTGAGCTCCAACCTAGAAAGGTTGAAGACGAGTTGATTCAATTCCTGACTCTTCGTCTCGTACCTTGGTTCTCTCCTGAAAATTTCCGCTTCCTGCGGCCTCGACTGTTGGATCTTGTCCTGGAAGTTTGAAACTTCATTGGGAAAGGAAAAAAGTGCTCCAGGCTATTGCCCAGAACTTTTGGTTTTGCTCCCATAGCAGTATCCTCTTTTAGTTCCGTCAAGCCTGCTGGTTAGGGGGTGGAGTAGCTACTACAGAGGGAGTGTTCAACTCAAAATTTTCACGAGATGAATTCTTTGTAGAACTGCAGCTAGGATTTGCTGCGTTTTCCTTTTCCTGACCCAAAAGTGGATTTTTGGCTTTTGGATATTAGGGATTTAGGGGAGGTTTTCAGTTAAATCATGTTTATTGAGTGCACATGTTAATGAATAAGGTTGGATTAGCAGGCCACAGAGAGCACACAGGTGAAATTGGGGCCTCATTCAGCAAAAAATATCATTATTTTGAACTCTGTGATGTGACTGCAAATATCAGGAGCTTAACTTCAGCTTAAATATGAAAAAAATCATTTTAATATGGAATCTGGTCTTACATATACAGATGAAGCCACAAAACCCTTTCAACACCTCCATGCAGCTAGCTTTGACCCTAAAATCAGTTACTTAATGAACTTAACTCTGAGGTTGCTGTATTTAAAACAGGAATTTCCCCACATTCATTGACTACCTGGAGACATTTTTTTGAGCAGTAACATTTGAAGTGAGCAGATGAAGATTTGGGACAGACAGGAATAAGGCAAGAGGAAATGAGCCTGTTCAACAAAGAGCTGGATGGACTGTTTGACCATCAGGCATGACATCAGAGAAGATAGACGGCTGGCATTGAATAAAGAGCGATGATAACAGTTGACCTGACACTGACCCCATGGAGAAAATGTCAAAAAGGGGATTGATAACAATGATGATTTGACAGGCAAGTTATGGCAGATTGAAATAGAGGAAGCTACCTCCACCGACCAGCCACCAGTGGACTGCCCTGGGATTCAGTGTTGAGTCACCTTCTGTTTGATATCTGCTTCTGTGAAGTAAAATCCAATACCAAAGACAAGCTAAAAGCAGTCATTAAATCCCAAAGTGACTTAACCATCCTGCAAGAAGGTTTTTCCCAAATAAATAACCGGTGCCAAAATCATGGACTGAAACTAAATGCTAAAAATGCATTAGTGTATCCTTTGGGAAGTTATCTACTTAAAGAAGCTACCACATTGATAATGCACCCCTAAAAGTTGACCCAGTTGCTCAGGATTAAGGAATTTATGCGAGCAGTCACCTAACTTTTTACCAATATGTGTCCACTGTTGCTCATCTTATAAACAACAAGATTGTGTCTAGATCTAGGGATGTCATTGTCTCATTTAATCAGCCCTCATTAGGCCAGTCATTAAAAATAATGCCCTCTTTGGCATGTATTTGTCCAGACACATGCAACAATTTAAATGTCCACAGAGCTACCTTACTAAAAGGATACAAGTTCTAAACAATATGTCATATATGGACTGACTCAAAGCCCTGTCACTGATGGACCTACTGGACATAGGCAAGTCAAATGGCATCAGAAATACTCCGTCTAAGGACCTAAACCTTTTTTTGCTACATTAACAAAATGGTTTGTAGGGACAGGTACATCTTGCAGAGGACAACATAGCTCTGGGAAAGAATCACCATCCATGTAAAATAAAGTTCATCCTTATCCATATTCAAATGCAACTTAGATGTATTTATTTATTTATTTATTGCATTTGTTTACTGGGAAGGTCCACTGGGCCAAAAAGTGCCCATTTTCAGTGGAGGCCCAGGGAGAAAAGCTCCACAGTGATACAATACATACAATCTAATAAAGCAAAGTTACAATACAATACATACAATGTGATAAAACACAAGATAACAATTATGTCAGATTAAACTGCTAAAGCTCAAATAACAATACGATACATACAATTTGTTAAAAACACTATAACAATTATGCCAGATTAGACTGCATAAGAGTTTTGATAAACAAAAGAAAAGGAAATGTACTTGTGAGTAAATCTAACTATTGAACAGTACAGTATAATTGTTGACACAGAAAGAGGCACTGCAGCTGTGTCAAAAATATCAATTGAACAATACATTTGCATGAGGGTACAGAAGTGGTCTAGGGAGATCTAGGGAGAAATAATAGAAAATTTACCCCAGAACTACATTCTGTGCTACTTATGGACAGAGGCAGCTTCTAAATGCTTTACGTATGCATGTGTCACCTCAATTTTTCAGTGGTATGATCCCAGTTATTCTCACTAGAGGTAATCTATAGTTATTGATCATGGGATGCATAAGGCTAATATAATGTCAAATGAGATAGGTGAATTCAAGCACCAAAAGGGAAGTTGGCTAGACTTAAAATGGCCACAAGGACAGTTAGCCTGGTACTTAACTATGAACCTGACACTTAAAGATATGAGCTTAATCTAGTAGTATTGAGGTTAACTTCTTGAAATTTTTACTTGCAATGCATGTGATGCCAAGTAAGTTAGTTAATCAGACTATTCTTCAGGTATGCCTCTGAGAAGAGACCCTTTTGTCCAGTGAGCTTACCTCACATCCAGACTAGGTAAAGTGCATTACCCACTGGAACTCATACATATGTGGCTCACCATAAACAGGATCTTGTATCATATCCTGAAAACCTATAGGTCCCCCTCTGTGTCCCAGGAAAACCATACTACCTAGGGCAGTGTACTACAGCCCATCACTATTTAAACCATTACGACATTCTTGGGGCATCTCAACTACCCTCTATAGACTGGGAATCCTACACCATTTCAAATGCACAAGCCCAGCAATTTCTAAACTTTGTTAATACCAACATCCTGGAACAGTTGGCCAATTCTCTTACCAGGGATACTAACATCCTTGACTTGTACTCATGAACATGGGGGGTATGTTTCTCACCCAGTGTAATGTCTTCACTCATCAGATCTGACCATAAAGCAGTATTATTTGAAATAAAAATTAATTCTGGGGATCCAGCAAAACCCAAAACTTTTAAGAACTATTCCAATGCTAACTTTTCTCTGCTAAGACACGCTGTGGCTAAATTCCAAGCATCCCCAAACCCAGTAAACACCATAGTGTATGCTGAGCTATTTACAAAATGTCTGTACAGCCATACTGATAGCTGTATAGAATGAGCTGTGCCCACTTGTATTATGAATTACACAAACTCAAAAGACAAGACACCTTGGTGAAATCACAATATCAATTGGTTTTACAACAAAAAAAAAAAAACATTTTTTGCCAGGCGTATGAAGAACAAAGCCATACACACTAAAAGCCCTCCAGACCAATCTAAACAGGCAGCTAAGAGGGTTAATTAATAATTCAAAGGCTAAGTTTGAAGGAAAAATAGATCCTCTGGCCAAGGACAACCACAAAGCTTTCTACACCTATGTCTGTAAACTCAGGGTAAATACACAATAGACTGCAGAACTTATTGTAAATGGCATCACCCACACTGAACCGGAGGCCGTTGCCAACCTTTTGCATGGCAGGTTCAACTCAAATTTCTTACCCCATTCCTCCCTGATAGTCCAATGGAAATACCACATACCACAATCCCCCCAGCCATTGCTGGGACACAGGTCACCAACACACTTTCCAAGGCCAAAATCACTGAATTGATGGGCCCTGATAATATTCCAGGATGTTTAATAAATAGCATGAAACATGAACTCTCTGGTCCACTTGAATCACTTTTCTACTGGAGCCCACATTCAGGTTTTTTTGCCAAAAAAAATGGAAGATGGCTATAGTCATTTCCCTGCACAAAGGATGTCCAGACACTGATCTGGGTAACTACAGGCCCATAATTCTTACCAGCCTTATATGAAAGGCCATGGAAAGAATCATCATGGACATGATAATTGACGATATAGATAACCTGCAAACACTGGATGCATCACACTTTGGCTCTGTTAAAGGAAGGTCATGCCTATTAAATCTGGTAGACTTTGTTGAGAGGGTCACCAAAGCATTGGATGAAAGTAAGACAGTGCACACAGCTTACCTCGACCTGGCCAAAGCTTTTGATACAATACCCCACCCAGGCATTATAGACAGGCTCACTAATTTAGGTATAAACCCTTTTATCACCCACTGGATAGCCAACCTGCTCACTGATAGGGCCCAGGAGTTCGAAATAGGTGGGACCACTTCCACCAAAATGCCAATCACTAGCAGAGTGCCCCAGACTCAGTACTTAACCCACTTCCTTTTGGCATCTGGTTCACTGAAATGAAAGCAAATGCTGAAGGTTTATGGCTGACTAAGTTTGCAGATGATTGCAAGCTGGGGTTTATCATTGGCTCCTCTGCAGGCACTAGCATTCTTCAGGAAGGTCTATCTGTGACTAATAAATGGTGCCAAAGACATGGTCTTAAACTCAATGCTAAGAAATGCATAATGCTAACCTTTGGGAAGTCAACCATCCCAGCTGTTTACCATGTTGATAATATGCCCCTATGAGTTGACCCAGTGGTCAGGGATCTGGGTAAGCACTTAGGCAGTAGTCAGACCTTCGATCTCCATGTGGCCACAGTGGTGAAGAATTCGTTTTATGTTGCACAACGTATAAGCAAGGGAATGGCATCTAGGTCTAAAGAGGTCATTATCCCACTGTACATCCCCCTTATAAGACCAATCATAGAGTACAATGTTGCCTTCAGTACATACCTGACCAGCCATATGCAGCAACTAGGGTGACCTTCCTTAAAGAATACAAGGCTTAACAAGCCTGCCTTATGCAGAGCACTTTAAAACCCTTTCCCTCTACTTAGCTTACTTTAGACTGCTGAGAGGTGATCTATGCCTGGCTTACAAGGCATCCTCAAACTCCAGTGTTATGAAACTCCTACCTATTTGTCAGTCGAGTACCAGAAATGCAAGGTCTAGAAACCTGAATTTTGTCTGTGACTTAAGCAGGCATGCTGGAGAGACAGATATTTGTCCCAGAGACTGCCCCTTCTATGGAACAGGGTTCCCATCCATGTGAAGCTGAGTTTGTCTATTACTCAGTTTTAAGCACACCCTAGACCAGTGGATGGAGAATAGAAAATTTACTCTGGGCCTGGCACCCATTTCACTTATGGACAGAGGTAGCTCATATGTGCCTGGCCTGTACTGTCCTGTCTGGATACAGGACATCATTATTCTTTTGAGAAAACTTAGCTAGGCTTAGAAAGGCCCCGTGGATCATTAGCTTAGTAACAATCTATGAATCTATGAAAAGGAGGGTGATGTGGGGATATTATGACAAGTTTGTATGCATGGCCAGTCCTTGAGATAAATGATATATGCAGCTGCCTATGATGCCAAAGACGCTTTTCTTACTTCTGTCTTGCTATGTTTTTTTTAATGACATAAAATGGTGCACTGGTTTGAAGCAGCTGTGTGCGTGTGTGTGTGTGTGTGTGTGTGTGTGTGTATGTGTGTGTGTGTGTGTGTGTGTGTGTGTGTGTGTGTGTGTGTGTGTGTGTGTGTGTTTGTATATATGTATATATGTATACGTATATTGATTTTATATATATATCAAATCACAATGTCTCAAATGTTCTGGGATTCTGAATGATTTGCTGTTTAGATTTTGATGGTTGAGGCTATGCAAAAAGCTTATAAACATTGCATACTAGAGTGTATTGGCTACGACAGCAATGGAAATTTGTAGTCAATGGTACCATGAGGATCTGCAGAGAGTCGAGAAAAAAATGTTATGCTCAGGGTTCATCTACACAGAATGATGCAATTTGTATCAAGCATTTTTTATTCTGAAAGGCAGTCAGATAGTCATACCTCCCAACTGCCTCTGACTTCAGAAAAGATTCTTGATTTTGCCTTATATTTTGGTCTGTTTTTCATGAAATTTGAAACATTCTGCTTGATAATGCAAGAAAAATAGTTAAATGTAGGACACTTATAAACAACTTTAACTTGGAAGCTCAAAGCATGATTAAAAAGTCAATGCTTACAAGAAGGTCTTTTAAAGAATTTGTGCCACGGACTTTGTATCCTTCAGAAAATGCTTGCTGATGTAGAACCTGCTAGCCCAGCAACATTTTAAGTATAAAAGAGCAGTATTTGTTATTTAAATACATTGCTACATGACTCTTATTTTATTTATTTATTTATTTTGTTATTTGAATACATTGCTACATGGCTCTTATTTTATTTATTTATGTTGTTATTTGAATACATTGTTACATGGCTCTTATTTTATTTATTTATTTATTTTGTTATTTGAATACATTGCTACATGGCTCTTATTTTATTTATTTATTTATTTATTTATTTATTTATTTTATTTGAATACATTGCTACATGACTATATTTATTTATTTATTTTGTTATTTGAATACATTGCTACATGGCTCTTATTTTATTTATTTATTTATTTTGTTATTTGAATACATTGTTACATCACTCTTATTTTATTTATTTATTTATTTTGTTATTTGAATACATTGCTACATGGCTCTTATTTTATTTATTTATTTATTTATTTTGTTGTTTGAATACATTGCTACATGGCACTTATTTTAATTACTTATTTATTTTGTTATTTGAATACATTGTTACATGGCTCTTATGTTATTTATTTATTTATTTTGTTATTTGAATACATTGCTACATGGTTCTTATTTTAGTTATTTATTTATTTATTTATTTTGTTATTTGAATACATTGCTACATGGCTCGTATTTATTTATTTATTCTTTTTGTTATTTGTCAGAGAAATATGCAGTTATGTATATGTCTAATGCTTATTAGAAGCTAAAAGAATTAACACGTTTTCATTCTATTTTATATACAGCTTAATTCTGTATGAAATAATAAGATGCTTTTTGAAACTGCAGTATGCTTTCTGAAAATTGCAAGATGCCCCCTGACCTAGTAATTGCTAGCACAGCAAAATTCATGTTTATGCCTTTTGGAAATGTACTGAGAAGCAGGTGATTATCTGCTAGGTCAGGAAGTAATAAATGAAACAATACCATATTCTATAATGTTATGATTTTGAACAATTAGCTCTGTTCGTGTTATGAGAACATGCACAGCTGCGGAAAAGAAGAGATACATAAGACAAAGGACTGCTTGAAGAATTCGTACTTGCTTTGTGCTCGAATTAGCTATAGAACCTTGGATAGAAACATAACATAGTGGGAAACTGTATCTAACCGGTGGTCACCAAGGCCGCATTGTTTTTCTTAGAAAGTTTTTCATAAAATTGATAGTGCAAGCAGAAAATTATGGATAAACAGCTGCTATGTAACGATGATGTTAAAACTTGTGATCTGTTACGTCAGCTTGGTAGGCAATGCCTTGTTAGAAAGTGTATAAAGATAAGCTTACTTCCTGATTTTAGTTAGACAAACTCTGTATTAGCACGTTTTTGTCTCCTTGCTGCAAGATTAAAGTGCCTTAACCTGAACCTACCGTATATTGATCATTTTTAAAGTTTATTTTTCCTTTGACAGATTGGTCCTCCGGACCGGAAACATCTCTCGCTCTAGCTCAGGTCAGATGGGCCCGGTGGCATGAAACCATATGGGGAAGAAGCCACATCAGTTCTTCTGCTTTGAAAAGACCTCCGACTGAATTGTCATTCAAAAGAGGCCAGCCACTGTTTCTGATCTGCGATTGGAGGACAAGTCAACAGTTCCGGTGAAGCGATCAAACACGGAGGCTCAGGTAAGGAGGATTTTACCTTTTCTTTGTTTCAGATCAGGGACTTGTTACAGTATTTGTTTTTGTCAGGGAGATTTTTTTATAAATCAGGGACAAAAAAGATTGCTGTCTTGTCATAGATCAGGGAAACAGGATAGGTAGGCAGTTAATTCTAGATAAACTGTGAAGAAGTGAAAATCGTGGTACCATGTGATAAAAAGGGTTACATAACAATTTCTAACTAAGTTAAGACAACATGGGAAATAAGTGCACAAAAAGTTCCCGAGATCCGCCTTTAACCGAAGACGCAAAATATATGCAATTACAGCGTGCCGACAATGTTAGGTACTATACAAACTTGTCAAACAACTTAAAACAGACGCAAAAGGTCAGATAAAAAGCAACGTCGATTAGGAGTTCCTCAGGCACACAGGTGGCTTGAAGAAGCAAACCGTAGGGAAGAAAAGAATAAAAATTCAAAAGCAATGTTTTTAGATAAAAAAGACAATAACTTAGTAATAGCAACAGCCCCTCTGCCCCGTCCGCTTCCCTTACCAGAATATGAAGCGAGTGGACAAGCTGATCCACCTCCGCTATATCCAGCTGTCCCTGCAAAACCAAAACCATTTGTCAGAGATCCTATCGAGACTAGGTCTCGAACACGCAACTTAAGAGGGGATATTGAATTGTATGATATAAATAAAAATTCACAAGCTATGAGTGAAGAAGAGATATGTCCACTCATAGAAGTACCAAATCCACAGGCAGGACAGGACCCAACTCTTCTAGTATATAGACCGTGGACACCGGAAGATATCCGGAAAGCCACAGAGGGAATTCCCCATCTGAATGTTAGTTTTAGAAAATTCTTAGAAGACTTACAGGGCATAAGGTTAAGTTACCATTTAAATGGAGAGGAAGTAGAGAAAGTAGTCAGACAGATCATAGGTCCAGATTGGCACATGATCAGTGGCAACTGGAATCCCCATGTTACAGAACATAGGCCACTCCCACATAGTAACACAGAACTGGATAACAGAGTAAAAGGTCTGACAGACCGAATCTCTGAAAAATGGAAGCCTAGGGCTGACTGGACTTGCATTAAGCAATGCATACAACAAGAAGGTGACACTGTTGATCGATATTATGCCAGATTATTAGAGTGTTTTAATAACCATTGTGGAATGCAGGTACCTGAAGACCAAACACAAGATTCCCCATATGAGCAGCAGCTAAAGAATGCATTTTTGAAAGGCAGTATTGCACCCATTAGCAGCTTTATTACAAAGCACATGGTAGATCATCGTACAAGTAGATTACAGTCATTACTTGAATTTTAATAGCAAAAAGAAAAAGAAAACTCAAGTATTTGCAGTAGAAGACGGATCAGAAGTCTTTGTAGTACAGACCGGGAAGAAGGGTAAGAAAAATGCCCAGGGAAACAAACAATCTGATAAACGAAAAGAGGAGTTTGAAGAGAGAAAGAAAATGGGTGAATGTTTTAAATGTGGAAAAAAGGGACATTTAGTAAGGGATTGTGGGCAAAATAAAAAGGTAACCACAGAAGACAAGGAGGGTGAGGACTGACTATATGATAGTCAAGAATCACTAGAAAGGAATAATCAAGAAAAGACAAGTGCAAATGTGATAGAAGGAGTAGAGGATGTGATAGGAGAAATAGAGGATGTGCATGAAATCACAGATAATGAAGAAAATGAAATTTTGGACTTAGCATTATTGAGCCTAGAGCTCTACTTAGCAGACACAAAACCGGAAGTTACACTTCTGGTAGAGGGGAGGTAAGTTAAATTTCTGTGTGACTCAGGGGCTTCACAGACCCTGATACATCCTTCCAAACTACCAGGAAATTCAGAATCACTTGATTACATATTGGTGAAAGCAGCTAATGGACAGCTGTATCAGGAGCCACTCTCCCACAACATAGCAATAACTGACCCTGTTTCAGGGATGACCCAGAAAAGCAAAATTGTTGTTTCTGCAAAATGCCCAGTAAATATTTTGGGCAGAGACTTAATGCAGATATTTGGCATAGCAGTAGTTCCAACTATGCAGGGTATGGAAGCACAGCGACAAATGGATACTTTTGTAGTGTGACCAGAGGGTGAAACATTTTATTGGTACAGCCAGGACTTGGTTCCGACTGGTCCAGGGGCAGTAACCAAAGAACTGATGAACATAGCCATCAGTAAATCCCCCTCCCTTGACACTGATAAACAGCATTTGTTGCATTGCACTCTATATTACTGTAGCAAATCAGGACCTGATAAAGAATATGAGCAAGAACTGTTTAGAAACCATGCTAACAGATTAGTATTACAAAATCTGTACTGGGACACAGAAGGAAACAGTGTAGTAAGCTGTTCATTGCCCCAGGAATTCCTAGCACTTTACAAATCTAATTGATTACCACATGTGAGTTTGACTAAAGATAAAAATGTGAAGTGGGCAGACCTAGGAGAAAAAGTCACAAGGTGGGAAAAGCAGACAGAATTAGAACTTTCAGAACAGGGAGTACAAAAGCAGAAGTTGAATTAGATAACACAGACACACCCTGCTGTGCACTTGCAGGCAAGTGAGGACAGCTGAGTAGCACTCTTACTAGAAGAAGAGGAAAAAGCCTTATGAGACATACCAGAGACTCTCTGGTCAACAGGGAAATCAAATGTAGGACTTATTCGTCAGCAGGACCAGTCACTATCATGCCAAAGTCAGCATTTAGACCTCAAAAGAGACAGTATCCCTTGAGAAAGGATGCAGAAGTAGGAATCAAACCTATAATAGCAGCCTTACTTAAGGAGGGAGTATTAATAGAATCTCCCGATTCACCATGTAATACACCTTTATTTCCTGTTAGGAAAGCAAATGGAGAATGGCGTATGGTCCAAGATTTACAAGCTGTGAATGACGCAGTTATACCTAGGGCACCTACGGTGCCAGATCCACACACCTTATTAAATGATTTGAAACCTCAACAAAAGTATTTTTCTGTGGTAGATATTAGCAATGCGTTTTTCTCAATACCGATACACCCTGACAGCCAACATTGGTTTGCATTTACATTTCAGGGGAAAAGGTACACATATACGCGACTACCACAGGAATATTGTGAGAGTCCAACAATATTCGCACAGGAAATGGCAAGTAACCTGGCAGGATTTATCCCACCGAAAGGCAGCCAGATGTTACTTTATGCAGACGACATTCTGCTGGCAGCCCCCACCCAGCAAGAATGCAGAGAAGATACCATAGCATTACTACAATTTTTAGCTACTCAAGGACACAAGGTAAACAAAAACAAACTGCAACTTTGGAAAAAACAGGTCAAATACCTGGGATATGTAATATCCAAAGAGGGCAGAATATTAGATGAAGACAGAAAAACAGCAATATTACACGCACCCAAACCAACTACCAAGAAGGAAATGATGTTCTTCCTAGGTACGACTATTTTTTGTCGGAGTTGAATTCCAAACTATGCCTTGGTATCTGCTCCACTGACTAACTTGATATTCAAGAAGCCTATGGCAGCACAAGATTTATTACAGTGGACACCAGAAGCAGAATCAGCTTTCAGCAAATTGAAACAACTGATAGCATCCTCATTAGTTTTAGGATTACCGAACTATCATAAACGATTTTTCCAAACTGTAGATTGTAAACAGGGTTATATGACATCAGTGTTAACACAGCAGCATGGGGACAAACAACGCCCCATAGCTTACTATTCATCACAGCTAGACCCAGTGGCATGATCCTTGCCCCACTGTGTACAAGCAGTAGTCGCAGCTGCAATGGCAGTGCAGGCTTCAGCCTCAGTAGTGTTATTCCACCCTCTCACGTTGAGAGTGCCTCATGCAGTCATGATTATTTTACTGCAAGAAAAAGTAGCATATCTTTCTCCTGCTAGACATCTTTCCTGTATGACTATACTGTTGAGCCAACCTCATATGACAACTGAACAATGCACAACTCTGAATCTGTCAACCTTGCTCCCAACCCCTGCAGATGGCAAACCACACTGCTGCCTGCAGGAGATTGAGCAAAAGACACTACCTAGAAAAGATCTCACGGATGTTCCCTTGGATGATGCCGAGGTGACATACTATGTGGACGGCTCGTGTAGGAGGGGTCCTACAGGACAGAATCTAGTGGGGTATGCAGTAGTTTCTGATACTGAGAGTTTAGAAGCAAAGTCTTTACCGCACAACTTATCTGCACAAACAGCAGACTTGATTGCTTTAACAAGGGCATGTACCTTGGCAAAGGATAAATGAGTGAACATTTTTACTGATAGCCAGTACGCTTTTTCTACTGTACATGTTTTTGCACAGCAGTGGAAAAATAGAGGAATGATAACATCTACTGGTAAACCAATTAATCATGCGCAATTTATTTTAGACTTGTTAGACTCTATTCAGTTACCTCAGAAAATAGCTATTTGTAAATACGTAGCTCATACGAAACAACAGGATAGGATTTCAAAAGGTAATGCGAGAGCTGATACAGCTGCAAAGCAAGCAGCTTCAGCTTCAGAAGTATTTCTTTTGAGTGAGGAATTACAACCATCTGAGATTTTAGATTTAGAAATGTTAAAAACAATGCAGACACTTACTACAAATGTAGAAAAACAAAAGTGGATAAAGCGAGGAGCAATTCTTGAGAAAGGGCTGTACATCTCCAAAGAGAGAAAACCAATTTTACCATCTAACTTGTTTAGATATGCAGCTTTGTTGAGCCATGGGCAGTGCCATGTCTCAACAGGGGGGATGGTACAGTTAGTGAATCGAGTGTTTACAACGTATGGATTTACAAACCACACAAAAAATTTTTGTGCAGCATGCCATGTTTGTAACAAGCATAATACACAAGGGGCACTGAAGCCTAAGCAAGGGAGTTTCCCTACACCACCATATCCATTCCATACTATCTGTATGGATTTTATAGAGTTAAACAAATGTGAAAATAAAAAGTACTGCCTTGTCATTATAGATATGTTTTCCAAATGGGTGGAAGCTTTTCCAACTAGAAATCCAGATGCAGCTACTGTTGCAAAAGTCCTCGTTAAAGAAATTATTCCTAGATTTGGCATACCGGAAAAGATTTATAGTGACAATGGCACACACTTTGTAAATCAAACTATACAACAATTGAGCCGTTATTTTGGGATTTCTCTGAAAAACCATTGTGCATACCACCCACAATCTGCAGGATTAGTAGAGAGGCATAATGGAGTTTTGAAAAATAAGCTTAGGAAACTGATTAGTGAGACACAAAAGAACTGGGTGCACTGTCTGCCTCTGGCACTGTTGAATATGAGAACTGTTCCAAATGTAAAAGGGTTAACTCCTTTTGAAATTTTGTTTGGGAGGGCATATTATACACCTCAGTGGAAACCTCTCATGCCTGCAGACCAAGAGGCTGACAGTTCACTTGCAGAGTATATGAGGCGATTTTTGAATAACAAACTTTTGCAGTTAATCTCTGTTTCAGATAAAGAACAAGCCAGACCATTGGAAGCAGCAATAGTCCCAGGCACGTGGGTCTGGGTGAAAGTCGTGAAGAAAAAGAATTGGAGTTCTCCAAAGTGGGAAGGACCGTACCAGGTGCTACTGTCAACACCCACTGTAGTCAAGATCACAGAACAAGCGTCCTGGATTCATCTGACACACTGTAAATTGGTTAAGAACTTTGAACTGGACAAAAATCTTGTTACTGTAGTACAACGAGAACAAAATGACCAGGTATAAAGTAAACAGGGATGCAGAACAACCTCAGAAAAATTGCATGATTATCCTGATAGCTATACTGATAACAATGATCTTTTTGCTGTGGCCTTTCCTTTTTCCAGCCACATGAGTTGAACTGAACAAACGTAATGCATTACTCATAGACTGGCATCCAAACTTTAACACTTACCAAGCAATTAAATATGTGTATGCTGAGACTTTTAATGTTTCGAACTGCTGGATTTGCACAGCTATACCAACAGCATACGGGGGATTATTCATGACTGCTGTCCCCCTAGGGGGTCAATGAGACCTGGGAAAACTTGATTTTTGATACTACACCTGTGAAATCGCAAGACAAAATAGCATTGTACCTACCTGTTACACAAAAAAGGATTGTATGTTTTTATAAAAATGACACTATTCAGGTGGGTTGGAGCAATTGCAATGTGACTGTTTCTTATAAATGTTATATTAAGGCTAATAAGGCAGAAACTATCTGTGATACGAACTATGACTCATATTTTGAAAAAATGAAGAGAACTGTTAGTGAAATACAGCATAATCCTGTTCTTTTGAAGCAACTTTCTATTATTTACAAAAAAATGTTTCATGCAGGGCGAGTATATATCAATACTAAAGTAGAGAATTGTTATTTTGTTTGTGGGGAAAAAAGCATATAAATGGCTACCTGAGAATTGGTCCGGCAGTTGTTTTTTGGGTTACCTGGTTCTGGCCATACAACACACTGCAGCTTTGCCTCAGGGGAAAATTCGAAACGTCAGAGAGGTTAGCAGTAAACTTAGAAGTCCAATTAAGAGGCCTGAGAATCCAGTGGGACGAATCAAAGCAGGGTGGAGAAACCATAACTCTGTGAAAAACAAAGATAAACTGACACATATGGACTTGAGTGACACTATTATATCATGAGCTGGCATAGCCCCTGCATATGGCACAGTGAAATCAATTTGGGAGCTGAGAAAACTGTCCAAACTTCTTGAAGTTATGAGCAATGCAACTTTTTCTGCTCTCGAATTAGTGACTGATGAACTAAATGCTATGAGAACTGTGGTATTTCAAAACCGCATGGCTCTTGACTTCACCCTAGCGGCGAGAGGTGGTATGTGCGCTTTAATCAAAGAAGAATGCTGTTCGTATATTCCTGACAACAAGCACGAGATAAACGACCATCTTGAGGTGATCCAGCAAGTGTCGACCATGACCAAACCAGGCCCAAACCCTCTGACGGACTTTTTCCAGAATTTGTTTGGGGGTGGGGTTCCATCCTAATGAACAACCTGATTGCCATTTGTGTGGGATTACTCCTATTGGGAGCATGCATTGTTTTGGTATTCCCTGCATGAAAAAGTTAATCAAAGATTTTATAGACATGTCAGTTTCTGAGACTTTGTATCAAAGTACTGAAATTGAAGAGTTGTTGAAAACTGAAATGCTTTCATAAGTCTAATCTACATGACTCTCTTAACTGCAAATCCAGAATGGAAGAGGTTAGGAGAAGAAGTAAACTGTTTATGCTTTTGAAAATAGATAAAAAGTATTAACGGGGGGGAAATGTCAGAGAAATATGCATTTATGTATATGTCTAATGCTTATTAGAAGCTAAAAGAATGAACACGTTTTCATTCTATTTTATATGCAGCTTAATTCTGTATGAAATAATAAGATGCTTTTTGAAACTGCAGTACGCTTTCTGAAAATTGCAAGATGCCCCCTGACCTAGTAATTGCTAGCACAGCAAAATTCATGTTTATGCCTTTTGGAAATGTACTGAGAAGCAGGTGATTATCTGCTAGGTCAGGAAGTAATAAATGAAACAATACCATATTCTATAATGTTATGATTTTGAACAATTAGCTCTGTTCGTGTTATGAGAACATGCACAGCTGCGGAAAAGAAGAGATACATAAGACAAAGGACTGCTTGAAGAATCTGTACTTGCTTTGTGCTCGAATTAGCTATAGAACCTTGGATAGAAACATAACATAGTGGGAAACTGTATCTAACTGGTGGTCACCAAGGCCACGTTGTTTTTCTTAGGAAGTTTTTCATAAAATTGATAGTGCAAGCAGAAAATTATGGATAAACAGCTGATATGTAATGATGATGTTAAAACTTGTGATCTGTTACATCAGCTTGGTAGGCAATGTCTTGTTAGAAAGTGTATAAAGATAAGCTTACTTCCTGATTTTAGTTAGACAAACTCTGTATTAGCACGTTTTTGTCTTCTTGCTGCAAGATTAAAGTGCCTTAACCTGAACCTACCGTGTATTGATCATTTTTAAAGTTTATTTTTCCTTTGACATTATTTGAATACATTGCTACATGGCTCTTATTTTATTTATTTATTTAGTTATTCATTTTGTTATTTGAATACATTGCTACATGGCTCTTATTTTATTTATTTATTTATTTTATTATTTGAATACATTGCTACATGGCTTTTATTTTATTTATTTATTTACTTATTTATTTATTTTGTTATTTGAATACATTGCTACATGACTATATTTATTTATTCATTTTGTTATTTGAATATATTTCTACATGGCTCTTATTTTATTTATTTATTTATTTATTTATTTTGCTATTTGAATACATTGCTGCGTGGCTCTTATTTTATTTATTTATTTATTTTGTTATTTGAATACATTGCTACATGGCTCTTATTTTATTTATTTATTTAGTTTGTTATTTGAATACATTGCTACATGGCTCTTATTTTATTTATTTATTTATTCTGTTATTTGAATACATTGCTACATGGCTCTTGTTGTATTTATTTATTTATTTATTTTGTTATTTGAATACATTGCTACATGGCTCTTATTTTATTTATTTATTTTGTTATTTGCATACATTGCTACGTGACTCTTATTTTATTTATTTATTTATTTTGTTATTTGAATATATTGCTACATGACTCTTGTGGTGCTAATGTAGCATTGTTGCCTCACAGTACGATGCTGTCTGGTTCGATTCTCAGATAGAGCGTCTTCTACATGGAGGCATGCGTAAATGGCATACCTTCATTGAAGGTTGTGCGTCAGGGCTGGTAACTCGGCACGTAAAAATCAACTACCAATCATTAGCGGACCGGAGTTCCGCTGTGGCGACCCCTAACTGGGAAAAGCCGAAAGACAAAACAACAACAACATTTATTTTGTTATTTGAATACATTGCTACATGGCTCTTATTTTCTTTATTTATTTTGTTATTTGAATACATTGTTACATGGCTCTTATTGTATTTATTTATTTATTTATTTTGTTATTTGAATACATTGCTACATGACTCTTATTTTATTTATTTATTTATTTATTTATTTTGTTATTTGAATACATTGCTACATGGCTCTTATTTATTTATTTTGTTGTTTGAATACATTGCTACATGGCTCTTATTTTATTTATTTATTTATTTTGTTATTTGAATACATTGTTACATGGCTCTTATTTTATTTATTTATTTATTTATTTTGTTATTTGAATACATTGCTACATGGCTCTTATTTTATTTATTTATTTTGTTGTTTGAATACATTGCTACATGGCTCTTATTTTATTTATTTATTTATTTTGTTATTTGAATACATTGCTACATGGCTCTTATTTTATTTATTTATTTATTTTGTTATTTGAATACTATGCTACATGGCTCTTATTTTAGTTATTTATTTATTTATTTTGTTATTTGAATACATTGCTACATGGCTCTTATTTTATTTATTTATTTATTTTGTTATTTGAATACATTGATACGTGGCTCTTATTTTATTTATTTATTTATTTAGTTATTTGAATACATTGCTACATGGCTCTTAGTTATTTATTTATTTACTTATTTTGTTATTTGAATACATTGCTACATGGCTCTTATTTTATTTATTTATTTTGTTATTTGAATACATTGCTACTTGACTATATTTATTCATTTTGTTATTTGAATACATTGCTACATGGCTCTTATTTTATTTATTTATTTATTTATTTAGTTATTTGAATACATTGCTACATGGCTCTTACTTTATTTAATTATTTATTTATTTATTTATTTTGTTATTTGAATACATTGCTACATGACTATATTTATTTATTCATTTTGTTATTTGAATATATTGCTACATTGCTCTTATTTTATTTATTTATTTATTCAATTTGTTATTTGAATACATTGTTACATGGCTCTTATTTTATTTATTTATTTTGCTATTTGAATATATTGCTACATGGCTCTTATTTTAGTTATTTATTTATTTTGTTATTTGAATACATTGCTACATGGCTCTTATTTTATTTATTTATTTATTTATTTAATTTGTTATTTGAATACATTGCTACATGGCTCTTTATTTATTTATTTATTTATTTATTTATTTATTTATTTATTTATTGTGTTATTTGAATACATTGCTACATGACTATATTTATTTATTCATTTTGTTATTTGAATACATTGCTACATGGCTCTTATTTTATTTTTTTATTTATTTTGTTATTTGAATACATTGCTACATGCTCTTATTTTATTTCCTTATTTATTTTGTTATTTGAATACATTGCTACATAGCTCTTATTTTATTTATTTATTTATTTATTTTGTTATTTGGATACATTGCTACATGGCTCTTATTTTAGTTATTTATTTAATTATTTATTTTGTTATTTGAGTACATTGCTACATGGCTCATTTTATTTATTTATTTATTTATTTTATTATTTGAATACATTGCTACATGGCTTTTATTTTATTTATTTATTTATTTATTTATTTATTTATTTATTTATTTATTTATTTTGTTATTTGAATACATTGCTACATGACTATATTTATTTATTCATTTTGTTATTTGAATACATTGCTACATGGCTCTTATATTTGTTATTTATTTATTTATTTATTTATTTTGTTATTTGAATACATTGCTACATGACTATATTTATTCATTTTGTTATTTGGATACATTGCTACATGGCTCTTATTTTATTTATTTATTTATTTTGGTATTTCAATACATTGGTACATGTCTCTTATTTTATTTATTTATTTATTTTGTTATTTGAATACATTGCTACATGGCTCTTATTTTATCTATTTATTTATTTTGTTATTTGAATACATTGTTACATGGCTCTTATTTTATTTATTTTTTTATTTATTTTCACTCCCTTACATAATACTTATTTAACTCAGTAGAACTGTGGTTTACAAAATGCTGCCTCATACTAAACCCCAAAAAAACTAAACTTCTCCTTTTTACACCTACCAATAAATCTCCCCCAATTGACTTCACTGTAACATCCAGTAATGGCACTGTCATATCCCAAGATCTTACTACCAAACTGCTAGGTATCACCATAGACAACAACCTTAACTCTGACACTCATATCAACAACATTTTGAAAACTACTAACAAAAAAATTGGCTCTCTTTATGGGATCAAACCCTTCCTCACTTCTGCAACCAGAATAACTATTGCCCACACCCATCTAATCTCTACCCTTCTCTATGCCTCACCCATCTTTACTAATCTGTCAAAAAATAACATTAAGAAACTAGAAAACTCCTATAATAATATAGCCAGATATGCCACAGGTAACCCATTTAAAACACACCACTGCCTTAATCTAAAGTACCTAGGGTGGCTTGAATTACAGCAACAGCTGAAATTTAATCAACTAACCATTGCCAATAAAATACTTTATGAACCTGCCAAAACACCCATCCTAACTAACCTTATTCACCCCTACAATAAGTCCCTAAGATCTTCTCAAAAACTGCTTGCAAATATCAATAAATCAAACAATAGAGCTGGAGACTCTCTCTTCTCTAACACTGTTGGGAAAACCTGGAACATACTTCCCTCTGAACTTTCAACTCTTCCCTCTACAACTCTGTGTAAAAATAAACTTAAGCTCTTCCTTAAAGCACATTGGATGTGCCCCTGTACTAAACATGACTGAACAATGCTCTCACCACTTGATTCAACCCCACCTTCACATCTCTGCAACAATCTCTTCTTAACAACTACCGTTCTACCTCTCCCACACAGTCTTACCTATCTGTGTACTCACTAAAAAGGGACATGCATTACTACTTGATTTTTTAATCACCTTTAACTCAATTTTACATTCCTTTTATTCCTCCTTTCTTATCTACAATTATATTATACAAGTTTTGCTATTAATCCTTTTGAACATCTAAGTCTTGTCAATATTTTGTATTTGTTTTTTATACTCTATATACCTATGACCACTTATATTGTCTTCATAATGATGAATGTAATTGCATCTGATATATGTACTTCTGTAGATGTATACTTTAGTGAATCTGTTTTGGAGCTTATCTCCCCGGGCCTCTACTGAAAATGGACATATATCCAGCTAGACTAGCCCGGTCAACAAATGTAAAATAAAATAAAATACATTTTGTTATTTAAATACTTTGCTACATGACTCTTATTTTATTTATTTATTTATTTATTTATTTTGTTATTTGAATACATTGCTTCATGACTCTTATTTTATTTATTTATTTTGCTATTTGAATACATTGCCACATGGCTCTTATTTTATTTATTTATTTTGTTATTTGAATACATTGTTTACATGGCTCTTATTTTATTTATTTATTTTTTTATTTTGTTATTTAAATACATTGCTATATGGCTCTTATTTTAGTTATTTATTTATTTATTCATTTTGTTATTTGAATACATTGCTACATGGCTCTTATTTTATTTATTTATTTATTCATTTTGTTATTTGAATACATTGCTACATGGCTCTTATTTTATTTATTTATTTTGTTATTTGAATACATTCCTACATGACTATATTTATTTATTCATTTTGTTATTTGAATACATTGCTACATGGCTCTTATTTTAGTTATTTATTTATTTATTTTTATTTAAATACTTTGCTACATGGCTGTTATTTTATTTATTTATTTATTTATTTTGTTATCTGAATACATTGCTACATGGCTCTTATTTTATTTATTTATTTATATTTGTTAACCAGGTTTTGTCTGATTGGGTTGAAAAAAAAACTTTTTCAGCAGAGACTGGGGGAAGAAAAGCTCTACAACAAAAAGAACATTATTAGGGTACAAGCAGTAAACTTAGTTTAAGTAGTACATTGCTAACAATATGTAAATGAGCTTATCAAAAATATTATAGCAAAATATAATAACAGAATACAATATAAACATGCATCTTTCAGGTATACTGTAATACTATTTTTTTTTTTTTACAATATATATGTGGGACATATGTCATGTAGCTTTACAAGGTGAGTCACTTCTGAAAGATCAAAATTGGTCATGTAGTTTTTACAAGTTAGGTCATCTGAAGGAACAAAAATTAAAAAAAGATAAGACAGATAGTGGGATAGCCCTATGTGGGATGAGTACTATTTGGGCTAACATGTGAGATGAGTGGGAAAAAATAAGAAGAATATTAGTTGGGAGCAATACAGGGGCATAGCCAATTGTCATTAAATAGTCTTTCAGGGTAGTTTTAAATGTGGACAGGTTGGGGTTTTTAGTTATCTGTTGAGAAAGGGTGTTCCAATCTTTGGCTATTTTATGGGAGTAGAGGGAGCCTCCATGATAGTTGTGAGACAGGGTTACTTTTAGCATTAGTTTGTTGGATGACCTGAGGAGTCTACAGTTTGTGTTTGGCTGGACTAGTTTTGATAGAGCTGGGGAATTGATAGGGTTGAATATGATTTTATGGGCAAGTGAAAGTTGTTTTAATAATAATAGGTTGGGATGTTCTATCAGTTCTGTCAGTACAGTGGTGTGTTCTGTGGGGTTGGTTGGTGAAAAACTTAGCTATTCTGTTATAGCAGGTGTCTAGTTTATTTAGGTCATTTTTGATAGCTTACTAAAGACCTCAGAGTGGTTTAGAAGGGTGGACAGCAAGTGGGATCTTGCAGTGGCCAGTCTAGCTTGTTGTGTATGGTAAGGTTTAACCCTGTACAAAGCACCTAGTTTAGAGTGGATTTTTTGATAGTCAGATAGATGTGCTTATCAAATGTTAGTGAGTCATCTATGGTTACCCCTAGCAGCTTGGTCTGATTGATGGGTTCAATTTTTGTACTGTTGTTAGATAGTATATGGAGGGATCGGGTACTGGTTTGGAAGATTTATTAGAGAAAATTATGGGCTTGGTCTTATTTGGATTTAGGATGAGTTGGTGGCTGGTGTGGTACTTTTCAATGTCTTGGAATGGTGATTACATTTTGTGTTAGAGTTCTTGTGGGGAGTGGGCTGAGCAGATAAGGGAAGAGTCATCTGCATATTGGATGATGGTGGCATGTCAGGTGGCAGTCTTTAGGTTGTTGGTAAACATTATGAAGAGGAGGGGTCCAGGTATGGAGCCTTGTGGTACCTTTGGGGTGACTGGTAATAGTGGGGAGAGGCTGTTTGCCCATTTAGTGACCTGTTGACGGTTGGATAGATAACTGTGAAACCATATTAAGGGTGTGTGTGATATTGAGATTGTAAGTGGCAAGTTTGTTGAGAAGCAGCTGGTAGGACACTGTGTCAAAAGCTTTTGACATATCTAAGAAAATGCTGAAACTAGTTCTCCTTCATTTTTGAGGTGGCAAATGGTCTCTGTATGGTTGGTTAGGAGGGCTGAGTTAGTACTGTGTTTAATCCTGAAGCCATGATGGGTGCTGGAGAGTAGGTTGTTGGTAGTGATGTGATTCATGAGTTGCTGGTGGATACATTTCTCAAAAATTTTGGTAAGGGGGATATAATGTTGATGGGATGGTAGTTAGTTATGTCTCTAGATGGGTCGCCCTTATGAAGTGGTATGATATGAGAGATTTTCCATAATCTGGGAACATACTGTTCGGAGATAGAGTGGTTTATTAGTAATGATATGGGGAAGGTGATGGATAGGGCAGCTAGTTTTAGGTATTCATCTGGAAGTTAGTCAGCAGCTAAGCAGCAGGATTTTAATTTACATATGAGTTTTTTTTATGTAGGAAGTTGGAATGGGAATAAAGGAGGAGTTTGCATCATTAGAGGTGGGGGGAGGAGGGGATAGTGAGACGTGGGATTGTTTGAATGTCTAGGACAGAAGTGATAGAGATGATGAAGTGGGAATTGAATTGTGAGGCTAAGGGCACAGAGGAGTTAGTAGTGAGGGGGCAGAGGTATGGGTTTTACTGGGGTTAAGGGGGTGGTTGATATTCTGCAGAATTTTTGTGGATTATGCTGGTATTTTTGTTGGCAGGTGAGAAAATAGGTTCTTTTATCCTTGATGATGTTTTTCTTAGCATGGTTTCTCAGGTGTTTGTAAAGGGTGAGATTGTTGTTATTTTTGGTCATATGATATAGTGACCAGGCCTTATCTTTTTGTTTCATTAGTTGTTTTGTTTCTTTAGAAAACCATGGTAGCTGTTTGGCTTTTTTTTGGCAAATTTTTCTGAGCGGGGCAAGATTATTTAATATTTCAAGGAATTTATTATTGAAGTATTCCACAGCTATGTAGGTAGTTGCAGGTTTCTTAATGGGGACCAATTGCAGTTTTGTAGTAGTAAACTGAAGGTGTCAGAGGAGAAATATTTGTTAAGTTAAGTAAATTGCATCCTATTACTTTTTTATCCGAATCAAACAACTGAAGAGTAAACAGTAGTGTTTAAAACTGATGGAATGAGGGTGTCTGTAACTCACTCTTTCTTTTCGTTTGCTTAGTTTAAACAGTCACAAATATGGTTTTGGAGGACTGTTGTGTATTTGTGCGAAGTAAGATGGAAATACTTTATACTATCGTTACAGTGTGTTTGCATGAAATGAACTTGAATTACTGTCACCGTTTTTATTATTATATTTTACAGCCGTCAGACATTCGAGATGTTCATAGACAGTAAAATGATTAAAAATGATTGTTAAGTACCCTGACTCTGGATAAAAGTGAATTAGACTTCTGTTGCTGTTGTTTGCTCACTGTTAAAAAAGCCCACGGATCTTTAGCAGACTGAGAGCAGATAGCAGACGGAGTGCCACACAATATATTATATTTGTTGAAATCCATGTAAAAAATAATATCGCCATGACTTATGCATGTGTGTATGAGTGGATGGCATTCCAGTGTATTTAAGAGTAATAAGCAGGAAATTGTAGTACATGATAAGTTCTTATCTTTAATTTATCATGGTTAGGATGTCAGTGAAATCATCTGGTCATTGGCACAGTGGTGCAATAACTAATAATGTTGCCATTTCATAACACTAGGCTCTGGTTGAGTTCTTGGTTGTAGTTCCTTTTATGTTGAGTTTGCATGCCCCCTCTGTGTCTACATAGATTCATTCATGAGCTCTGATTTTCTCCAAGGCCCCAAACATACACTGTAATTGAACTAGAATTCCTCCAATTTGCCTAAAGGTAAGCATGCAGTATTATATGTGTTTGTACATCTCATGATAAACCTGCTTTTCAGGTCCAGGTCAGCATGTATGTGCAAGTTAGAAAAAAAAGTGTGTTGTCTGATAGAAGTGTCAGTAAATGTGTGTGTGTATGTCTGTGCATATTTTTGTGGTGTGTGTGCGTGTGTGTGTGTGTGTGTGTGTGTGTGTGTGTGTGTGTGTGTGTGTGTGTGTGTGTGTGCGTGTGTGTGTGACTGTCTGTCTGTCTGTGCATATGTACATATGCAAATGCATGCACACAAAAAAAAAAGTAATTTTTATCTTTAGACAAACACAGTACTGATGGGTACATATATAACTCTTCACAGCAGTAAAAAAATGAAAGAAAGAAAGATCAATTAACAAGTTAGTATCTTACAAAATAAGGCATAAAATGAATTATAGATTATCCAGACCATAAGGGCTTCTAAGAGCCTTGGTGACCTCAGGCTGTATAAATGTTTTTTTTTTTAATGGGCTTACTGGTAGCCTTTGACTTGAACCCCACCTATTCAAAAACTGGCACACCTCAGAGGTCTGCACAGAAGTTTGCTATAGCTTATATGGAGGGATGGAAGATGGTTTAGCCATTATGTCTTTAATTAATCTTACAATCAAACCTCAGAAGTGTATATAGAAAGTTACTATAGCTTGTTCTGGGGATGGAGACATTCTGATAAAAAGTTAAAAACATAATAAGAGGTATGCACAGAAGGTTGCTGTAGGAGCTGTGTGCTGTCCTTTCCTCACAATCAAACATCAAATGAGTATATAAGTGGCTATCTGTTGAGAGTATTGGTAAGAAGGCCTTATATTTGTATACATCTGACATTAGTAGGTTGTAATATGTTGCTGTGGTCTATTTGTTCTTTCACAATCAGTTTCACCTAGTCTGACAAGGGAGTGGTACACAGAAAGAGGCTGTCTTTTGAGAGTAAGGGTGAGGATTCAAGCAGTATATCTATCTAACAATCTATCTATGTATGACTGTGGCCATTTGTTCCTTCACGTTTATCCCATTTTATCATCAGAGTTATATAAAATAATTATTTTTTCCTGCTAGTATAGGAAGATAGCCACTATTCCTATATGACTTATGCATCCTGACAAACATTCGTCATCTCAGTTTATTGTGAAATGCTATTTTGTGAACTTTGATTATTAAGCCTTGGGCATGACTTATTTCTAACTTGAAGGAAAAAAAATATATAAATCTGCACTGGAGTTCTTCTCCCAGATCTTCATTTATAGATGAGATCCCTAGTTATACTATCCCAGTAAATTAGAGTAAATAAATCCAATAAATACAACAGTGACAGGAGATTTGGAGAGCTGAGGTATAAGACATGAATGGGTGGAATTTTTCATATGAAAATTGTGGGTATATAGAGGCAATAAACAGCTAGCGCAACGTATATGTGTTCAACTCAGTCAGAGTATTTTTAGTTATAAGCTTCTTGAACCTGGGATGCATGCCTGCATGCATACATACATTTATACCTACTCACATACATCATGCACATATATACATACAATCATAACTGATACTGGCACAGAAATATCAAGAACATTTTAAAGCCAGCTGACTTCCATAGCTTACCAGAAATTATAGAAATGCTTTCAACATATAATATTTAGCAGATTTTTTTCCCAAGCATTATCAAATTTTTAAACATTAGTATGGTGTCAGTAATTCTGTTGCTTAGTAATTTCTCTCATAGGTTCATAGCTATATACTAGGTTAATGATTACTTAGGGCCTTTATAAGGCTAGCCTTGCAACCCAAATAAGGTCCACAAATTTGATTTATTAAAGGGGCAATTTACTAACTGCCTCTTTCCATCAGAGACATAGGCACCAGACTAGGGGTGAATTTCTCTTTACCCATCCATTGGTCCAAGTTGTGCTTAAAAAGAGATAGGAAGAGGGAGGGACTTTGCTTCACATGGATGGGGAGCCTGTTCCAGAGAATGGGAATTCTCTGAGAACCACATATGTCTCTCCAGCATGCCCTATTTATGTCACAAGCAAAATTTAGTTTTTGTTTTTAATTTAGTAGTTTTCATGCTCTTTGATTTGTGGATGTGCAAAGGTTCATCAAAACAGGTTCCAGGGATGCCTTATATACCAGGCAAAGATCACCTCTCAGAAGTCTGTATGATACAGAGTAAACAGACAGGACTTTGAGGCAATCAGTATAGGGCATTGTTAATATTCCTTGTATTCATTTTGTAAGGAACCTTTGTGGACATTATATAGGGTCTATATTAGAACACCGAACATTCAAAATGTCGAGTGTTCTAATATCAAACCCTATGAATCGAACATTTAAAACATCAACCATACAGAACAGTGGATTTTTTCCTAGGGAAAAAATTCACTGTTCCAAAACACATACACACAACACAAGCACACCAAACAAACAGCAATCCACACACACATACACCTAAACTCTAACACCTAACCCTGCACTAAACTATACATACACCACTAACTATCGACTTATCTTAACCCAAACCCTAACCCTAAGGTCCATCACTATTGCACAGTCACCTCACCCGCACCCTAACCCTAACTCACCAACCCCGCCCTAACCCTCACGTCCAAACAATCGCACACTTACCTGACCCGCGCCCTAACCCTAACTCTCCTAACCCACCCTAACCCTCACGTCCACACAATTGCACACTTACCTGAACCCAGCCCCTAACTTTCCACCACAGTGCTGAAAATACCGAAGCAACAGAAATGGACAATAGAATTCTTTGCCTAGGAAAAATTTGGTTTTCTGTTTCTTCGATATTTTCAGAGTTTGCTGAAAATGGGCTGATATTAGAACACCCATAATTTTGAACATTCGGTGTTCTAATATAGTCCCTTATATGCTATGATGGGTCTGAGGAGGGTTGATTGCAGTGGTTTGATGACCTCTCTGGACCCAGATGCCACATCCTTGCTTACAAGTTGAGCAACTCTTACTACCTTGAACACGTATTGGTCGAAGGCTAGGTTACTATCTACTTGAGTTCCCAGATCCCTGACTAGGGAATCAGCTTTTAGGGGTGTTTTATTGATGATGTAGTTACCTGAGGTGGTCATGTTCCCCAAAGGTACTATAATGCATTTCTTGGTATTGAGGTTTAAGCTATAGCTTTGGCACCAAGTGTTTGTCTGTGTTAGACCTTCTTGAAGGGTGTTCTCATCTTGGAAGAATTAATTGACAGCTACCAGTTTGCAATCATCTATGAAGTTGGCTAGCCAGAAGCCTTTGACATCTAAAAAGTAGATTCCAAAAAGGAGTGGGCCTAGCACAGAGCCCTGGGGGACTCCATTGGTGATCAGTCTCTTTGTAAAGATTGCCCACTGATTCTAACTTTCTGGTTCCTATCAGTGAGCCAGCTAGCTATCCAGAATGCTATTAAGGGACCTACACTTAGTTCTATAAGTTTGTTGGCAATGCCCAAGTGAAGGTGTTGTATGAAATGCTTTAGCCAGATCTAGGTAGGCAGTATGCACCATTTTCCACTTATCCATTGCCTTAGTGACCTTTTCAAAGAAGTCCACTAGATTCAGTACGCATGACCTTCTCCTTAGTTCTGCCATCTCCTTATTTCTGCAAGGGGTGTTCCCTCCAATTACTCCTACCCCACTTCGCAAAGCATGAGCATTGAGCACTCCAATCTCCTCCAGGGGGTTAGTGCTGCCCAATGTGCCCTAAAGTGTGGGCAAACCCCACCCTCCCCTGGAAGAGAGTCACACCCCTGCTTACTCCTCCATCTCTGCCTGCCTTCTTCAGTGATGATGCTGCTATTTGAATGATGGTTGTCTAAACTGTAGCATGGAATCTGTCCCCTACACCTCACTGCAGGGTATAAACAGTATTTTTGTTAAAAGTTTAATATAATTTACATTGTAAAAATGTGTGTGTAGACCAGACTAAAAGACATCATCATGACTGCACTAATTAACACCCAGAAAGATTCTTATCAATAGAGGAGTATTCTATCATAAAGCATGGCCATCCTCTTAAAAAAACATACCGAGTATCACCACACCATATCTAATTCTTTTCTATGTTTCCAATTCCTTTAAGAAGTTCCAACAAGCATCTTTCAAACAGCTAACTGTGCTCATTGTGTTTATTTCTTTATGCATTTATCTACAAGTAAAGCCCCACCCACTTTACAAACAAGGACCGCTGCCAATATCATACAGTGTTCTCATACAATTGCATATACGAATGCCAAAAGGGTAGGGCAGAGAACTAATTCAGTCAATTAAACCTCTGTGTTAACAATACACAACTGGATCCAGGAATGACAAGACATACAAAACAATGTTTTATGTACACACTGATGCTTCTTCAGGTAGTAAAAACAAAGCACAGTCAATGTGTTACTTAACCATATACTGTTACATGATTAGTGCAAATAAAGTTCCTTAAAGACACAGGCATTAAAAGTTAGCTTTAAAATGTCTTTTTTTAATCGGTCTTATCTTAAGCACTGTTTGAAATGTACTGTGTCCCTTTAAGTCTTTTTAAACTTTTTTACTCATGATTTTCCATGGCTCCTGTTAAATCTTCTCTGCTTCTGTTATCGTTTATCACAGCAAACCTAAACATATGTGTATCATCCTTCTCTGATATATATTTATATGAAAGTATTAGTGTGTATCTCCCTTTTAATTTCTAAAAAATTGTAAGTCCATTTGATATTAATCTGTGAGAAAAGTGGAACATGCGGTACATGTAGCTAAATAAAGACTGTATTTTTAAGAATAATCAGCATATACATTCAAAAATATTTTTAATTATTATTGGGTATATAAATAATTTTCCTTATAAAGATGTTTACATTTGTGAAATTTATAATAAGAGCTAATACATATTCTTTGACTAAACTTAGTATTTTTAAGACATCACTTATTTGTAACAGAGTTTCTGTTTCAAATGGTCTGACCTCTTTTGAGAAATGTGAGATTGGGCCTGTAAAAATCTGTTTACTTCATAAAAAGCCTAATATATGCCATAGCTTTTTTAACTATATCCTGTACAACTAGTGTTTTCTATTATGTGTCACCATTGCACTGTTTATTTAATAATTCTGAACACTAATGCTTGTATTATTCCATCGCTGAAAAATAATGGCTTTGCATGACCTTCATGCTCAGACACAACTTGTCCTTTTTCTATCCAATAACATTTTCTTATTGCCATCTCTCATTTAAAATTTTTCCTCAACTGTACAAATATTTGCAGAATGCACAGATTTTTGCCTCATATTTTTGGTCTGTTTTTCATAAAATTGTGTTTTTTCTGGCAATTTAGTGGAAAAATCATTAAGGATTGAAGTTAGAAAATAATGACAGACCTTTGAGTTACAGACTTCATACCCTTCTTAAAATTCATGCAAATGCATAACCTGTTATTCCATTGACTTTCTAAATTTGTAAGAGCAATATTTAAAAATTGCCTTATTTTTGGGCCTTTGTCCCACTTTTATTTATGGCTTTGTCCAGATTTCTCGCTCTAAGAAGTTGAGAGGCATGCGTTCCACTCAGTGAAACCCTCCTAGGCTTCTCTGCTGCTCTTCAGGCAGCTCAGTTGCGCACTGTTGCACTGTAGGCAACTCAGCAAAGCACAGTCAAGTGTTGCCCCACTTTCCTTACTAATCCTATGTAGTTTTAAGTACACTTGCTAATCCCAGAGCAATAGCTGATTTTTTTCCCTCTCACAAACCAGGAATTACATGCTGCTGTGGACAGTCAGTTTACTAATATTTCTCCAGCCAGTCTGATTGACATGGGCGTACTGAGGCAATGTAACAATTGCTTCATGTATACGGACAACCACCCTCTCCTAAAGTAAATAAATACAGTATGTGAGAGATGTCACTATACCATAAAACTTGAATCAGTCTTCTCACATAACAAAAAACAAGACATCAAAAAGGTTGTCAGATCACACACCTCTCATCTTACACAAGATAAAGTCAAGACACATAGACTCACATACATAGAAGTACTCACCAAGAGCTTACCAAAAAGAACAGAGACCCCCCAAATGCACACAGCCCTCACATACTGATCTAAAGGGATCGCCTCGATAGCAAAAAATGTAAAATCTATATTTTCACATTGCAATGAATATCTATATGAAGCATTGTCTGATGTCATATAGGTGCTCATATATTCTTTTTATTAAATTATGCTGTGTTTACCCACATAGAATGATGAACACCTTTTACAAATTGCAATATACACTACACCCTTATTGTTACAGTTGTGATGTTGATTATTATAAATATGTTTATTTCTACTAGAAATATTTACGGAATCTACATTTACTATATAAGGGCATTGTTCGCGGAACCCGCATTTATATGTTCCATTTCTCTTATGGCTATCACCACTACATGTATACCCCCTATTTTCTAATAAAGTCTTCGCATTATTCCCTTTTATAAAAGTAAATGTAACAGGTTCTGTAAAAGTACCTGGAAGGTTGGACATCTTAGAAAACATTTTCAATTTTTTAAATAATATTTTTAATCAAGTTGTTGTTGTTTGTCTTTCGGCTTTTCCCAGTTAGGCGTCGCCACAACGGAACTCCGGTCTGCTAATGATTGGCAGTAGATTTTCATGAATGCCAAGGTGCCAGCTCGACGTTCAACCTTCAATGAAGGCATGCCCATTTACACATGTTTTTCGAATGCCCACCCAACCACGGGGAGGACATGCAGACTCCACACAGAAGGCACTCCCAGCACTCCAGCCAAAAATCAAACGGGAGAACCTCTTGCTGTGAGGCAACAATGCTACAGCTGCACCACCGCGGAAGTAACAATATTTTTAATCAAGTAAGCATCTGAATTATAATCCATAATCCATAATCCATAAAAGCACTATTAAAATCAACTCCTCCATTGACATCTTTGCCAAGAGTGTTGATATCTTTTTCATTTAGATGGTCAGTTGCTAAATCCACTGTCCCTAAAGTAGGGTGATATTTAGTGGATCTGCCATCTTTGACTTCCTCCAAGATATCACTCTCTACATGGTCTAGGTATTTTATTTCAAGAAACATATCTTTAACTCTCTCATGTTCTTCCACAAAATTGCTATTATCTGAAACCATTATTGAGATCCTAATAAATTGACCTTTTACTGTACTCTTCTTTTGTTTAATCACATTTATTTAACCTTATCATACGTAACATTATGAGTAAACATGAGGAATGTAGTAGTATCCTAAATATCTTTAATGAATTCCACTAACATCTTTTCACTATCCTTCCAGAATATACATATGCCATCTAAAATAATGCTTATAAAAATTTCAGCACTTAGTAAAATGAGAACTTAAAATAAACTTCTTTTCCCATATTTTAAGGGCCATATTTGCAAATATTGGAGCACATGATGCCTCCATATCTACTCTTTTAACTTGTTGGTAGTATTCATCTTCGAAGTATAAAAAAAATGTTCTTTAATATTATATCCAGAAATTCTGTCATTAATTTCTTTTGTATCTAAAATTTTGTGTTCAATTCAACTTTGTTCAAACTGATGAATACCTGTAGCATGTGGTATAGCTGTAAATAAATCAATTGTATCAGTAGTTACGAATATACTGAATAACAAGCAAACAAACCTCCAGTAAATCCAGTAAACGTCAGGAAGTATTATGAATATGAGAAAATAAATCACTGGAAACAAAACAGGTAGATTTCACAGATGTCAATTTAATGACTAAAAACACACAAGTTTGAAAAAAACTTTCACCCAGAGGGCTTCCTCAGGTATATAAAACAATGTTGAAATATATGATTGAGTTAAATAACAGTTTGTAATCACATGACTTATACAATTAACAAATTCAAGTTCAAACCTAATTGTGTTTCTCTTTCAATAAAGGTTTTAAAGAAACAAATCCATTTATGCCAGGTGGAACATGAGCTTTAAGACACAATATCCATTTAAGTTCTGCAACTTCAGTCTTAAGCATAATGTCTCCTCCTCTCATATGATCAAGTATCACCTCTAATATCATAAATTTAAAGTTATGTTGTATGCCTTTCGTTGATTTATGTTTCAAAAGAGCATTATTTCTGTTTATTTCACAAATATGATGGGATATTCAATCCTTTATCCTTTGATTAGTTTTAGCTACATAATGCAAGTTACACTGATCCCATATTGCTAAATATATTATATTTCTAGTGTTGTAGTTTCTGTATGCCTTTAGTTCAACTTCTATACCATTTACTAGATAAAAAACATTTTCCTGGTATTAATGTATATACAAAATGGGTCTACTCTGGAAGCTTGAAGTTTCAAAACTTCAAACTGCATATGATCAATCAAGAAAATATGATCAAAGTTTTGAAACTTCGAACAGTTTAAATGGAGATTGCTGTATTGTGCAGAAATGTACCATTCTCTTCACTGTAGTGTGAGCTTGAAGTAATTAGTGGGGCTGTGGGTGGTCTAAGGGGGTTTGTGGGAGGGTGGCCTAATGGTTAAGGTGTTTGCCTTACAAACACAAGGTGCAGGGTTTGAGTCTCACAAGGGATAATTGGCTAGGCTTAAAATGGCTCACAAGAGCAGTCAGCCTAGTACTAATCTATGAACCTATGAACCTATGGTCCCCTGCATAAATGTAAAAAAATATGTTTTTATTTTTTTTTTAATTGAAGTGTCGATGTTATGGTCTTAATAGGCTTTACAACAACAGGAAAAAATTGTTGTCCAAAAATTTCTGGGAGCGTGCCTTAAACTGGAAATACTCCTACCTCAGCTTAAACAAGCAAATAAGACTTCTTGTGAAGTCCTCCAACACAAACTACGAATCCAAATTAGTTTCCTCAACTAAAGACAATGATAAGGCATTCTTTTATTACATCTGTAGCCTAAAAGCTAAGACCCAGGTTTGCACCGAATTGGTAGTTAATGATACCACATATACTGAGCCAGTGAACATGGCAAACCTGTCAGCTGACAGGTTCTGTAAAAACCTCACACCCCTATCCCCACAAAACATACACCATGACATTTCCTTCCACTTATCCCCCACCGTGTATCTATAGAGAGCAGGTCATATACTCCTTCTCTAAGGCCAAAAACACAGCATCTATGGGACCTGATAACATCCCAGGTTGCATCCTACATGGGTTCCAACAAGAACTAGCAATATCATTGGGTACTCTTTTCAATCATACTCTAAGCACCAGCTTCATCCTTGCTGATTGGAAAATGTCCACTGTTATTCCCTTGCACAAAGGTGGTGCTTCTACTTACCCTGGGAACTATAGACCTATTAGCCTGACTAGCCTTATCTGCAAGGCTGTGGAGCAAATCATCATGGACCTTGTCAACAAAGATATAAGTAATCTCCAAACTCTTGACCCTACTCAGTTTGGATTTGTCAAAGGGAGATCACGTCTGTTAAATCTGGTAGACTTCTTGGAGACCATAGCCTGGATGATGAGAAAACTGTATATACAGCCTACCTGGACTTGGCCAAGAGTTTTGACACTGTTCCCCACTCAGCATTTATTGACAAACTCACCCAGCTAGGTATCAATCCTTATATTATTAGGTGGGTCACTAACTGGCTCACTGATAGAACCCGTACAGTCAAAATAGGGGAATCCACCTCCAACAGCAAACCCGTAACCAGTGGTGTTCCGCAGGGATCAGTCCTGGGTCCTCTACTGTTCAGAACCTATTTCTTCAAAGTACGAGCAAAAACTAAAGGTCTATGGCTGACAAAGTTTGCTGATGGCTGCAAACTGGGAGTGGTCATTGTTTATTTATTTATTTGTCTTTTGTTGACCAGGTTAGTCCAACTTGGCCAATGACACATTTTCAGTGGAGATCCGAGGAGAAAATCTCCACAAGAAAAAAATACAATATGTTAACTATACAAGAAATATTAACACGATATAATAACAGACGTACATGCAATATACAAGTGAACAAATAACAAAATGAAGAAACGACAGATAACATAGTGCATAAGATATATATATAAAAGATCACAAAATAATCGTTTTCATATTAACATAACACATAAACCAGAAATATACCTTTTTAAAACTTGTAGGATTGAACAGGTAGGAAAAGACAATAAGTGTTACTATTGAGGTAGAAATAGAGAGCTAGAAAAGCATAAATGAGTCTGAAGTATAAAGAAATGAGAAGAAGTAAATGAGAAGCAAGAAGTTAATTTATTTTGGAGATAAAATAGACAGTGAATTAAAGTATAAACTCTATAGTAGAGTGAGGGTTGGGAGGGTTGCCTAATGATTAAGGTGTTTGCCTTACAAACACAAGGTGCCGGGTTTGAGTCTCACAAGGGATAATTGGCTAGGCTTAAAATGGGTATATCAAAAGCAAAGAAAGCCAGCAACAGGTGAACTGTGAAAATTCGATACTGCTCAGACAAGCTCCACGTGGGTTTACAGAGTGGTCCTAGCAGCAGGGAACTCAGAAAAGCAACTACCTTCTGGATTTAAGTATCTTTGCTTTTTTTCACTTGAAATAGCTTCTGTAGCTTACCTTGAACAAGCCTGAACTGTTTTTTAACTGATTGTTGCATTATTTTAAAATCTGCACTTAAAGTTACATTTTAGTCGAATTTGATCGAAAGTTTGCTTGTTTGTTTGTTTAATTTAACTGTGGAGGCTGCCCACTAAAGTGTGCTAGCCTGTGTAACTAATTTATCACTGTTTCTGCATTTTCTGTGTGTTTCTACCAAAAAAAACAAAAAAACAAAAAAATAATCCTTGTTTTCCTCGACTAGTTTAGACCAGTTTACAGGCATTGCTGTATTCTGGGCTGTGGTGTAGTTCCTGTGTTGTCCATTACCTTACTTGGATAGAAGGAAGTTTCTTTGCTCACCAGTGGGAGTGGGGAGCCTTGAGCAGCCTACCTGTCCTTGGGGGAAGTGACCTCAGCACAAGAAGCTGTAGTAATTGGTTGTTTGGGACCATTTCCAGCTCTTTTGTAGTTCACTATTTAAAATCCGCCTCTGGGTGTTTTTTTCTGGCTATACTGCTCAGACAAGCTCCACATGGGTTTACAGAGTGGTCCTAGCAGCAGGGAACTCAGAAAAGCGACTACCTTCTGGATTTAAGTATCTTTGCTTTTTTTCACTTGAAATTGCTTCTGTAGCTTACCTTGAACTAGCCTGAACTGTTTTTTAACTGATTGCTGCATTATTTTAAAATCTGCACTTAAAGTTACATTTTAGTCGAATTTGATCGAAAGTTTGCTTGTTTGTTTGTTTAATTTAACTGTGGAGGCTGCCCACTAAAGTGTGCTAGCCTGTGTAACTAATTTATCACTGTTTCTGCATTTTCTGTGTGTTTCTACCAAAAAACAAAAAATAATCCTTGTTTTCCTGCCTTCCTCGACTAGTTTAGACCAGTTTACAGGCATTGCTGTATTCTGGGCTGTGGTGTAGTTCCTGTGTTGTCCATTACCTTACTTGGATAGAAGGAAGTTTCTTTGCTCACCAGTGGGAGTGGGGAGCCTTGAGCAGCCTACCTGTCCTTGGGGGAAGTGACCTCAGCACAAGAAGCTGTAGTAATTGGTTGTTTGGGACCATTTCCAGCTCTTTTGTAGTTCACTGTTTAAAATCTGCGTTTGCACGGCTTTGCGCGATCGTACGCATAGCGCAGCGCTGGTTAAACAAGGTTAAACTTTTTCTGGCTCCGCCAAGTCTGTTCTTCAAATTTTCCCTTAAGGAAGCTCTACTCTTAGTATAACCAGACTACTCACTGTATTATAAGCCTAGCACTTGTTCTCAATACTTCTCTACTAAGTAAGCACTCTCGTACTAAGTAAAGCACTACATCTACTTACCACCCCTGTGAATACCCACTTCCCCTTAAAGGTATACCACTCCCTTATACTGTTCTAGCATGTCGAGTGGTAGATTACTGGCGTTGTCTCCAGTTCAGCTGGTCAATCTGGGCATTTTGAGACAATGCTACAATTGTCTCATGTACACAGACAACCCTCTCCTCCTCCCAACAAACACAAATACATGTGAGAGATGCAACTATATAGCCAAACTGGAGGCTGAACTCTCTCAACTCAGGGCTGGCATGACCAGATAGGAGGAGATGGCAACCACACACACAACAATCCCAGTCCCACATAGACCTACCACAACTGCAAACCAAACACATAAAAACACAAAGACATACTCGGAGGCTCTAATAAAAAACTTACCAAAACAACAGAGGCTCCCAAAGCACACATCCAAAAATCCACCACCTCAAAACAAAACATATGCAACACATACTTCAATAAATCAGTGTGTCGACCAATCGCAGCCCTTAAGGCCAAACACCTTGCCTGATACACTAGTAATAGGTGACTCCATAGTCAGACACACTGATGTCCCACTGACCAGGCTGAACAAGGAGAAGGTGACTGTGAGCTGTCTATCGGGAGCTAGGATCCGCCACATAACACACGCACTCAGGTCACTCCAAAGTAAGTACAAATATGACTCCGTCATTGTCCATGCTGGTGTGAATGACCTGAGACGTACCTCCCTGGACTACATGAAAAGAGACATAGAGGAGCTCTCTGATTATGTAGCCCAGGCTGGTATGACCCTGACCCTGATCAGCATCTTGCCCTCACCAAGAATGATACCACAATACAAAGACAAGATGATCAGCTTTAACAATTGACTCAAGTACTGGTGTCATTCTAAGGGGTCTGTCTGCCTGGGATGATATGTTGGACAAGCCACGCTGCTTCGCAAGGGATGGCTTACACCTGTCACCACTGGGCTTCCGGATATTGGCTAAGGCTCTTGCCACCCCCATAGTGCCTTTTTTAGGCAAGGCTCAAAAGACAAACCCACCTCCTTAGAAAACAAAAATGGAAAAAACTAAGGGTAATGCTGCTCAACGCCAGAAGTCTAAATCTCAAGATGCAGGCACTTGATGCACTCCTCAGCATGGAGAACATCGACGTCTGTGCAGTAACTGAAACCTGGTTCAAGGCTCCTGAGAGCACCCCAGCACTACCAGGCTATACCTCGTATCATGCTTTTCGGCCCCAAAACCCAGGCCGAACCACAAAGGGAGGGGGAGTGTCCATATTCATAAAGGACACCCACACCTCCAGGTTAGTAGCAACACATGAAGCATCAGAGACCATACAAGTGCAACTAACCATAGGCAAAACTGCTATACAACTGGTAGCATGTTAAAGACCACCCTCCCAATCTCAAGAACCTCACTCAGCCTTCCTGAAGACATTGGAGGATATGAATGTATCACAAAATACCATCATACTGGGAGACTTCAACTACCCAAACATAGATTGGGTACATTATTCTAGCCCTAATACCCTAGCCCAAAGGTTCCTGGAATTCATAAATTCAAATGCACTGGAACAACTAGTCACCTCTCCCACTAGGGGAGATAATATACTAGACCTGATCATCACAAACATGGGGACAAAATGCTCCACACCGAAGTATACCCCTCACTAGTGAGATCTGACCACAAACTAATCACCCTGGATATACATATCCCACCTCCACCCCAGCACAAAAGACCACAGTGAAAAACTTCTCAAAAGCAGACTTCACTCTTCTTAAGACTGAGATGGTATCCTTTAAGCCCACTGTGCCAGTGGATACCACATCCCACAATGCGAATCCTTCACAAATGCTTTCTATGGACATCTCCAAGAATGCATGGATCATGCAATCCCAAACAAATCCAAGTCCCTCTCCACCAAATGTAAGCGTCCTGTCTGGTGGACCTCAGCCATAAACAAATTGTATAACAAAAGAAGGAAGCTACTGCACGTCAGAGTGAAATCCCGTGAAGGGAAGACATCTCTGATCAACATTAGCAGAAAACTACATTCTCTCATAAAAACATCCAAGGCAAACTTGAGAGAAAAATCGCTAAGGGTACTAAAGATAACCACAAAACCTTCTTCAGCTATGTTAGAAACCTGGGCGGAAACCCTCAGATATGCTCAGAGTTGGTTCACAACAACAAAAATACACTGAACCCACAGATATTGCTAACATTCTAGCTGACAGGTTCAGTGCAAATTTCGCCTCCTTCACCCCCAAAAGAAGAAATACTTATCCCAGCTGAATGTAATCTCCTGTCATCTCAGATGTCCAAGTGAGAACCGCCCTAAACAAAGCAAAAAACACAGCATCAATGGGACCTGACGGTATCCCGGGGTGCGTGTTACGTGAACTCCAAGAGGAGCTAAACCCACACATAAAAATGCTATTTAACCTTAGCCTTACTTCGGGATATGTACCTGAACACTGGCATATAGCAACAGTGGTCCCACTCCACAAGGGGGGTGCCTCTACAGACCCTGGAAACTACTGCCCCATAAGCTTGACTAGCCTGGTCTGCAAAGCTATGGAAAGAATCATTATGGAACTCATAAACGAAGACATAGGGGACCTACAGATGCTTGACCCCATCCAGTTCGGCTTTGTAAAGGGCAGATCCTGCCTTTTAAACCTGGTTGACTTTTTCAAAACAGTCACTAGAGCCATTGATGAGGGCAAAGCAGTCCATACAGCATACCTGGACTTGGCTAAGGCCTTCGGCACAATACCCCACTCAGGCATCATAGATAAGCTAAACAGCTTAAAAGTAAACCCTTATGTCACTAGATGGGTTGCAAACTGGCTAAAAGACAGAACCCATAAAGTTAAAATCGCTGGAGCAATGTCAGGCTCAAAGCCAGTCACAAGTGGTGTCCCACAGGGATCTGTCCTGGGACCCCTTTTGTTTGGCATTTATTTCTCAGATGTTAAAGCAAACATGGGAGGGCTGTGGCTGACAAAGTTCACAGATGACTGCAAACTAGGCGCCATAGTCGATACACCAGCAGATACACACATCCTACAAAAAAGCCTCACTGAAACGGACAACTGGTGCCGTAGTCACGGCCTTAAACTAAATGCCAAAAAATGTATAGTCATCCCTTTTGGAAAAAACAAAGTACCCACAAATTATCACATAGACAGCAACCCACTGAGTACGGAAAAAGTAATCAGAGACCTAGGGACCCAAGTTGACAGTGACCTCTCATTTGACACCCACGTTGCCAAAGTGGTTAGAAAAACATTCTACCTTGCACACCTCATCATGAAGGGTTTCACATCCAGATCCAAGGATGTCATTGTACCCCTATATTCCTCCCTCATCAGACCCATGATTGTGTACAATGCACCATTTGGTATGTACCTCACCCGGCACTTGCAACAGCTGGAGAGACCACAAAAGTACCTCACCAAAAGGATCAAGGGTCTCCAACATATGTCTTATTCTGCCAGACTAAAGAAACTTCAGCTATATTCAGTAGCATACCGCCTGCTCAGAGGTGATCTCTGCCTGACATACAAGGCCATGTCCAATCAGGATATGATGGACATGCTCCACCTCAAAAAATCCAAATCCATCAGGACCACGAGAGCTAAAGACTTAAACCTCGGCACAAGTATGAATAGGACATGCTGGAGGGATAGATTCATAACCCAGAGGCTTCCCATGCTTTGGAACAGGATCCCAGTTCATATTAGGCAGAGCCCCTCACTGACTCTCTTCAAGAGAAATCTTGATGAGTGGATGGGAGATCATAAGTTTACCCCAGGGGTCACATCTGTGTCACTGCTAGACAGGGCACAGTAAACTAATTCTATTATATAAGGGGACCTTCACTGTGTCTCTACTAGACAGAGGCACAGTATTCTAGATTTATTCTGTACATTTTTGTACCATTTCATGGGGTGGCAAAAGCCACATCACTATGGCTAGGCTTACAAATGCCCCAGGGCAGATAGCCTAGTACTATACTATGAAACTATGAAACTATGAGAGAGGTTGTACAATTATTTGTTATATTTTCTTAAGGATAGGAAAGCATGTTAATGACATATTAAGGGAGTATGAGTTAGGTATAGTGGTGGCAAGAGGGAAGGGGAATTAGTAAGGTAGCTTTTTTTAGTTCTTTTTTTGAAGAGCAAGGCAAATTTGCTAGATTGCATATTACTGGGAAGTTTGTTCCAAGTATGGGATATTGAGCATTTATAGAGCAATCTGCCTATTGATTTGTTTGGTTTGTAGGTGTCTATTAGGAATTTTTCTGAGCTGCAGACAGGACGTGTAGGTGTATAGTGGGATACAAGAGTGGACAGAGAGGTACTCTCTGAGGGCGTTTTAATTACTGAATGGGCCATTTGTAGCTGAGATAGTTGGAGTGGTTGAGGGAATTCAAGCCAATGTAGTTGTTTAAGAGTGAGGCAATGGTGAGATTTGAAAGGGAGGTTACAGGCAAATCTAACAATTTGGCTGTAGGTTTGTTCAAGTTTGGCTATGAGGTTGGATTGGAGGTAGGTAAATATAGGGAATGAGTAGAGTAGGCAGGGTAGGAGGTAAGCCTGGGCAAGGGAAGGCCTCGAGGAAGTGGATAAATATTTTTTGTTTCTGTAAAATAATTTTTGAATTTTTTTTTTTGATGCAATGTTGGAAGTGAAGGTCAAATTTTCGTTGGTTGTCTATTGTAATACCTAAGAGTTTAGTATGAGAGTTGGCATGAATGATAGTGTTATCTAAGGAAGAGCTATAGAAAGAAGCACTAAGCTTGGACATCGATTTTGGAAGGAAAATAAGTAATTAAATTTTTTTAGGGTTAAGGATGAGTTGGTTGTTAATCAACAAGTGTTCAATGGTGTTGAAAGGGCTCTGAGTGAGGGTGTGGAGGTCAGTGATGTTATCTGTGTAGGTAACAGCAGTAGAGTCATCTGAATACTAAATCAGTGAAGATGAGCAGCAGGCGGAGCATAGATTGTTTATAAAGATGTTAAAGAGTAGAGGCCCTAAGATGGATCCTTGAGGGACTCCAGTTTGAACAGATAGAAAAGGAGAGTAGGAAGTTTGCCATCTAACAGATTGTAGTCTGTTGCTAAGATAGCTGGAGAACCAGAGAATAGTGGGGAAGGAGAGGTTGAGCTTGGATAGTTTATATAGGAGCTTAGGGTGGGTGATGGTATCAAATGCCTTAAAAAGGTTCAGAAAAAGACATGACACCAGTTTATTACTGTCTCTAGCCTCAGCAACAGACTGGTGAAGGATAGAAGGGCTGTGGAGGTGCTGTAGTGGGGCCTGAAGCCATGTTGGGGGTTTTAAAAGGTTTTCCTGAAGTTGGTATTTGAGAAGTTGTCTATGAATGCATTTCAACAGGATTTTTGAGAGAGGGGAGAGGATGGCTATGGATCGAAAGTTGAAGGGATATGTGGAGTTACCTCTTTTGTGAAGGGGAATAGTATAGAAGTATTTCCAGATGTCAGGGACAGTGGATTTTTGATAAAGTGGTTTATAAGGATGGAGATGGGATATGGAATAGTATTAGCTGCAAGTCTGGGGTTGTCAACAGAGGGAGAGCATGCTTTAAGTTTCAGTTAGAGGGATTTTATATAGGCAGTGGAGATGGGTTTTAGAGAAAAGGCAGTGGGGAGATAGATGCTGGAGGGGAGGGAGATTGTGTTTGTTTTTGTTCAGGGAGAGTTAGTTTATGTAGAAACCAACAAAAAGCCAGCAGATAAGTAATGTACACTCCAGCAAAACAAGCATTTCAAATAATACGTACAAAATCCAGAGTGAACTCCAGCGCTGAGGACACACAAAACTTTAATAAATAAAATACACACAAAGATAAAAAGCAAGAAGGTGAGCGCTTTCGCAGTGTACTGGCTGCTTCTTCACACTTACTAACACAGTGCTTCTGAATTAATTATATACACACCTAACATCAATTAATCAATTACATGGTAAAAATTTGTCCTTCTCTTAAAGTTATAGCCAAAGTCTATCTATAATATAACTTATATAAAATAAATATACATATATATATATATATATATATATATATATATATATATATATATATATATATATGTAAAAACACTATAAATAGTGTAAAAGTGTCACCAGCACAGGTTTTAGAATAACACGCTTGTTTAAGCCAGGAGTCTTATCTACATTCAGACGCACTATCCACTCTTGTTCCCTTTGTTCTGTGAAATTTTTAAAATCACCCACCTGCTTATTACACTCTAAAACTTCTAACATAAAAAACTTAAAATCCTTTTGTCCAAAATTCTGCATGTACCTATCCTATTCCAGGTGAGATAGTGCAATAAGGTGGCTCACATACCTTCCCTCTGTAGCAACTCAGCCACAGCCCTTCACCCTACTGGTCCCCAGCATCCACATAGACCACTAGAATGTGTTGAAGTGCATGCACACACCTCCGGCCTGCACCATCGAGTGACAAAGATACCTATGGAGGTGGGTTTGTCTTTTGAGCCTTGCCTAAAAAAGGCACTATGGGGGTAGCAAGAGCCTTTGCCAATATCCGAAAGCCCAGGGGTGACAGGTGCAAGCCGTCCCTAGCGAAGCATCATGGCTTGTCGAGCATATCATCCCAAGCTGACAGGCATTGGATCCCCTTTGAATGACACCAGTACTTAAGCCAATTGTTGAAATTGATCATCTTGTCTTCATATTGTGGCATCATTCTTGGTGAGGGTAAGATGCTACTCAAGGTCAGGGTCATACCGGCCTGGGCTACATGCTCAGAGAGCTCCTTTATGTCTCTTTTCATGTAGTCCAGGGAGGTACATCTCAGGTCATTCACACCAGCATGGACAATGACTGAGTCATATTTGTACTTGCCTTGAGTGACCTGAGTGCTTGTGTTATGTGGCGGATCCTAGCACCGACAGGCTGCTCACCGTGACCCTCTCCTTGTTCAGCCTGGTGAGCGGGACGTCAGTGTGCCTGACGATAGAGTCACCTATTACAAGTGTATCAGGTGTGTTGTTTAGTCTTAAGGGCTGTGACTGTTTGGCACACTGGCTTTGTGAGATATGTGTTGCACGTGTTTTGTTTTGGGGTAGCGGCTGCTTGGGTGTCTGCTTTGGAGGTCTCTGCTGCTTCGGCAGATCTTTATTTAGAGCCTCGAGTATGTTTTGTGTGATTATGTGTTTGGTTTGCTGTCGTGGTAGGTCTATGTGAGACTGGAATTGTAGTGAGTATGGTTTCCTTCTCCTCCTGACTGGTTATGCCAGTACTGAGTTGAGAGAGCTTAGCCTCCAGTTTGGCTATATGGTTGCATCTCTCACATGTGTTGGAATTTGTTGGGAGGAGGAGAGGGTTGTCTGTGTACATGAGGCAGTTGTAACATTGCCTCAAGATTCCCAGATTCACCAGCTGGACCGGAGAGGAGATTGACAACTGACCTTTGGACATGCTAGAATAATATTGGGAATTCCTTAATAATTGAAAACCAGGGCCAGTGGGGAGTGAGGGTGTAGTGCTTTTAATTTTTAGTGCTGACTTATATAATTGCTTTAGTGAGCAAGTGCCAGGTAACTTAAGTGCAATGTGTTACAGGTAACTTAAATGCAAAAACGACAAACAGTAACTTTCTTTCAAGTGAAACAAGGAAATAAGTACAGTAAGCAATGCATAAGCAATTGTGAGTTAAAAATCCATCCTTCAGTTGCTGTTAAAGCTTCCTGTGCAATTTTTTTGTAGGTGTGCCATGTTGTCAGATGTACAAATGAGTGTAGTGTTATCTGCATACTGTATTAGGGAGGCCTGTTGTGTGGAGGGTGTTGGTGAGAATGTTAAGGAGGAAATGACCAAGGAAAGAGTCTTGTGGTACCCCACTGGTGTGTGGGTGGAGTGCCATTTTACTATTGGATATGTAGCTTTTAAACATTGAAGGGTGGGGTGAGAGAGACCTAATGAGGACATATGAAGAAGAAGTTTTTTGTGGCAAACAGTGTTGAAGGCTTTAGATAAGTCTAGAAATAAGGAGGAGACTAGTTTGTCTTCATCTGCAGCTTTATTGGTACTGTCTATATAGGTTAGAAGCACAGTGGGTTAGTTCTATGGGAAGGATGCAAGCCATGTTATGTGGGGTATAGGATTTCTTCCTGTAGAAGATAGCAGTGGAGACCCAAAGAGATATTCATACTTTAGGGGGAAATTTGGCCAGGCCACCAGGGAATTCCCCCTACTCTTTTCAATAGGTACCACAGGATCTTTTACATCCACCTATGTTACCACCCACACAAGCAAACAAGGCCTTGGTTTAATTTCTCACCTGAAGGGTGACACACTCAGGAGTGCAGTATGTTGTTATGCTGTATTGTAATGTCAGCAATGCATCTATTTGATATGAGAATGTAACCCACGCCTTCTGCACCAAAGGTGAGTGAGCAACATGTCGCACCACTGACACTGCTTACAGCAGGGGAGCAAAAAGAGTTATTTATTTATTTATTAAAAATCTATCTTTTATTTTAGTCAGTTTGTAGTAATTAAAGATGTCTTGGAATTTCATCTGCTTTCAGTAGCTGTACTGTTTTTTCATACAGTGTAACTACCACACTTGCTTATAGATAGTTAGTAGACATGTGGTCAAGGAGACCATTGAAAAGCCTAACCCAATTCCCTGGAGCTCTGTGTACATAACTGACTTGCTCAAAGCCACACAGTGGGTAAATGAAGACTGTGGGAATCAAACCCTGATCAACAAGAAGTAGCTTGTTAACAATTTATAACCTTAATTCTCTGCACTAACTTGTCAGTGAGATATAACATTTTGTACCTCCTTAACGTGCAGTGCATTTCAGTAGGAAATAAAACCTTGCTAATGTGTAATGTCCGGTAAAGTGCTTTCACAAAATTGGAGCAGTGAAGCTATGTACACATAAGAGAAACCCTGGCTAAAATATTTATTTCTATACTGACAAAGGACATGCTCAGACAGTTTTTATGTTGACAGTGGTTAATCAAGTCAGAATTCTTTGTCACGGTAATGAACAGACTATCAGTTGTCACATAGCACCAACTGTATATTCTATAGTATATTAAATAACTTTGGGAGTGGTGAAAGGGAAGTGGAGTCAAGATGTCATTACTAGTGAACTATGATCTGTAGAAAGACAATGTAGAAATTAAGTATTCTAGTTTCATGGGGTGACTTAGGCATAACCATTGCATCAGGACTGACAGTATAACAAGCATATTTGGTAGGAAATGTTTTTTCCAGTATTCCCTACTTCTTGAAATGGAAGAGATGAGATAGCAATGGACAGATTGTTAAGGATATCTATTTTATGTAATAGAATAATATTAATACCCTGGTAGGCTGAAGAGAAGGCACCAGAAAAGAGGGCCCTATTAAAGGGATATAACTATATACATCAAGTACTCTTTTTCTGTGGTGGCCACTTAAGAAAATTATGTTTTAATGAAGTGGTATGGAGATATTTAACCATGAAACAGTATTTAGTATTTTCTTATATGATAATGTGGAGCTGGCATGAAGTTGCCTCAATGATGACACCATAAAGGAGAGGAGGGGAAGTGAGGTCCAAGAATGGAAGAGGATGGTAAAGAAGTTGATGAGGTGAGTCATCATGAAATTAAGAGTTCCCCAAGAGTGGAATATTCAGAACAGTCAGATAGAAAAAAATTAAGAGGATTAGTTTGCAGAAACAAAACAACTACTTGCTCACCAATATACCACTCATCATTGAGGAGGACGTATGGAATGAAATGTGCTTAATTCTAAACATTGATGGATACAGTTTTCTATCTTTTAAGCAAAACAGTACAGTGAGGGCTAAGGCAGACTAGCCTTGCAGATTTCTCAGGTAACATTGTGACAATTGCTTTGAGTACTTATTGTATAGACAGACAATAGCCAGGTTATTATACCATGTCTGTGGAGGTGTGCATAAACAAGCTTGTTAGTAACTTAGTAATACCAGTGAATGTTACCAGGGAGGTACTGGAAAGTACAGTTCACTCACACAGCTATGTCAGTAAGATCACAGTCCTATAAATTTTCATTCATCTAAAGTCACTTATGGAAGACACCACTAAGTTGTAATCACTGTCTTATAATAAGTCCTGTTATTCTAGATGTGGGATGGGGGAGTGCTGTGATACAGAAACCTGAATAAAACTCTGAAATTAATTTTCCTAACTGCATCACCTATTCGCATGATAGAGTCATAAAATGCTAGAGTTGTTTTCGCTGGAGTAAACAAAACCTTTTCCTCAAAACTATGCTCAAAGCAACATACCAATTCTAAACCTTGAATCTGTCATAGTTATGATTACACGAACAAATAGAAAACAACTGCATATTGGGTGTAATTATTTCCCAGCAATATTTGCTGCAGCATTGCTACTACAAATACTACATTGGTATGATGAAAAGTGCTCAGGTAAGACTGCCCCTGGAGATTTTAACATCCCATTGACTAATTTAACCAAACTGAAACCAGAGTATGACATCCGATTCTAGGTTTCTTCCAGCTCATACCATCTCCTACAAGATCCTATTCTAAAAATAAAACTAACAATAATCTGGATCGGATTATTGCTAAATACCCTAACGACTTCCTTTGTAGTGGGTATAGTCCAGAATAACCTAAGTGGCCAGTACCCAATTGTTTTCAATTTTCAAAATTAAACTACCACCTACCACATCAAAAACAATAAACCACAGAAACTGGGACAAACTACCAATACACACTATTACTCAAGAATTATCCTCAATGAACTGGCCTTTTCTGAACTTAACTCAAACTATTAGCAAGGCTGCTCATTTTAGTAATACAATCTTAACTCTTTCAAAGAAACATGCTGTAGCTAGAACAGTTATTATAAAACCCCATCCCTACATTCCAGTGACAAAGCTACTCGGACATTAATGACACTGCAATACAAGGCCTGAAAAAACTACAAACTGCAAGGTGCATAAACAAGCTTGTTAGTAACTTAGTAATACCAGTGAATGTTACCAGGGAGGTACTGGAAAGTACAGTTCACTCACACAGCTATGTCAGTAAGATCACAGTCCTATAAATTTTCATTCATCTAAAGTCACTTATGGAAGACACCACTAAGTTGTAATCACTGTCTTATAATAAGTCCTGTTATTCTAGATGTGGGATGGGGGAGTGCTGTGATACAGAAACCTGAATAAAACTCTGAAATTAATTTTCCTAACTGCATCACCTATTCGCATGATAGAGTCATAAAATGCTAGAGTTGTTTTCGCTGGAGTAAACAAAACCTTTTCCTCAAAACTATGCTCAAAGCAACATACCAATTCTAAACCTTGAATCTGTCATAGTTATGATTACACGAACAAATAGAAAACAACTGCATATTGGGTGTAATTATTTCCCAGCAATATTTGCTGCAGCATTGCTACTACAAATACTACATTGGTATGATGAAAAGTGCTCAGGTAAGACTGCCCCTGGAGATTTTAACATCCCATTGACTAATTTAACCAAACTGAAACCAGAGTATGACATCCGATTCTAGGTTTCTTCCAGCTCATACCATCTCCTACAAGATCCTATTCTAAAAATAAAACTAACAATAATCTGGATCGGATTATTGCTAAATACCCTAACGACTTCCTTTGTAGTGGGTATAGTCCAGAATAACCTAAGTGGCCAGTACCCAATTGTTTTCAATTTTCAAAATTAAACTACCACCTACCACATCAAAAACAATAAACCACAGAAACTGGGACAAACTACCAATACACACTATTACTCAAGAATTATCCTCAATGAACTGGCCTTTTCTGAACTTAACTCAAACTATTAGCAAGGCTGCTCATTTGGTAATACAATCTTAACTCTTTCAAAGAAACATGCTGTAGCTAGAACAGTTATTATAAAACCCCATCCCTACATTCCAGTGACAAAGCTACTCGGACATTAATGACACTGCAATACAAGGCCTGAAAAAACTACAAACTGCAAGGTGACCCATGGTTACATATTTAGTATAAACAGATTAGAAACAAATATCAAAACAAATATTTAGGTGGGAGGGTGCCATAATGGTTAAGGTGTTTACCTTACAAACACAAGTGTTGGGGTTTGATTCTCACATGGGGCAATTGGCTAGGCTTAAAATGGCTCACAAAGACAGTTAGCCTAGTACTAACCTATGAAAAGCTAAATAAAAATATCGGCTTAAAACTACAAACCAAAACCAAAAAAACTCCGACAATTTTTGGAAAAAAAAAACATTAACTCTTAGACAAAGTAAAATTAACTGACAGTAACTCACTAAACCTTAACAGCAATGTGGAAATAATCTTCATTCAATTTCTAAGATTCTCATACCTGCTCAACAAATATTACTACCCCACTTACAATTTCAGTGCATACCAATAACAGTGCAACACACTAAAAACCTACCAAATAAAAATAAAAAGATGTGGCATCCCATCTTTCCAAATTGTTAACACTTGTCTTTCACTGTATAGCCTATCTTATTACTTTAAAACTAAACCACAGCCTCAGAGAATGGCCATTCCCAAGCATCTGGAATGAAGTCAATACAATCCCACGAAAGGTAGTGAGAAATATAAATGTGAAAGCTACAGACCAGTCTCTAAACTCAGTCTCCTCTCCAGCATATAAGAAATTGTAATGCATACTCAGCTAACTGATTAGATGTACACATAGACATATTAGAACGTGTAATACGTACTCAGCTAACTGCTCACCCGAACTACAGTAATATAACTATTAACACATGGCACAGTTTTTGGCCTAGTCATAGTACACAAACAGTATTAATTGATATAGCCGCTGTGCTATAAGTTTTTTTTAACCTACTGTATTTGACTCAGCACAGCTCCTCGTGGTGTCCTGCAGAGTTCTACAAGCAGCAGCGAGTGGAAGAGTGACTTTCCATTGATTTTTAAGTGTTTTTGTGGCTACTTATTTCCGACTGCTTTTTCTCGCCGAAAAGTGAGTTTCTGTAACTAAATAAGCTCTGCAAAGTTGATTTACTGCATTATTTGTTTGTTTTCCTGAATTTTTTACACTTTAAAGTTTGTTTTTGCTTAATTTAACTGGTAGGCTACACACTCAAGTGCGCTAGCCGATTTAAAGCATTTACTGTTGTTGCTGTATCTGTTTTCTGCTACTTTGTAAAAAAAAACAAAAAAAAACAAAAAAAAAACCCCCAAAAAATCCTTGTTTCCTACCTTTACTGAACTAGAATAGTCCAGTCTTCAGATTTTGCTGATCTCTGGGCTGTGTCATATTTCCTGTGTTGTCCATATCCTTGTTTGGATAGCAGGAAGCATCTTTGTTCACCAGTGGGAGTGGGGAGCACTGAGCAGCCAATCTATCCTTTAAGGAGTGGTTCCAACCCAGTAACTTGTAGTTTTTTGGACATTTTGGGCCAGTTCCTAGCTCTTTCTAACCCCCTGCTATAAAGCCCGCTTTAGCCGGCTTTTATGCTTGTATTTGACTCAGCACAGCTCCTCGTGGTGTCCTGCAGAGTTCTACAAGCAGCAGCGAGTGGAAGAGTGACTTTCCATTGATTTATAAGTATTTTTTTGGCTACTTATTTCTGACTGCTTTTTCTCGCCGAAAAGCGAGTTTCTATAACTAAATAAGCTCTGCAAAGTTGATTTACTGCATTATTTGTTTGTTTTCCTGAACTTTTTACACTTTAAAGTTTGTTTTTGCTTAATTTAACTGGTAGGCTACACACTGAAGTGCGCTAGCCGATTTAAAGCATTTACTGTTGTTGCTGTATCTGTTTTCTGCTACTTTGTAAAAAAAACAAAAAAAATCCTTGTTTCCCACCTTTACTGAACTAGAATAGTCCAGTCTTCAGGTATTGCTGATCTCTGGGCTGTGTCATAGTTCCTGTGTTGCCCATATCCTTGTTTGGATAGGAGGAAGCTTCTTTGTTCACCAGTGGGAGTGGGGAGCTCTGAGCAGCCTATCTGTCCTTAAAGGAGTGGTTCCAGCCCAGTAACTTGTAGCTTATTGGCCGTTTTGGGCCATTTCCTAGCTCTTTCTAACCCCCTGCTATAAAGCCCGCTTTAGCACACTTTTGCACTTGTATTTGACTCAGCACAGCTCCTCGTGGTGTCCTGCAGAGTTCTACAAGCAGCAGCGAGTGGAAGAGTGACTTTCCATTGATTTTTAAGTATTTTTTTGGCTACTTATTTGCGACTGCTTTTTCTCGCTGAAAAGCGAGATTCTATAACTAAATAAGCTCTGCAAAGTTGATTTACAGCATTATTTGTTTGTTTTCCTAAACTTTTTGCACTTTAAAGTTTTTGGTTAATTTAACTGGTAGGCTACACACTCAAGTGCGCTAGCCGATTTAAAGCATTTACTGTTGTTGCTGTATCTATTTTCTGCTACTTTGTAAACAAAAACAAACAAAAAAAAATATCCTTGTTTCCAGCCTTTACTGAACTAGAATAGTCCAGTCTTCAGGTATTGCTGATCTCTGGGCTGTGTCATAGTTTCTGTGTTGCCCATATCCTTGTTTGGATAGGAGGAAGCTTCTTTGTTCACCAGTGGGAGTGGGGAGCTCTGAGCAGACTATCTGTCCTTAAAGAAGTGGTTCCAGCCCAGTAACTTGTAGCTTATTGGCCGTTTTGGGCCATTTCCTAGCTCTTTCTAACCCCCTGCTATAAGGTCCGCTTTAGCGCGCTTTTGCGCAAATTTGCGCATAGCGCAGCATCGGGCAGCGCTGCTTAATTAGGTTTAAACTATTCCTGGCTTCACAAAGTCTGCTCTTCATTTTTTCCCTTAGAACTGCTCTAACTTTCAAGCTAAGCAGTCTATTCTCAATCTAAAATCCCCGCACTTGCTCCTATAGGCATTTTGTATAAGGTAAGCACTTTTTAGCTAAAAAAGCACTACATCCTCCTAAAATCCCCTTGAGTACCCTATCCCCAATAGGTCTTTTCTGATTCTGTTTCATAGCAGTTCCTTATACTATTCTGGCATGTTGAAGGGACAGTTGCTGGCTTCCTCTCCAATTCAGCTGGTGAATCTAGGAATCTTGAAGCAATGTTACAACTGCCTCATGTACACAGACAACCCTCTCCTCCTCCAAACAAATACAAATATATGTGAGAGATGCAACCATATAGCCAAACTGGAGGCTGAGCTCTCTCGACTCAGTACTGGCATAACCAGTCAGGAGGAGAAGGTAACCACACACACCACAAATCCAGTCTCACATAGACCTACCACAACTGCAAACCCAACACATAAACACACAAAAACATACTCGCAGGCTCTAAATAAAAATCTACCAAAGCAACAGAGACCTCCAAAGCAGACATCCAAGCAAGCACTACATCAAAACAAAACACATGCAACACATAATTCACAAAGTCAGTGTGCCAAACAGTCACAGCCCTTAAGGCTTATCAACATACCTGACACACTTGTAATAGGTGACTCTATAGTCAGACACACTGACATCCCACTCACCAGGCTGAACAAGGAAAAGGTCACAGTAAGCTAGAATCCACCACATAACACAAGCACTCAGGTCACTCCAAAGCAGGTACAAATATGACTCAGTCATTGTCCATGCTGGTGTGAATGACTTGAGACGTACCTCCCTGGACTATATGAAAAGAGACTTAGAGGAGCTCTCTGATTATGTAGCCCAGGCCGGTATGACCCTGACCTTGAGCAGCATCTTACCCTCACCAAGAATGATGCCACAGTACAAAGACAAAATGATCAATTTTAACAATTGGCTTAAGTATTGGTGTCATTCTAAGGGGATCCAATGTCTGTCTGCTTGGGATGACATGCTCGACAAGCCACGCTGCTTCGCAAGGGACGGCTTGCACCTGTCACCCCTGGGCTTTCTGATATTGGCAAAGGCTCCTGCCACCCCCATAGTGCCTTTTTTAGGCAAGGCTCAAAAGACAAACCCACCTCCCTAAAAAACACAAGTAAAAGGAAACTAAGGGTAATGCTGCTCAATGCCAGAAGTCTAAACCTCAAGATGCACGCTCTCGAAGCCCTCCTCAGTGTGGAGAACATCGATGTCTGTGCAGTGACAGAAACCTGGTTCAAGGCTCCAGAGAGCACCCCAGCACTACCAGGTTATACCTTGTATCAGGCTTTTTGGCCCCAGAACTTGGACCAAACCACAAAAGGAGGGGTAGTATCCATATTCATTAAGGATACCCACACCTCCAGGTTAGTGGCAATGCACAAAGCATCGGAGACCATCCATGTGCAACTAACAATGGGCAAAACCGCCCTCCAGTTTGTAGCATGCTACAGACCACCCTCTCAAACTCAGGAACCCCACTTGGCCTTCCTAAAGACACTGGAGAATATGAAGGTCTCTCCAAACACCATCATATTGGGGGACTTCAACTACCCAAACATAGACTGGGAGCATTACTCAAGCCCCAATACCCTAGCCCAAAGGTTCCTGGAATTCATAAACTCAAATGCTATGAAACAACTAGTCACCTCTCCCACAAGAGGGGAAAACATATTAGACCTGATCATCACAAACATGGGGACACAATGCTCCATACCTGAAGTATACCCCTCTTTGGTAAGATCGGACCATAAATTAATCTCCCTGGAAATCCACATCGCCCCCACCCCCAGCACAGAAGACCACAGTGAAGAACTTCTCAAAATCTGACTTCACACTTCTTAAGACCAAAGTGGAATCCTTCAAGGCCCCCGGGCCAGTGGAAACCACAGCCCACTCTGCTGAATCCTTTATAAACGCATTCTATGGACACCTACAGGAATGCATGGATCATGCAATCCCAAATAAAGCCAAGACCCATTCCCCCAAAGCAGGCATCCTGTTTGGTGGACCCCAGCCATTAATAAGCTATACAACAGAAGGAGGAAGCTACTACATGATAGAGCAAAATCCCTAAAAGGGAAGGCATCTCTGATCAGTACTAGCAAAAAACTACGATCACTCATAAAATCATCCAAGGCCCATAATTGAGTACAATGCCCCATTTGGGATGTACCTTACCCGACATCTGCAGCAATTGGAAAGACCCCAAAAGTACCTCACCAAGAGGATCAGGGGACTCAAACATATGCCATATGCTGCCCGACTAAAGAAACTCCAGCTTTGCTCAGTAGCATACCGCCTACTCAGAGGCAATCTATGCCTGACGTACAAGGCCATGTCCAACCCGGAATTAATAGACATGCTCCACCTCAGAAAAGCCAAATCCACCAGAGCTATGCGAGCTAGAGATTTGAACCTCTGCACAGAAATAAATAGGACATGCTAGAGGGAGAGATTCATAACCCAGAGGCGCCCTTCACTCCGGAATAAAATCCCAGTCCATGTTAGGCAGAGCCCCTCACTGACTCTCTTCAAGAGAAATCTTGACGAGTGGATGGGAGATCGTAGGTTTACCCCGGGGGTCACTTCTATGTCACTACTAGACAGAGGTACAGTAAACTAAACCTTAAAATGGGCACAGTATACTCATTCCAAGGGGTGGCGAAAGCCAAACACACTCTGGCTAGGCTTATAAATGCCCTAGGGCAGATAGCCTAGTATGAACCTATGAACCTATAAAGTAGGTGCTAACCTCCAAATATGGTAGTATATTTATAACTGCAACTCTTTTTCTAGACTTCTCCAAAGCATTCAGTACTATCAGTCATAACATTTTAACTCGTAGACTTTAAAGAATCAGATGCTCTAAAACTGTTCAAATCAGATATCATTGACAGAACATCAACAGTCACATGTCAATGATCACTATCCACCTCCTTCAAATATAATATTGGAGGACCACATCAAATCTTGGTTTCCTTCTCATTATCATCTTTAGTAAGGACATGCATCAATATCTGAATGGAGTTAAACTTCTTCAGAATGAAAAGGACTGCATAATATTATGCAGTACCAGAAAAATCGACTTCCTCATAAGTCAAATGAAACAACATATTGACACACTTACCAAATGGCTGATGAACTGTAACCTAATTTTAAATAGAAAAGAAGAATGTTGATTTTCAGTCAAGTAAAATGCATCTGCTGTAAATATAATCAAAATCAATAACAATGTTGAGATAGTTCAGTGTTATAAATACTTTGTTGTCATTACATGCATTAAATTTACCTTCTCCAAATATGTCAACACTATTTTAAAAGATATCAAAAGAAGTGGTTCTGTGTACCACATAAATAAATGTGTATCCTCCTACTCTAGACAATCACTGGCCAACAAAATCCTTCTACCCAGGCTCTTTTACTAGTGTAGTTGTCATTAGCCTCCTTTTCCCCATTTTTACATGAGGTTGTCGTAAATATTATTTAATGTCTCCAAATCTTGTAGCTCCAATGTTTATTCTACCACATGCCTATTACTATAGAAAATATCAACAAATCAATACAGGAAAAACTGGAGTCCACATACTACAAATAGCAAAATGTATATCTCAACCACTACCTGATAACCACACCTGTGCCATACTAAACAAACAGAACTGAATTTCCTCCAATAACAGACTACATTTTACCCACAGTTACTTCACTATGGTTTACTGTATAAAAGTAAATGCTAACCTTAAACGCATTTGCTCATCTGGTACTTTTCAGTAAAAATCCTCAGGTCTAACAATAAACAATAAATACCTATGTCATATTCATAAAACTATCACTAAAATGGAGACAGTGCGCCTCAGTCATTAGTTTATAGATAAGTACCAGGTATGCAGTCCAGGAGACCATTGAGACCATAGCACAGTTTCCCAAATTGCCTCAAAGCACTGTCTGGTTAAGTGAATTGCTGAAGCTCATCCAGAAAGAAGGTGAAAGTTGGGGGGAATAAACCCTGGACCACAGGAAGCAGCTTTTTAACAGTTCATAGCCTTACTCTTCTACACTGTTTACCTAAAGTCTGAAACAGTCTCCCACTAGAACCAAGAATACCTGACAACCCAACCACCTTAAAACATTTATATAAATCACACCTTTTAACAGCAATGAGATGGCATAAGTGTAACCCACCATGACTCTGGCCACCCAACAGTAACATTACCCTACAATTAAAGTATTTTCTAGTCTTTTGTATTTGAATATTTTCTAGTTACCAAGGTATATCAAATGCACTCTTTCTCAATCACACCTTCCTAATACAAAAATCTTTCTCAAACTTTATGTCAGCCTCATTGTATTATTTTGTCATCACCTAACTGTAACTACCTCTCAGATCTCCACAGTAATAAATATTACACTTGCATCAACAGATAAAATGTAGGTTCCTCTTCATGTATGGTATGCACAGCAGTCAATAACTTAGACAGTGTTGTACTGTTATTCACTAAAGCATTGTTTTCTGCTTTATGCTGTCTGATACTCATATCCTTTCTGAAAATGGTCTTTGCCCAGCATGGCTAAGCCAGTCAACAAAATGTAAAAGCAGTTGGGATGATTGAGGTAAACCTGGCAAACCATTCTAACAGAGGGAGAGAGAGAGAGAGAGAGAGAGAGAGCAACAGGTTCTGTCAGTGGTTTTCTACAGTTTGAGCTAGGTGGTCTTGGCCAGGTCACCACAAAAAGGTGTGTTTTATAACGTTGGGGCAGCCATGAAGCAGATCAAGTTAAAGTTCCAACTAGGTAGACAGCTGTAACAAGAGATACGCTGTGAAATGTTAGTGCTTTTGTAACAGAAAGGTTATAAACACAGCCTGTTCATAGATAACTGGAATTTACAGAAAGTCAGGATTGGGAATAGTCAGTAGAAGGAAAACAGTTTCAGAAATGGAAGCTGGATGCTTTGATTTTTAATGCCTCCCACTGCTGTCTGTTGAGTCTGTTCTTGATCTTCTACTTCCAATACCTCCGATGTCTGACTGGTTTACTCCAGGGTTAGGATTCCCCAGAGTGGGGGCCTCCTTGTAGAAGATTTGGAGAGTAGGTAGATATTTGGATGACCTGGTAGGATGCTATTCTGACAGAAAGCAAGGGCAGATTTTTTGTAAGTAGTACAAACAGCTCTGCTCACCCTTAATACGTAATGATATCAATCCAGAACTTGTCCACAGAAATCTGCTGGTGTACTCGCAAACTATAGGACTGCAACCCTCCAACTCCACTATACCTATTAACTTTCCAGGTTTTCATAGAATATCATAATTTTGTCTCATATTTTTGGTCTATCCCTAGTAAAACCTGTGTTTTTCTGGCAAATTATTGAAGACTGAAGTCCATAAATAATGGCAAACGTGAGTTTCAGACTTCATACCATTCAGAAAATATATGTTAATACAAAGCCTGTTATTCTAACAACCTCCTAAGTTTATAAAAACAATATTTAAAATGTATTCCTATGTTTAGGCTCATGTCTCTACATTACTTTTAACTTTGTCTAAATTTTTTTGCATTTGAAGTTAAGAGGTATTGTCTCCACAGAAAGTTATACTCTTAAGTAGAAGATCCCTTACTTCCCCCAGGCATACCTCTCAAACTCTTACAGCAAAAAATCTGGACAAAGCCTAAAATGATGGGGGGACAAGTAGGGACAGATTTTAAATATTGCTCTTACAAACTTAGAAGGTTGATAGAATAGATTTTGCATTAGCATGAATTTTCTGAAGGATGTGCAGTCTTAAACTCAAATGTTTGTCATTATTTAATGACTTCAAGCCCCAGCTTTTTGCCAGAAAAGTACAGATTTTAGGAGGAACACACCAAAACGATGAGGCAAAAATCTGGACATTCTGCGAAAATCTGTACAGTTGAGAGATATGCCCCCAGGTTAGATAAGCCAGTAAAATGCCATTTTGTCCCTGCCTCATCGAATAACTCAACCTCGGTCACAGTCAAAGCTCCATCCCTCTGTGCCATGTACCAGCAGTATATCACCTTCTGTATTCCATGGCTCAGAGCTAATCGGTATTCTGAATGAGGAAATTTTGAAGGCTAATCTGATGATGTAACAACTGGTTATCCAGAGTGCAAAGATGCATATGCAAGCAAAACTGGGTATGTAAATTTACATGTTTTAGGTCTCACAGTGACTCAGCTGATGTAAGGTGCACTAATGCATTCAGTCCCAGAAAGACAGAATGTCTCATTAAGAAGTACAAAAAGAAACCAGCCAGAATAAATGCAAACACCATGGATGAAGAACAGGAACATCCAGTGTATGATGGGGGAAAGGATCTTCTGTCTTAGTCATATAAATGATCTGGGAGAGTGTGTCAAACTGCATGCGACATGGAGAAGAGAGATGAATGGATATGGAAATGCAATAATGGTGAGGAACTAACCTGAGTGCCTGAATAACCCCCCAAAGGCTGGGGTAACAGGGACTTTGAAGTAGGATATGTGCACACATGATTATCATGATGGTTTGTTTCACCAGAAACTGTCCTTATTCCAAAAGTACAAAAGTTACTGTTATTTATTTTACACTGTAGACATGCACCTTCCACTTATCTCCCTCTCTCCCCCCTTTAGCCTGGCTATAAGATTGGATGTGCAGAGTGAATGCTCTCAGTCAGTGTTGCTTCCAGGCTGATGCTTCTGTCATTTAGTTTATATACAATAATCAGGAAACTGGAGCAGCTAAAACCCCCTTAACACTGCCAAATTGCTTTGCTTCTGAATTTTCATTTTTTGGAGGCATAGCTTCCTGAAATAAGCTGTCACTTACTTGCTTTTTCGTCAGATATTTTACCAGTTACACCAGTTTCCTCTTTCTGCAGTTAAAAATATCTGTTTCTGTTAACATACTTGCTGTGTTGCATAGGCTGTGAAAAGTATGAAAGTATTTTAAAACTGGTTAATGCCAAGAATGCAGACTGTTATCAGTCTTCACGTGCACTGCAATGGAAAGTTACAACTGATCTACAAAGCATAATTCAGTCAAAAGAATAATCATAGTCTGTCCTCTCTTGGTAAACTGCTCCCCATGTAAAACACTATTCCTGCTAAATGCTTAAAAAAGTCAGTACTTGTAAAATGTGGCACCCTCCAAATGTTCTGTTAATAACAATGGTGCTCTCCTAACCACTCATCTCATGTATTTGGTCAAATGCCAACATAATAGTGATTGAACACATCCGTCTTTTAAAGTATCTGACCCTATCCTGCATTGTTTCTACTCCTGATAAACATTCCACTACAAAGTTTAACTCAGTGACTAGTATGACCCATTTCTTAATAATCATCATCACAAATAACCAGTTGTCTAATAATAGATGTTGTTATGTTTCATTAAGAAGCTGTGGCACATTTCCTCGAAATACAGGTATTAGCACTGGATCTATTATTCCATGCTCTGTTCTAATTATTTTAACTTATAGTACTGCTGTATGATTCTGTAATTGATTTATTAAGCTGGAAAGACAACAGGTTTTTCTCTGACCCTGTTCAGCCAAGAGGGTCAGTGTAAATGTTATTTTATTAGAAGATATATATGGAGAATTTATCATAACAAATAGGCCAGCATGTTGCTGCAACAGGAATAAAACCAGAGTACCAGCTGCAAACACTAAAAAAGTGAAAATGTAATCATTGGTTCTATAAGGCAAAGATCTTAACAAGTGAACTACCCCAAGATGTGTGTTTGTAGTGCTTGAATAATCTGATAAGTGAAGAAGTTATTCTGCCTTCCACATCTATTATATCCTCCTGTGTATGGAACTGAGACATGTCAGACTTGTTTACTTGTTATAACCAAAATAGTCTCATTTGACTTGAAACACTCTGAGCCTCTGGCTACTATATATTTTTTTCTTTTCATTCCATGGATATAGTTCTCTTTCTTTTTAGCTGCTGGTACCACAAGTATTATATGATCATGTTACTCTCAATCAATTAAACTAGAGCTATTGTCCAGTTTTGTTAATATTAATGAACAAAGATTAAATGTGGTTCATGTTAAAAATCAACATTGTTCTGAAGACTGCTATGGGCAAAGGTTGCTCTGAATCTGGTCTGAATGGTAGATTATATTCTCCTGAACATGATGGCAAATTATATTCAGATAAAGTTAAGAAGTCTAACATGAAAGAAAAGATTTTTGTTAAACAGAATCTGCCTAAATGCTAAAATAATGTTTGTAATAAAAAGCCGGAACCTACAATCTACATGTAAGTTCCTGAAAACAGACCACTTGACCAGAGTCATTTAGTATCCCAGAACCAAATAATTGGTTCTTTCTGCTCTTATTGTGTGCTGTATCCTTCTATATGCAAGACAAGGACTCACCATACTGTAGACTCTCCAAAATGCAATCACACAAAGCATCATATCCCAGATTTTATTGTATCTCTACCTTTAAATCCTTAGATATTTTCTTACATAATGTTGCAGAGGAGACTAACTAAAAACCTTGCTCTCGAGAGTTGCTTGACAATACATTTAGTTTTAATAAACAAAAGCAAACGTATATACTGCTGAAGTTAAAAGTCATTTTTTTTAAGTTTTGTATAAAAGGACTTTACTGCAATCTTTATTTTAAATAAATCATAGAAAGTGGTCTATTTTGACATCTATATTGTCAATCTATATTGACATGCCTTGAGATGAAATGGTGAACCTCCAAACTAACTGAAGAGTGTATGTGTGCATGTGTGTGTGTGTGTGTGTGTGTGTGTGTGTGTGTGTGTGTGTGTGTGTGTGTGTGTGTGTGAGAGAGAGAGAGAGAGTGCACAACGTGCATATGTGTCTACAAGTATGCGTGAGTATGTGTACATATTTATGTGTGCCTTTACCTGTTTGTCTGTATGCATGGACTGGCATCTGGATGAGCTTTGGTTCCTCCATGACTCTGAAGTAGAAAAAGTGGGTATTGAATAATGAAGTCCCTCAGGGATCAGTCCTTGGACTGCTCCTTTTTGGCATTTACTTCTCAGAAGTCAAGGCCAATGTCAGTGGTCTCTGGCTGACTAATTTGCAGATGATTGAAAATTAGGAGCTGTCACTGAATCTCACACTGACACAAATGCTCTTCAAGAGGGGATGACACAGACAAAAAACTGATGTCACAGCCATGGACTAAATCTAAATGGCAAGAAATGCATAATAGTATCCCTTGGGAAGTCATCCATTCCTGGTAACTGTCATATTGACAACACACTCCTTAGAGTTGCCCCAGTAGTCAGAGAGTTAGGGACACACATAGATAGTAAGCTAGACTTTGACTTTCACGTGTCTACAGTGATGAGGAAATCAGTCTATGTTGTGCAACTTATAAACACAGGCATGGCACCTAAGTCCAAGGAAGTCATTGTTCCACTGCATTCTGCATTCATCAGACCTATCATTGAGTACAATGCCTCCTTGGTATGTACCTAACCAGGCATATCCAACAATTGGAATGTCCACAGAGGTTCCTCACTAAAAAAAAAATACAGGGTCCTATGCAGACTGCCTCAAGGCCCTATCCCTGTATTCTGTCTCCAACAGGGCATTTTCACACCGCACTCTGATGGACCTCCTGCATAGCCACAAAACAAACAGCACCAGAATTACCCATTCTAAAGACTTAAACCTTGCCTGTGATATAAATAGGACTTGATGGAGTGATAGGTATGTAGCCCAGAGACTACCCCTTCTATGAAGCAGGCTTCCCATCCATGTGAAGCAGAGTTCCTCCCTATCCCATTTCAAGTGCAACTTAGACAACTGGATGGAAAACTGGAAATTCATCCCTGGTGTGGCACCTATGTCTCTAATGGACACAGGCAACCTGTAAATGGTTCATCTCCCAGCCCCATACTTACACTTATCAAGAATATCAGAACTTGTCAGAGATGTGGGATGCATGGCTAAGCTTAAAAAGGCCCTTGTGGTCATTAGCCTAGGGAACACCTATGAACCTGTGAAAAACATGAACAAATAAAATAAGAAGAAAATGGGTAAGAAAACACCATTTAATACAAAATAATACAACATCTGATGTAATATATTTTAAATGTTAAAATACCACTTTTGGTGGATTATCCTATGATATAACTATTTTTAAAATAATTAGCTGCTACAAAGTCTTTTTTTTTTCTAGCATCAATTCAAATCCATGAACAAGACAAAATGCCACCCAAAATCCTTGATAGATCTTTGTCTAACTTTTAAACAATAACAAACAATAATTATTTTAAATTTTTGAAGATATATTAGAATTCTACCACAGCAAGCATGACCAGGATCCCAGAAATAACTGAAAGACTTTAATTGTTGAAGTGTATTACAAACCCTTAACTGTAGGATTCGAGTAATGCAATCATCTCTCCCACTGTTGTACCAGCACTGCTATATAAATCACACATCGTCACTTCCTCCACGGGAGATTTACTTCCCTTGAAAACCTGTACAGTACTGTCTCCTATTTGTATCTGACAGCAAGCACCAGAAGGGCTATCTATATATCTTGTTTGCAATAACTTTTACCAAAGTTGCTTCACTGTAATTAAAATTTTAATGAACAAATAGTAAGTGTGAGGTTGCAATAGAAGGCCTTCTGAATACTAAGTCTAATATTATTAATGATTTTGCTGTTACACATATGAGGAATGTCTCTAGTCCTTACCTGATGTTCATAGGCAAAGATACTTACATTATACCTCTCAATGTCTTAGCGCAAGAAATCTGGACAAAGACAAAAAGAACTGGGGGGGGACAAAGGCCCAAAAATAGGCACAATTTTTAAATATTGCTCTTATAAACTTAGAAGGTTGATAGAGTAACATGTTTTCAATTAGTATGTATTTTCTGAAGTCTGAAACTCAAATGTCTATCAGTATCAAGTGACTTCCATCATTAGTGATTTGGCAAAAAAACGTACATTTATGAGAAAAGAGACTAAAAATATGAAGCAAAAAGCTGGACATTCTTCAAAAATCTGGGCAGTTGAGAGCTATGACTTAGGTAAAGTGCTATAATGCTAGTGCCGATATCACTTCACTTTATATATGTTTTTTTTTTTTTTGAAGGGAGTGGACTATTTATTTGTTTCCATGCTTATGAATTCCAAAAGGAAAAACCTTAGTATCTTCTCTTTCATCATTAACAGACAAAAAAAAGATGTAATGGAAAGTCAAATGCCATATTCTTTTCCATACTGTTACTATAGTGGTGATATGATTGGGTATGATGACATAGCATATTTGCCTGTCTCATTCCTAGACACAGATATTTGTAGACCGACCCCCTAACCTAGGCAATTTGACTGGACGTCCTAACACATTTTTCCTTATTAACCTCTAACAGTATATGGATTTGACTTCCATTTGTTCTTCTTCTGTAATAGCTATGGCCTACGCTTCCTATTTTATTTGCTTTCTAATTAATTTGCATGGTCAAATCTGAATGAAAGTGTTATATTTTATAATACGTAACTTGATCCTGTCCAGCTCAAGCCTTCTGTTAACTAGTGATTGACTTTCTGTGTCATCCAGCTGACTATGATTTATTTAGCATTTCAAATCAACAAAAATGTGAACTGCCCCTCCACCTACAGCCAAGTGGAAACCAAGGAAAGGGAAGAGTCATCCTCATGCCTTACTGAGATTCTAACATCTTCAGTCTCTGCCCCATATTTACCAGGATCTTTATGAAGAGTCTATTAAGTTTGCATACATTCTTGTTTATGATATGATAGGAAAAGAAAGCACACTGTTTCTTAATATGGGACTCTACCACTCTCTTTCATTTTTCCTGACCAGATGTCTTATCTAGAATGTGACATTCTTCACCAAATGTGGTTCTCAAGACTGAATTAATCATGCTTGTATCTATCCCCTACTGCAGAATCTCACTTGGATCTTCCCTGAATTTGTTGAAACCTTTTGTGGCACATCTGTTGTCTTTAGTATCTGCAATTTGTCTCACATCAGATCCTTACTGACTGAGCAACAAATGAATGGCAACATGCTCCTTAGTCTCTGTAACAAAATGAACTACTCCCGGCTATCTGGAATTTTGTAAATAATTATATGTCATTTGTGAATATTAATATGATTTATATAGACATGTGACAGAAGGAGATACTGCCAGCCTAGCTTTCTGGAATTTTGTAAGTGGTCATGTGTCATTTGTGAATAGCAACATGGTTCATATGCCTGTGTTACGAATGTATTAAAACTGTATGTCATATTGTATAGACACATGTGGTGAAGAGATATTTTTACACACTGTTGTAACTGTTTAGATGCATGTATTTTAACTGGGGAGACTGAAACTTCTGAAGGATGGCTGAGGTTGAGTAACTTTATGGCTGGGCCATAAACTAAAGAGATGTTATATTTCAGTTTCAATGCAGTAGCAGACATAATGTCTAGAACTAGAAGTTTTTTTGTATTGTCTTTAAAGGTGGAGGAATGTAAATTATTTTACGACTTCCACCATTCGTCAAAAGATCTAAGGTCTATTTGTTTTCGCAGATAGATGCTAAATGCTACAGCTGCATCAATGTCTTTCACCTGGGACAGTCAGATGACAAGATGTGATGTCATGCTGCAAGTATCCCAGCAGCAATATTTGAGATATTAATTTAAGAATTCTCTGAGAGAGAGACTGTGCATTTTGTATTTTGTCTTTGACCTGACAACATCAGCTGGAAAACCCATTCACCACATCTGCTTTTCTTGGCTCTGTAAGTAAGTTAACTAGGGTAGAGTAATTTCTCTTAGGTTCAGACAGGAATATAGTGAGATATAGCTTAGATGTTTTCTTTATTTATTTGAGACTGTCCTGCAATGTTGTTTTAAATATTTCCTGTGATTTTGATGTAACTGTGTTTATTTACTGAGTATTTTCTAGTTATTTTATTATTTATTATTAAATATATTTAAAACTATCATTGTGGCTGATATCTGTGAGACATATTTAAGTTCTGGGAGCACTTTCATATTTATGTGGTGACACTGCGCACCACTGTTAATAGCCTTGCTCTTGGTCAAACTACCATTTGGATTAATAGTAGCATTACACAGTGAGATTGGACACCCTTTTTAAGGGCCTTAATGTAGCTGATAAGAAGTTGCCGGTGGAGTCAAAACTACCTTATAGTCTGGGCAGAAGGAGACATAGCTAGTAAACCTGTGCCAGCCTTTCCCAGGTGTGTGTATAAATCGGTTTACATGCATTTGGTCGTGCGACCGAAGGTCGATCCGGCGGAATTCCGAACCTATATGCCGAATCTCATACGCGCAAATGTTCGTAGTATTGCACGCAACATCGAATTCGAAATTCCCGATCGCACAACTGCCTCAACAAGCGCTACCATGGGTCGAGAGGGGCATATAGTAGCCTGGCCGGCATTCGGTAATCTCAGGTTTGACATCCGCAGCTTTGATATTCCGCAATCCTAGGGTTCTGCTTTCAGCATGTTCGCGTTCGGACATCGGCCGTTCATGCAAATGCATGTATACCATATAAATCAAATCTCAAAAAGTGTGTGTGTCAGCTACTTGGGCAGGGACACAAAGCACTGGTTGGAAAGAGAGGGTGCTGGAGGTCTTGGCTTGGCCACTCAGCTGAGATCTCAACTTTATAGCTGTGCCAGTGGGGAGTCTTATTGGGGATCTGGAGAAAAAGGGACAAACCAGCCCCAGACTGACTGTGGTCTCAGTGTGCTCTTAAGGGAAATTGCTTTATACTGTGTGTGTACTTGTCATCCTCCCAGTGTGTACGTTCCCTACTGTTGGCAGTGGCGAGGATTGAGGCTCCTTGTTTACTGGGCCAATGGCGGGGCATCACAGTCTCCTTAGATGTTAAGTTGACCGTTTGACCAGGATAGTGTTTGCCCCATCACTGTGGCCAGCTTCCCCATTTAGATGATGGTGTTAATCCTGCACTTAAAATCGTGCAAGGGTTATATGCATCTCAGTGATCAGAAGCTTCATCTTCTGAAGGTGATGCAATAGACAGAATCTTGATTTTAGTTATATAATCCTGAAATTATATACATTTTTGGCACATTCATGATGTTATATATTCCTTACCCTGCTGACTTGTCAAAAGACTTCTTATGTTTAGCTGTTTTAGTAAAGAAAACAGTGTAAACACATTGGAAATTTGATTGCTTCTAACCAAAAGGGGCTTTTGTACCCCTCTGGTAGGTTCAAACAATAGTTTACTTGGTTCCTTAACTGGCACTTAATAGACTTACTGGCTGTTGTAGCAACAAGATGTTAGTTGCAGTTATGTATATTACCAAAGATACCCTGTGTAAACACTTTGCGCTGTCCTTGATACAATCCTGAGTCATCATTATGTCTATTGGAATTACATTTTCATTGATAAAATAGTTAGCTCTTACAAATAGAGTTTTCAACCTTCCTGGTTACTGACTTTGCTCTAACTTGGTCTCTCTGAACTGTTAATTAATTGAATAGCTCATAGAAAACATATGCAGACAAGAAGTCTGGCCATCTTGAGCAGAACCTTACTAAAACTGTTCTTTTGCTGACACTTTGTCTACTAAAACACCATATATAGTGCTTTTTAAAAGCAGTTCCCTTAGGTTTTTCAAAATGAATAAATATCCCACAGCACTGTGCAACTTTCATATCTGTTGCTTGCTTTTCATAGGAAAATATTTCTTAATTAAAAGAGAACTCATATGGAAAACTTTTATGCATACAGACCATCAGGCAATGATTTCATAAGGCTTAGAAATTACAACCATATGGTAAGTGCTTTCTCAATGTAGATTTCAAAGAGATGTCTACAGTAAGGATACCAGTGATGCCCAGCTCTGTGGTACTTGTCTACAGTACGGATACCAATGATGCCCAGCTCTGTGGTACTTGTCTACAGTAAGGATACCAATGATGCCCAGCTCTGTGGTACTTGTATACACTAAGGATACCAATGATGCCCAGCTCTGTGGTACTTGTCTACAGTAAGGATACCAATGATGCCCAGCTCTGTGGTACTTGTCTACAGTAAGGATACCAATGATGCCCGGCTCTGTGGTACTTGTCTACAGTATGGATACCAATTATGCCCAGCTCTGTGGTACTTGTCTACAGTAAGGATACCAATGATGCCCACCTCTGTGGTACTTGTCTACAGTAAGTACCAATGACACCCAGCTCTGTGGTACAGAAGGGCTAAAGCCCTGACTACAACCTAAATGACACAAAGTTAAATAGTGTCTCAAGTTCTGATGGAACTAGATAGGAATGATGAAAAATACATGGAATGCAACTCACTCATCCTGGGAAAGGGCATGGGACTGGTGGCTTTACAGTGCCAATAAGTGTTCCTATTGCACAACTGACAAGGGAACTTTACCATGGGGATGTGGGGTTACCAATTCCAAGTCAGTAATGGCAGCCCTTAGGACATATGAGTTGGAGTGTCCATGCATGCATTCTAGATGACATAAGAGATCTCTGTGGTGATGCAGGTGCTCATGTAAGACACCAGGGGTAGTGAGTTGGAATCAAACAGAAATGCATCCTAAATCCTACTCTCTGTTCTTATTTTTGTTGTTGTTCGTTTTTTTTTTTCTTTTTCAGTATTGCCATGATTGACCATTTGGGTTCGATCATGCATACTTTGACTTTATAATATTTTGTGTGAATATCATCAATCCTTTTAGACACATACCCTTATCTAGTGCATATTTTGCAAGACCAGTTAAAGGCTGGATAATTAATTTTGTTGCACTTATAAGCCACCTTCTGTATGTGGAAGTTTTAATTGCATGGGCATTTGCATGGAATCCATTTTGAATCATCATATGGACCTCTTTCTCTTGTTCATTTATAACACATCCTGCCCTTACTTTTCATTTGTGCCTTATTATTTGACTTGCATTTTATTTTACATGCATACATTTATCTCACTAAATGATTTGATCTGCACATTAGAAATTTTATTTGCTTTGCACATATTTGTAGTTTTTCATAAAGTCAGGTGTGTTTTCTCCCAGCCCCGTGATGTATAGGGATGAAGTCCTATGACTCAGGTAACCTGTGTTTGATTGGTGGAATGGGCACTGGAGAGGCAAGGTAGGAGTAGCTGATGACAACTTAGCCATCTTGGGATGAGGGAGGCAGCTAGGCTTACCAGATTAGCCATACATACTGGAGGATAGGTAATTGCTTGTTGAGGAGACCACGCAAGGACATGCTACCAAGGTGAGAGTACCACTGAATAGGGGAGATGGGTATGTGTGGAAGCATGAGCATCTCTCTGACCTGGAAGTCATTGAAGAGTCTGTAAGCCACCTTCTAGGTAGAGATTAGGACAGAGAGGGGACTATCTTACGAATGGCATCTGGCTCACTCCCTATGAGAAAAAAAATGAGCTATATGGCACTCACTCGGTCTAGTGATATGTCTGCAACCACTGGAAAGCATAAATGAGCTGAGGGTACAGGAAGGGTAGCCACTGGGCAAGCCCTGTAGTGACGGTTTAAAAAAATAAAAGAAAGGTATGTTTCCTCATTCCTCATACTGTAAAGTATATTAATTAATAGGGAATCATCCATCTCAACAACTGCACTGTCTTTTGTCTGGTCTTCGTCTCAGTAACATATGCACATGCGGTCTCTACAGGATCCCTTGGTCTTACACAGAATGAATGTTTACAATGTGGCCATTTCTTTTTTGGGCTGACAGTAACTAGCAATTGCCTCTCTAAGTGTTGTTTTTTTTATCAGTTCTCTTTTAAGACAAAGTAAAAGAGGTAAATACCCTTATATAATCTTCCCCAGTAACATGCTGGAATGCAGCACCCTTTTCAGCTAATACATTTGCATTGAGAAATAAATCAAATTTCTGGAAACAAGACTTCCATTTTTACCAAATTTTCTTTCAGATCAAAAGTACCAGGAATGTGTAGTTGAGCAATATTTCTACTAAGAATGTTACTTTGGTACTTATAAAGACAGAAACTATTGAAATAAATAGATTCCTTTACTACTGCAAATGCACTTCTTCATTTCTGGCAGACTTGTCCTCACTCTCTGACGCCAAGTCTTATCAGAAAGCATAACAAATAACTCACAGAGACATGAGATACCTAACTTTTATGAGAGTTAGATTCCAGGTTAATTCTGAGGAATAGCTGTGTATCACATGATACTGATAATTGCTGATTTATTTTATTTTTATTTATTTATTTGTTTGTTTATTTATTTATGTATTTATTTATTTAATTAATTATTTAATATTACTAATCATTGGTTCTTGCTCCTTAACATTTAAAATGCATATACTCACATATCTGACAGTGGACACATTTTACTGTTGGAGAGTAACTCCAGCTTGACCACTAGTTACATGATGATTATTACTAGGTTTCAATGTCCTTGTATAAGAAAAAATGCTTCTCACATTTTCTTTATTCATTTATCTCCTACTGACAAAGGATTCATTTTAGATGGGTATGCAAAGAACTTCACACACATACAATAGTGTGCATGCCTTTGCATATGTAGTATATTGTTACGGTGTACTTTAGACCCCTGGTGTTGTGGCTTGAAGATGTTGATTCTATTTTTTTCTTTTATATGTATTAGGTGACAACATCTTAATTACTTGTGAATGAGGATTTTTGAATCTGCAGAGGAGATGCATTGTTTTAGAATGTTGTAGTCACAGAGTAATTCAAAAGAAAACATTTCTGTCTCCCAGCACTATCCTGTCTCATATCCTTCATCTGGCAATATTTTTCTGTTGGATTCTCAGTTTCCTTGTTTTCTCTCATGCCCCAAAGACATGTAGCAGGTGATGTAAATTTTCTGTATGCATGATACCATGAGTGTGTGAGAGAGTGAATGAGTGAGTGTGTTGTATGCATGCGTGCATATGTGCGAGTGTATCTGGTTCATCTATGGCACTGAATTTGATGAAGCAGGCAGTCAGGTAATAGGTAAATGGTTTCAGGCCCTCACTTCCACAGACACCTTTGCTGTACACACTGCCCACCTTACTTTTATAATCTATGAGGTCACTGTAACTTAATAAAAAGAAGACATCCTCCCAGAGAAAAATTAAACTAATGCAAACTATTCACCCAAGTTCAAGTCAGTGAGATGAAGAGCTCACACAAATATATATAGAAATATAAAATGCCAGAAAGGAAAAAATATAGTCTGCCACCTGACGGACTGTTTTTCTCACATCTTCCTTTGTCACCTTCTAAAAATGTGTCTAATGAATTACTTAGTCTGCATGATCTATTTAGGCAAATCATTCAATTTTTCCACTATCCTGTCAATGAAGAAAGTATGCGTTCATATCTATCCTGAAACTAGTCCCATTTGTGTGGATATCACATGACATACCACTGCCAGTGCTGATGTATACTTTCTAAACAATGGCAGCTAATCATTTTCTTGTTTTTTTTCTAAATTTGGAGAAAACAGATCATGGAGTGAAACATATGCATCTGATCACAAATAAAGAGAATGCAACTATATAAAGCCGGTGACTTTGGTTTGGTCTTCTTTGCTCCATTGGCTTACAGATTCTGTCAGATACTGGAGCACAAAGAGTTACCTAACATCCATTTGCAACAAAAATGTATTCAAGTATTCCTGCTTTATGTTCTCTCAATCCCTAGACATTAGAAATGTTTTCAAAAATTGCTTTGTGTTTCTTTGATTTGACTTTCTTTGATAACTGCTTTACTGCTACACTGAGGGAGAAATGGTCACTAGTCCTCACGCTCAAGCCTTGGTTTAATCAATTGATGTATATGATGATTTAAAACCATTTAAATCTAATAATGATGATGAAGACAATTTTTTTGGGAGAATTAGCCAATATTTCAACTTTTTGCCTTTCTTCTCAGGGCCATCTTGTGAAAAGAGTGATTTTTTTTTCAATTTCTTGCATGCATGTGGAGATGCAGAGATATTGCTACCCTTTCTTAGAAAGAAATTTAGTTTTCACATCACAATTTTCAGCTAAAATTAGAGTAAAATTCTTCCAGGTGTCAACAACAATTTCTATGACATTTTGGATCTATTATCCTGTTCAGCACACTAAACTGTATGTTTTTTTACAAAAATATTAGTTCTCAGTATACTGCCAAAGAGGAAAGTAATATATTTCTTTTCATTCTATAGCTATGTCAATAATCTCAATGGCAACATTCAGATCTGCTCTGAATTACAGCACATTGGAACTAAATATACAGAACCAACTGATATTGCCAACATCCCGGCAGATAGGTTCAGTGCTAACTTTACCCCCCCCTCTCACCCCTTAGAGAGCCCATCTCTATACCGGAAGAATGCAATGTTCCTGTACTTACGGCTGCTCAGGTAAAAAACACACTCTCCAAAGCCAAGAACACAGCATCCATGGGACCTGACAATATCCCAGGCTGAGCTCTACATGAACTACAGAATGAACTGGCACCCTAACTAAGTACCATGTTCAATCATAGCCTCACCTCAGGCTTTGTGCCCACTGAATGGCGCACAGCGATGGTTATCCCACTCCACAAAGGGGAAGCCACGACGTACCCCGGGAACTACCGCCCCATTAGCCTGATGAGTCTGGTCTGCAAGGCCATGCAACATATCATCATGTAACTCATAAACAAAGACATTGATAATCTCCAAACTCTGGACCATACCCAGTTCGGGTTTGTAAAAGGCAGGACATGTCTCCTAAATCTGATTGACTTCTTTGAAGCAGTCACCAAAGCCATAGATGAGGGTAAGGTGGTTCACACAGCTTATCTAGATCTCACCAAGGCTTTCAACACCATCCCCCACTCTGGAATTATAGATAAGCTCACTAAACTAGGTAATAAATCCCTATGTCACAAGATAGATTGCCAACTGGCTCACGGACAGAATCCACACTGTGAAAGTAGTAGACTCCAAATCCGACTTCAGACCAGTGACAAGTGGAGTACCACAGGGTTCAATCCTGGGTCCTCTCCTGTTTGGTATCTACTTCTCTGAAGTACAGGCTAACCCAGAAGGTCTTTGCCTAACAAAGTTTGCAGATGACTGCAAACTAGGAGCCATAATTGAAACTTCTAACGATGTGGACATACTATAAAAGGGCCTCACTGAGACATATGCCTGGTGTCAAAGCCATGGCGTGAAGCTCAATGCCAAAAAGTGTATTGTCATTCCCTTTGGTAAAAACTCTGTACCCATGAGCTACCACATAAGTGGTAGTCTACTTAATGCCTAAAGTGTGATAAGAGACCTTGGGACACAGGTAGACAGTAGTCTCTCCTTTGATAATCACATCGCCACAGTGGTCAGGAAATCCTTCTATGTGGCTCACCTCATCACAAAAGGTTTCTCATCCAGGAAAAAAAGAGGTCATTGTTCCCTTCTACTCATCACTCATTAGACCCATTATAGAGTACAACGCCCCTTTTGGTATGTACCTCACAAGACATCTACAACAACTGGAAAGGCCACACAAATACCTCACAAAGAGGATTACTGGCCTCAAACAGATGCCCTGTGCAGAGTGTCTCAAAAAACTCCAGCTTTACTCCATCGCATTTCGCCTAATCAGAAGTGATCTCTGCCTAACATACAAAGCTATGTCAAACCCAGAGCTGTTGGACATGCTCCACTTAAAGAAATCCCAATCCCTCTGAGCTACACGCTCTTGGGACCTAAACCTTGCCACCACAATAAACAGAACATGCTGGAGGGATAGATTCCTGTCCCAGAGACTTCCCATACTTTGGAACAGACTGCCTATCTATGTCAAACAGAGCTCCTCATTAGCACTCTTCAAGAAAAATCTTGATGATTGGATGGGAAATAGGAAATTCACCCCAGGGATCACTTCTGTGGCTCTGCTTGACAGGGGCACAGGAAAATAATTTTCTTGGGTGGCGAAAGCCAGGGTACCTTTTTGGCTAGACTTATATAGGACCTAGGGCTAATAGCCTAGTACCTACCTATGAACCTATGAATAAACATGAAGTCAGTCTAAGACCTTTATTAAATTCAAACACAGGTTCCAATCCTGAGCAAATGTACCAAGTCTATCCACTGATTGTACAAAATGAATCATTCTGCTTCCTGTGTTCGGAGATGTCTACAGACTTACAAACTTCCCTTAGATGGCGCACCTTACCATGCTTCTGTAAGTCAGAAAGGCTTAGGCCTTCTGTGTTCAGGAGTTTACACATAACATCAGTGCTCTCCTTGTATTAATTCATCCCCATACAAAGTTACTAATAACTAATAACAATATGTCGAACATTTTGGGTAATGCAGCTATGAGAGGTGTGGTAATCGGTTTAGGTCAGATGATCAAGTTTTCTGTAACTCACACTTAATGTGGTCAAAAGATTTCAAAAACTCAGCAAAAAAACAAACCAACAAAAATCTACATTTTTGCAGGGTGGCAAACCCCATCTGCACCACCTACACCCACTGCAAATTATATACACCAAATCTGAGATTGCACTAGAGTGGGGAAAAGGGTAAATTCTCCAATTCCCACTGTACCATAATCTGCATACAAATGTTTTTCAGAAAGTCAAACATATGGTCTTGACTCTGTAAAGTTTGAGTTTCTGAAAACTAATACATCTGACATAAACCCATGTAATCACATACAAAAATGTTGGAATTACCATCACCTTTACCGCCACAGCTATAACAGCAATAAATATAAAACAGCTTATTCCATTTTTTTGCTTTTCAACCAGATCTCTCGATACTGACTTTAAGTCTAGCATAATGTAACTGGAAAATTTATCCCCTCAGATATTTACCTTGTTTTGACTTTTTAGGACTTCCACGGTGGTGCAGCGGTAGCATTGTTGCCTCACAGCAAGAGGTTTTCCTGTTTGATTCTTGGCTGGAGTGCGGGGAGTGCCTTCTGTGTGGAGTCTGCATGTCCTCCCTGCTGTCAGGTGGGCATTCGAAAGACATGCGTAAATGGGCATGCCTTCGTTGAAGGTTGAACGTCGAGCTGGCACCTCTGCATTCATGAAAATCTACTGCCAATCATTAGCGGACCGGAGTTCCGCTGTGGTGACCCCTAACCGGGAAAAGCCAAAAGACAACAACATGAAAGGAGACTGCGCATGTCCATCAGCTCCTAGATAACTTGAATCCATGACAAGCCTACTATACTTTCTATTGTTTTTGTTGCTATTGTTGCTGTTTTTTTCCTTATTGAGACTTAATCCTAAAAGTTTTGAAATGGAAATACAAAATTACTACTTCAGAATGAGAAAGAGAGAAAGACGTTTTTTTGGAACAGATGGTAAGAGAGATAAATCTGCCATTTACAACAGTTTTATCTTGATTTCAACACCAAGAAAAGTGATTCATTTTATATTTCCAAACGTGAATAATAGTAGCTAGAAACTCTACTGCTAAATAAAAAGTAACAAAAACAGGGGGACAGCTTTGGTGGGAGTCCTGTTGTACCAAAACAGATCTTGACGTACATCCAGTTACCATCACTGGGCCACTGGGAATATGATGAAGGTTGCAAATATTTTGATCTTATTTCTTCGAACTAAATTGTGCAAACAAACACCCCTAGGTATAATTACTGATTTTTGTAAAAGACTTTATCTGTAAATCCCAAAAAGTTAACAACTTTAGGGTTCAGCTTTCTTTTCCATCCAACACAGCATATTTAATAGCTCTCCCTGTGGCACTGTGTATGTACAATGAGTTTGTGGTCAGAACAAGGATGAGCCAGGGTTCTAATCCTGCACAGTATGCTTCTGTTCTGCTAGTTGGCTCATAGGGTTAAGGCTGTAAGCTGTAGTTCCTGTGGTACAGGGTTTGATTCCCACAGTTTCACTTATGGGGTGGGAGGGTAGCATAATGGGTAAGGTGGTTTTCCTTACAAACACAAGATGTAGGGTTTGATTCTCATGTGAGGTAAATGACTAGGCTTAAATGGCCCACAAGGGCAGTTAGCCTTGTACTAATCTATGAACCTATAATGACCTAAGTCTCACTACCTCTCTTATTTCTGATACTTTTTTCTTTCGGTCTAGTTGTCCATAAATCTTAATATCAGCAGCTGAAAGTGCTTCATGCCTAGAATAACTTTAAGACTGTCTAGGTTTTCCTGGTTTAGGAAGTTTGTCCCCAATATGTCATTGGCTAGAAGCAGCCATCTCTGAGGTAGCCTAGTCTTTTAAAATATTTTGCTAGTAGTGGAGTTAACTCTTTCTGGATGTATTTAGAGAAATCGACCACTATAGCATTACAAAATTATAGTAATTATCATTCGCCCCGCATTTCTTAAAAAAACCTGGGTTTCACTGCTCCTCCACTTATACAGCACTGTCTAGAAATCAGTAGAAACTGGCTCCTATGCATTTTAGTCATCAACCAATACCTGAAGCTATGCACATCACCTATCCACCTGCTGCTGCTGCCACTGCTGGATTCAGCTTTGGCCCAGAACTCTCCCTAGATTAAACATTTTCCTCTCACTCATCAGTTCCAGTCTGCAGAAGTGAGACAAAATTGATAAATATGACATCACCCAGTTTAATTTCTCCTAGTTTTTTGGGTTTCTAATACAAAGATGGGAACAGGTCCCATTCATAAGTCAAAGTATAAAGTTCATGAAATTAGTATTGTTTCAGTCTTTGATGTTAGCTAAAAGTACTGTTCGCAGCACCTGCAACGTGCCCAGAAATGACTTTCTGCATTTCATACAGTTACATGTATCTAAATAGACCCATTGTTCCTAATACTATTGAAATTGTCTGGGTATCCTTCTTCCACATTGCCCTCATTTCTGCCTGCAAATCCTGGAATGTTGTGACTTTGTGTCTCTCTGTATATAAAATACTGTAATCGCTAGGTGTAGCAATTTCAGTGATGATTGCTTCTTTTCTCTTCTTTTCATGGACTACTATGTCTTGTTTTCTCACATCTAGTTTTTCAACTGTTGGTAATGGGTGATCCTATGTGACATAAACTTCATCATTCTCTGTAATGATTTGTGGCTAATATTTTCAATCCTTCTCATCTACTTCAGTATTGTAATGTTTGCACAATCCCCAATGCAACAGTCTTGCCACATTGTTATGCTTTTCGGTATACAGGCCCTTCGGTTACTGTTTCATACCCAGCAACAAGATTGTGTGAATGTTTTCTGTTCTATTTTAGAGAAAGTGCATTTGTCTGGTTTCTCCCAAGTGCTCAATGGACTCTGTAAACCAACATGTACTTGGTCCACTATCCTGGGCTACCAATATTAACCTTTTATCTTTTGGTTTAAATTTGCTTCTCCATAACCATTCCTGTGTCAGACCCTGATCAACACAAGGTTGTTCCATTAGTTTTCTGAACTTGCAACTATATTTAGGCCTTTTCTACATTTCTTGCCTCTTATCTGATCCTTCTCCTTATAGTCTTTCATTTTTTGTCTCATTCAATAGCTGCCTGGTTTTTGTCTAGTTTTGGTTTGATTTTCAGTCCCACTTGACACTGTTATGCTTCTGCTAAATTAAATAGGAAGCTCATCTTAGACTTGCTATTTTCATGTTTCAAAACTTTGACAATGTTGGATCAGATGAGGTCAGCAGATATGTATACAGTCCCATGATTGCAGATCTGTACATGTAATCAATTTCAAGGAGGCCCATACCTCCTTCAGAACAAGGAATATACTGTATAATCTTGGTATGCACTGATTTTTATTTGTCATTTAATAAGCATGAATCATTTTTTGTTTTTTCCTGTCCCACTAATGCAGTACCTTTTGGGGCCAGTCAGTCACCCCAAAAATACTTAGATAGAACAGGAAGAGCAAATTGGTTTATAACTTAGACTTTGTACCTAGCTATCAGTGCTGTCTTCAGTATTAACTTTAGTTTTCTAAAATATTCCCTACTGAGATTTGTTCGCATTTGTTCATGTTTTATTGTTGATCCTTCGTCAATTACCAAATATCTATACACTACCTCCTGTTAAAGTTGCTTTATACTACATTCCTGTTCCAGACCGATCATTTTTTGTGCTGCCGCTTGAAATGTTCCTAGTTGCACATTTATCAAAACTAATGACATTCTTATATCATCTGAGAAAGTTTTGACCATTTTCAGTTGTGCTTTCAGCTCCTCATCAGATGAGCTATACACTTTTAAATCATCCACAAAAAGAAGATGAGAAACCTTTATCTTTGTAGTTGTCTGGGAGTCAAATTGGAACCATGATCTAATCTGTTAAGTAGACAGCTCAATGGGTTAAGTGCAAGATAAAAGAGCAAGTGTGGCAAACAGTGACCCTGGGATTTCCCCCTTTGAATTTGTATCCTTGGGATAATAATTTGTCTTATCATTGTTTAGCTGCAATGTGGTTTACCATTGTTTCATGGTTACTGTAGTATAATTGAACAATGCAGGCTGTGCTTTATACATCCGTAAGCACTCCTTTATCTGTGAATGTGAGATGCTGTCAAATGCATTTTGTAACCTGTGCATGCCATACTTAGATTCTTCCCCATTTTACAATTCTCCATTATGACTATTTAACGACAAATGGTCCTTTGTTCCGTATTACTTTCTTTTGTTACCCCTTTGCTCTATTGCCATGATTGAGTTTTCTTCTAAATGACTATCAACTCTGTCAGCATCAATTCCAGTGTATACTTTATGCATTGTCGGAAGGCAAGTTATTGATCTATAGTTTTTAGGATAGCTTGCAGGTTCACTCTTAAGGAGGAGCATAATTCTTCCTGTTATTAGCCAGACTGGTGTCTGTTTGGGGTGTCCATATAAATAGTTCTTACTCAGGGCTAAATGTTGTTATGTCTTTCGGCTTATCCTGGTTAGGGTTTGCCACAGCGGTCCGCTAATGTTTGGTAGTGGATTTTTACATGCCAAGTTACCAGTCCTGATGCAAAACCTTCAATGAAGGCATGCCCATTCACACATGCCTCCACACAGAAGATGCTCTAGCTGAGAATCAAATGCAACAACGTCTTGCTGTGAGGCAACACCCTCTCTAATCCCTACATAACCCTCCTCTCGCTTACTAATTCTAGGTATTTATCAGCTTCTCTATATATAATTGTCTCTTATTTACATATATATCTCTCAACAATATTACACCTCTTAATACCCTATCTCAACATGCTCCCAAAACACTCACTCATCTCCTTTTCACTTCTACTACTTCTTCATCTAACCTATCTTCATTACCTCACACAACTCACTACTTCCTACCACTCACAATCCTTCCATGTAACCAACCATCTTAACTCCTCTCACCCACACTCACATTTGCATATCTCTCCCCATCTTTATCCTATCAATAACCTTCTAGTTTTCCCATACAAACTATTCACACCTCAAAAACACTCCATCCCCACAACAACCAATAAATGTCTCAAAATCATAATAGATCCCAATCCTTTCAGTACGCTCTTCAACTACCTCTCTGCCCCAATCTTCCATCTGACCATCAGTACATTATCAGGTGATATTCATCCCAACCCAGGTCCCCCCACCCCAACTACCATAAACAAGTCCATATTCCTTACTTTATTAAACTCCCAAAGTATAGTTAACAAAGTCCCAAACCACCACGCCTGGCTCATACATAACAAACCTGACATCCTATCCATTTCTGAAACATGGTTAAAACCTCATATAAAAGACTCTAAAATAACTCCACCTAACTATTCTATTATCAGAAAAGACAGAGCCCATAAAAAAGGTGGAGGAGTAGCTCTCATTTACTCATCCTCCTACACCAAACCTATTCCACACTTTAATAGCAGCTGAACTTCTCATTTGTCTAGTTTCAGGAGACAATATTTCTACACTTGAAGACATCCTCTCATGGCTCTCCAACAACATTAGCAATGAAACTATTATCTTAGGAGACAAGAATATTAACTGGGCCACCATTCAGTCTCCAACAAACTCTCTCAACATCAACCTCTACAATTTTTCTCAACTAATAAACTCCATAACACACCCCACAAAAAATCTTTCCACTGGTAGTATTCTAGATTGGATTCTAGTCTCCCATCCCCACTATTTCTCTGATAGTGGCACTCTTCCAGATTCCCTCAGTGACCACTTACCCATCTTTGACCCGTCTCCCCTCAAACCTACATTGCACCCATAATTACATTACTACCCATAACCAAAAAAGCTTTAACCCAACAACCTTTTCAAACTCCCTTAAATCAATAAACTGGAATTGTCTAAAAACATCATCTCTGACTCCCATGCCCTTAAGGACAAAAGCTAATAAAGATTAATATGGCTGACCAAAAATACACTAGCATCTGAGATAAAGTCTGGGCACACTACCAGAAAAAAAACACTTCGAAATAAAGTTAAAAAACTCATCATCTCTGATCGTCAAAACTACTTTTCGACACTCCAAAACAATAATAAAACAAATCCTCAGAAATTCTGGAAAGGTATTTCTACCCTTCTTAACAAATCAGATACCCCTTCCCCAGACCCAAATATTCCAGATTCAGATTTAGCTACCCAATTTAACTCTTTTTTCATTGAATCTATTTCAAATTAACCTCTTCATTCTCTACCACCACCACATTCTCCAACATACCCCCACTCTCCACTAGCAACACTCTACCCTGCACTACTACATGTCCCTCATTCCCATCAACTAACTCTATACTGTCTACCTCTTCTCCATCTCAAACTTTCTCGTCATCTTCACTACCCACTAACACCCACTTTTCCCACTCTCCTCTATTCTCACTAAAACCAATTCCCACTTCTACTATAAAGAAACTCCTTAGGAAACTAAAGCCATGTACAAACGCTCCTGATAACATCCCTTCTTACTTTCTCAGTATAGCTGCTGATGCAATTGCCTACCCCATTAGCATTTTAATTAATCGCTCTATACAAGAATGTATAGTACCTCAAATCTGGAAACATGCCTTTATCATACCCTTAACAATGTAACCAATTTCTGCCCAATCGCTATCCTGTCTCCCATTTCTAAACTCTTAGAAAAGTGTGTCCAACTTCAACTCCTACCACATCTCTTAGATAATAACCTCCTAACTCACTCACAACATGGATTCAGACCAAATCATAGCACCATGACAGCCCTCCTCTCCTTCCTTGAAACTGTAAACAAAGCCCGTGACTCTGGCCAAATTGTATCTACCCTACTTCTTGACCTCTCCAAGGCATTTGACACCATCTCACATAGCCTGCTTTTAACTAAACTTTCCGAACTTAACCTAGGTCCTTCCTCTTTGACTTGGTTCTCCGGCTACTTATCCAATAGATATCAAGCAGTAAAATGGAAGAAAGCCACTTCTTCATTTCTTAATACCAGTTCCACAAGGCTCCATACTGGGTCCCCTTCTCTTCAATATATTTATAAATGATTTCCACAAATCTATACCATTCTCAAATATCATCCAGTATGCAGATGATTCAACTATTATCTGCTCTGCCTCATCCATTCCCACACTTCTAAAACTTACACAAGATGCCTTTTCAACCACTGAGCAATGGATGAAAGATAATCACCTAGCTCTCAATGCTTCTAAAACCAAATTAATGGTATTTACCCCCACTAAAGCCACTCCTTTCAATATGAATACATTCTCAATCATGAGTCAAAATAACACACATCTGGAAATGGTGACAGATACCAAGTTACTTGGGGTCCAAATTGATAACCAACTAAAATTCAACTCCCACATACAACTAAATATCAAAAAAACCCACCAAAAACTAGGTATGCTCTACCGTCAAAATCATTACCTTACACCTGAAACTAAAATCACTCTTTCTACTTCCTTTCTCATCCCCTCCCTTCTCAATGGGGCTCCACTCCTAACTAATCTACAGTCCTCTGTAAAAAAACAACTCTCCTCCTGCTACAACAAAATTGCCAAGTTCGCTACTAGCCATAGGTCATCAACCCACCACTGTCTCTCTCTACAAAAACTAAAATGGCTAGAGCTACCTAATCATCTAACCTACACACAATTAACTCTCGCCCACAAACTCATTCTCAACCCCTCCCTTTGTCCCTCACTTTCTTCTGCCTTTAAAATGCATCTGCCAAATAGAGTATTAAGATCTCATAATCAAAATCTATTAGAAGTACATAAACCAATTCATCCCGCACACCTCTGGAACTCTCTTCCACCTTCCATTCGCACAATCCCTAACCATATGATTTTCAAAAGATCTCTTCATTCGCACCTAGCATCCCAATGGGAATGCTCATGCTCCCACCCCACATAATTAACTCTGGCTACCTCATCTTCCATCCTTCCCCTGCTTCTCCAGTAATTCTTCCTTTTTTCCCTAACACTCACACTCTGTTTCCTATGTAATTTGCAAAAATGTACTACTCTGATATAATGTACTAGACTGCACTTCTTAAGTTTATGCATCATAATATGAATTTACTTCCAGTATTACTTTGTAATGTTACTTTGTTAGTCTGTATCATCTATATGATCCATCATAAGTATACAGAATTTCTAATGTATGCTGAACTTTTTTGTAATTATTTGCTTGAACTTTTTGCATTGTATAACTATCATTATTATACAATGCCTCCCCTAAAACGTGCACGCTGATTGGCCAGCCCAACCAGTGTGCCCGTTGTAAATCCCTCAATACTACGGAAAAAGGTCGGTCACCGGACTTTATGTTAAAGAGTTTAACATAGGAGATCTCTGTTGCTTTTTTTAATAAACTCCTTTAACATAGCGACACAACGGAGATCTTGCGATCTCCGTTGCTTTCGCTATATTAAATGTGTTTAACAGCGGACAAAAATAACCAACGGAGATATCCGTTGCTTATTTATGTTAAACCCATTACATAGCGAAACAGTAAAAAGTTTTCTGTTGCTTTTCTGATGTACGGCGCGGTAGCAGCGGTACATCAGGCTACCCGCAGAATACCAGACAGCTGCGGAAGGGCAGTAAACAGGCATTATACAATGCCATTATTTAAGAAAAGTAATTATTTCTTTTCTTAAATAATGTCATTTATATACAATATCCCACTTCTGGGTGTGGGTAATGCTGGATTTATCCACGGTTGGCTTTGTTTGGACCAAACCACGCCAACGGGTAATCCAAAGCATTACCCACACTGCGTCGGGTTATTGCTATAATAACCTACTGTATTGAGATTGTTATGGAGCTTTTCTCCCCAGGACTCCATTGAAAACGGGTTCATTTTGGCCCAATGGACTATCCTGGTAAACCAACTGCAAATAAATAAATAAATAAATAAACAATGCTACCACAGCACCACTGGCTAAATCTTTGTGTAAATATGTTAATACTTTTAGCCAGAAGTTAGGTACTGCATCTAGGCCTGGGGTTTTCCATTTAGGAGCTTTTCTTAAATTTGCTTCAATTTTTCTGGCAGTTACTTCATTTCATCTCATATCCTGCACATTTGAACTTCTTACTGTTTCTTTTACTTTTTCTATCCATTCAGCATCTTCATTATGTTCTGCAAGATCTTCATAGATGTTTCTCCAAAATGTGTCTATTTCTTCTTTTTTGGTGGTGTTTCTATTCCTTTTGAAATTTTTCCCATTTCTCTGTAAATTTTTTGGGGTCATCAATGAATTGCTTATTTTGTACTTTTCCTTCATATCTATCTGCATATCTTCTAAGTTTTTCTGCCTGTGTTGATATCTTTAATTTATTATTTGCAAAAATGTATGATAGATCCTGGTCTGTGATATTATTTGTAATAGTGTATGATAGATCCTGGCCTGTTATAATGCATGCTGCTTTTATCATGTCCATCTTTATAACATTTTTGTTTATCTGTTCCCTCTTATATACTCTTCTAACAGTGACACTTCTTGTCTTATTACTTTATAGTTTTCTCTCTTCGATACTTCCATAATGACATTTGATTTCTCCCCTTCCTTTCCCATACTGCCCTGTGTTTTTGTGGTAAGACTTTATCTGTTATTATCACATTACTGATGATAATTCAGACGTGATACTGCCATTATAAATCAGGAGAGGATATAAGAGGTCACTAACCCTGCTGTGCTTGTATCAGCTGCTTCCCTTTACTGCAGCTGGCAGCATTTTCTGCATGCTGTCTCTGTGTTGAAAGACAAAAGGGATAAACAGGCATTCACATAACACATAAAGGTGCAACTGAGATGCAACAATAGAGTTTCACACATGCAAGCAAGAAGAAGCCTGCAATTATTCCAAAGGCCCAGCAAAGATCTGTAGCAGCATGTCTGTATGTAAATAAGCCATATGCAATCAGGTTCCCTCTGTGTAGTAAAATAAACTATACCCTTATCTCTCAACTTCTTAGAGAAAGAAATCTGGACAAAGCTATAAATAATGGGAGCAGGGCCAAAGGGCCAAAAATAGGGACACTTTTTAAATATTGTTCTTACTAACCTAGAAAGTTGATCTGAAAATCAAATGCCTACCATTATTTTCTGACTTTAGTCTTCAATGATTTGCCAGTGATTTGCCAGAAAACTACAATTTTATGGGAAACAGATCAAAAATATGAGTCAAAAATCTAGACATTCTGCAAAAATCTGGACAGCTGAGAGCTATATCTATACCATGGCAAGTAAGGATTAGAGGCAGCTAAACTAATACTGTTAGCTGCACTAAGGCAGACACAGCTACACTAACACACCTAGGTGCAATGGTGCTCCCTTTCAACTGTACAGATTTTGGAAGAATATCCACATTTTTGCCTCATATTTTTTGTCTGTTCCTCATAAAATTGTCTTTTTTTACAAATTACTTGGATGATCTAAAAATATGGACAGGTACATCATTACCACAAAATTGAAAATAAATAGTACAAATAATGTACCCTTGTTTAACACGTTACTAGATAGTGGAAACAAATTATTGCCACAGATTCACAGGTTCAACACACAAAATTTGGCAGTCAGAATTTCAAGCACCTCAATCTGAGGTTGGATAAATGCAACAGAGAGAATACAATTATTTAACAATCCACACTTATTAAACTGAATTCTTACAATGATGGAGAGCTTTGCTGTGAGTATAATCTAAAAAAGAAACAAAAGCAATCCTTGTGATTTAAGTTTATAAAAACAATATCTGTCCTTGATTTTGGTCGTCTGTCCAACTATTATTTTTGGCCTTGACCAGAATTCTTGTGCTAAGAGATTTAGAGGTATGCTGTCCATCAGGTGTTTTATGAATTGACATATGTCCAGAAAAATATCTATATTCACAGGTTTTTCCAGCAAGGCAAATGACAAGGCAATCAATCACGACTCTACTCAGATTGGTTAAAGAGCTGGCAAAGTTTTTTTCTCAAAACAGTTACTTCCTATAATGCTTTGCACCAGAAGACAGTGCCGCCATCTAAATACCTCGTTCTAGTATTTTTCCAAACACCTACTTGGCGTACATTCTTTAATGATTAATTCTTTTAAGGCCCTAATCCATCCCTGCTCAGGAGAAATTTTGGAGGTACGCCACATGTATGTAAACCTGTTTAATATAACCTATATTCATTGAGTGAGATTTGTTCAGATCACTGAAAATGGCTTCATTGTGATAACTGGAAAAAATGAGGAATTTATCTCAATATATTGCCAACTACTGTCAACAGCACCACACAGCCTATCCAAATATTGTTTTTAAAATAAAGTTAGCATTAGACAGGTTGCCAAGGCACAAACCAGTTCAGGTACAGAAGTGCCATGTCCTCTACAAGCGGAGATAACATAAGTAAAATGCCATGAGATTCCTACAGGACAACAACAAAGTATTGAGAAGCTTCCAGGAGATGTTTTTCCACTACGTGGATTTACCTCTGACCTCAAGAGCTGTAAGGGAAGTTCTCAAAATTCCAGTTCTACACATTGTACAAATGCATGTGACTTCCTGCCTGTCAATCAAAAATGTTTCTACTTTTGGATAAGATGACTTGAAAAGTCTGAAATAAATAATGTAGTGATCCTCTTAAATATATTTTATATCTCCGTCAATGTAGAATTCTGCATTGACGTATATACATTCCGTTTACTATAGATTTCTGAAAATTTTAGCAGTCGAAGACCTCATCCAATCTCAGTGTATTTCAACAAATTCAATAAGACACTGTTCACACAAGATGGCTGAGAATGTTATATGTTTACTATTAAGTAACAATACAAGGAACTTTTGTAGAATATGTTTTCAACTAACTGCTACCACACAGTCTATATTTGGTCTGTAACCTTGTTTGCATTTGAGGATGAAAAAGAGAAAAGGGAGTCATGCTCACATCAAGTACTTATGAATCTAACATGTTATAGTATTATACTGACCCTTGACTAAATCAGCAAAAATACATGTCCAAAACACTATAATTTCCTTTATGCACCCACAGGATGTGCAGTAGCAAACCCTGGCCAAACTCACTCCCCACAAACAGCTTCCTCTGTTATTCACACCCACAGACATGACATTTGTATGAATAATGTATGAGCAACAAGTACAGCCTTGTGCACATTTATGAGGTTTCCCTACTACATATAATTTTTGTTAAGCTAATAAAAGAATACAGAAAAATATGTCATAAAACAACACAACCAACTGGGGGACTGCAGCCCCCCTGAATCATGTTTTGTTAAATTTCATAACTTTTTTCTAATATTAGACTATGGCAGAGGCTACAATGAGGCAGTGGTCCCCTTTGCTAAAAGCAAACATTACTAATACTAAGCAACAGAAATACTAAGAAATATTTCCTTGTGCCATTTTTATGAGTTTGATGTTAGTAGTGTATAGCACCATATGCATTTCTCGTAAATAAGGGACTGAATTTACTTGGCTAATAATCAGCCAGATATTGGTCATCTGAAGACATGCCCACATCTGTGCAGGAAATGGTGATGAGTGATTAAAAATAACTTGTTTCCAAGATTATGCCAAAGACTACAAATACAAATATACATTCCTGCATGGCACAAAAGAGAATGCAGACATTCAGTGTTTACTCTTGTGTTTTTCTTTCCTTTCACTACAATTTCCTTGTCAGACTTCCATAAATTTCATAAAGGTGTCTGAAAATCCAAAGGCAAAGATTTGACATGGAGGATGAATTGGCAACATCTGTTACTTAACCAAACCTTGATGATGATGTGATTAACAAAAATTGCAAAGCGTGACTTCTAAAGGAACACAGAAAGCGATTCTTGAAGCTCAAGATTTAGCACACTCAGTAATGGCCTATGTTTAAGAATATGTACCTCAAGATATTTTATATAGAGTTCCACAGCCATCTTGTTGCAGCAGCAGGCACGAAGTACGCCAGTGCTTAGGAAGAGATTAAAGAGCCTAATATCTGACAGCAATGCACAAACTGACATTAAATGTGCCAGCTCTGAGAAACTGATATTAGTACTGACATTAGAGAAAGTCAAATAAAATACTTGCCAGAACAGAAATCTGGTTCTATGGCTCCTAATTAAATTTCAAATCATAAAGGGGTAATATTTAATACGGGCTATTGTATGGGACATTGCTCTACACCCATCTTTTAACTAGTCCACTATGCATTCTGGGTTAAGTTCTAGTTGGTGGAATGGAGTCACTTACATCTCCAGTACTGTTTATGAGTTCCACCAGCCTTGGAATGTTGGTGGAAGCTTCATCACTGGCAGCATACAGAGCAACATGGAGTGGAACCATAACTAGTCCCCAAAAACTCTACTAATTAAGATTCATATTTTCAGAACAAAGATGGATTGCAATGCAAAGATGCAAAGCTTGAGTATACATGTACTTTTAACATGTATTTAAGACTGTGGAATTTACAAGCAATGCACTACTAAATAAAATAATATTTTTTTCAGGAGCACATTCCCCCTGCATCCCTTTACTTTTTATTGTCACCGTAAGATCACTGCACCTCTAAGACCAAAGAATACAGAGAAACAAAGTACAGAATTGCTATTATACCATGACCCCCCTATTAATATTCCAAAACGTGCACGCTGATTGGTCAGCGTGCACGTTATAATCGACTTATACTAATGGAAAAGGTCCGTCGCCCGGACTTTTTCCATTACTATAAGTCTTTTTTAAAACACTGTCTCGCTATGTTAAAGGAGTTTAACATAGCGACACAGGTTTAAAAAAAGCAACGGAGATCTCCGTTGGTTTTTTTAAAGATGTCTCGCTATGTTAAACTCCTTTAACATAGCAACACAGTGTGTAAAAAGAAACAGAGATCTTGCTTTCTCCATTGCTTTTTTTTTTAAACCTAATCTCGCTATGTTAAATGGGTTTAACATAGCGAGACAGCTTTAAAATAAGCAATGGAGATCTCCATTGCTTATTTTAAAGCTGTTTCGCTATGTTAAACCCATTTAACATAGCGAAACAGTTTGTAAAAAGCAACGGAGATCTTGCTTTCTCCGTTGCTTTTTTCAAAACTGTCTCGCTATGTTAAATGGGTTTAACATAGTGAGACAGCTTTAAATTAAGCAACGGAGATTCCCTGTTGCTTTTTTTAAAGCTGTCTCGCTATGTTAAACCCATTTAACATAGCGAAACAGTAAAAAGCAATGGAGATCTTGCTTTCTCTGTTGCTTTTGCCCACAGCTCTGATGTACTGCGTAGGCATGCGCAGTACATCAGAACTTCCGCGGAATACCAGACAGCTGCGGAAGGGCAGCAAGGAGGCATTATACAATGCCATTATTTAAGAAAAGTAATTTTTTTTTCTTAAATAATGTCATTGTATAATAGCAATAACCCACTTCTGGGTGTGGGTAATGCTGGATTTACCCACGTTTGGCTTTGTTTGGTCACGAGGATGAAGCCACGCCAACCATGGGTAAATCCAGCATTACCCACACCCAGAAGTGGGTTATTGCTATGTTATTTGCTATAAAGTACATTGAAGTTCCACATATTAGATCTGCAGAGGTAATTTTTAGATGAAAGTGCTTGTTCTTGCCTATAACCACTGATTCAAATAAAGGCTGCTGATATCAAGAAAATAGATTGATTATGTATATGGGCTTTTTGATTTCAGCTTTACTGCTGCTTCCTGTAGTTGTTTAGGGTTCAGATGTGTATGTTTTATGCAGGTCATGTACAATACCGAGAGGCATTTAATTAAATGTGGTTGGTTAATTGCTATAATTTTTAAGGCAAGTTACTGTGGCATCTAGATACAGACAAATAAGTATAGCTACCCTTGGTGAGGCATTTATTTATTTATTTGGTCGGTTTGTTTGTTATTTTGCTTGTTAACCTGGTAAAAGACATGTCCTTGGAATATTTTCAACTATAAGCCAAGTGACAACCAGTTTGTAAAATATGCTTAGAACTAGTTAGGTGACTAAAATTCATCATATTTAATGAAAGCTTTGTCATTCAGGTGCATCCCAAAGCAGCCAACCTAGAATTCACATTTCATATTATGCTTAGGCAGAATCTGTAAATAGTTGAAATCCTTCCTTAAGAGAGTCCCCATCCCTCCTCTCTGCTTCTGTTCCCATTTCATGTGGCTCATTTGATCCTTGCCCCTTAATAACTGTATTTGTAGTACTCCATGATAAATAAAAGATGAATCACAGAAAACTGGAGAAAAATCCAAGAAGGAATTACAGAACTATCGGAATGGAGCAGACTCGATAGAACAAATAATCCATCCAATTTTCTTTCTTTCAAGAGAATAAATAAATCAGGTAAAAATGGAGAAAAAAAACAAGAGTTTACAAACACATTTCTTTTTATAGTATTGAAGCTATAACATTGTAGTTTGTGTGGCAGCTGTATTTGCATTTTAGAGTGGTTTTCTTTCTCTTTGCTTGTGAAACCCTTGAAATAGTATTTTTAGGTCCATATGCAAATACTTCAAAGTCAGTCTACAGACAGTTGCAAGCCTATCCAGAAAATCCTAATCCAAAGTTCCCTTTAGCCTCAAGGGGGCAAAACAGAATAGACCAGGGAGAATTTGAGGCTGCACATACTTATTCGCACATGCACACCCACAGACACATATACACTTGCACATGCACACACACACACACACACACACACACACACACACACACACGTACTTATTCGCACATGCACACGCACAGACACATCTACACTTGCACATGCACACACACACATATACACACACACACACACACACACACACACACACACACACACACACACACACACACACACACACACACACACATATACTTATTCGCACATGCACACACACAGACACACATATACACTTGCACATGCACACACAGGCATGCAAACACATTTACATACACATAATTTTCTTCTCTTTTCTTCTGTTTTCTTTTCTTCTTTATCATCTGTTGTGACAATAAATGGCATCAAGTTAAATCATGTATAAGGCATTCTACCCAAGTTTCATCACTGATATTGCAGTTTGCACACAGTGTTGTGGGGTTCTGCCCTACTTCTGGTCTTTTTCCATAATAACTTAATATGTGGATTTACTTATTTGCTTCCATGCAATGCAAATTTTGCTCTATTTTGGACAGCATTTCTTGTTTTCAGGCTTGATTTACCCCTGCATCTGCAGCAGGGCTACCCACCCAGCGGTGTGAACATTGCCTCTACATGGTTGTCACTTTTGAAGTACCATGCCAACCCCATGTGCAAAAATGGGGAAAAAGTGGATGGATGGATTTACCCCTGAACATAATGTACCTATTTTTAGAGACTCATATACAGATGATACAAGTGAAACTCCTTAAGCATCATCAATAGCCTGAAGAAGATGAACATAACCTTAATCTCTGTTTTCCATAAGAAATCTTTGCTGCTGTGAAGTGTGTGCTAGCAATGATTTACTTCTTTTGTGAGGATTCTCCCTTCTTCAAATTAGTGCAGTCATGCAGTTGGTAATATTTAACTAAATGCACAATTTCTTTCACAATCAGTCTTGTAGAGAAGACTGTATAACAGTAACATGTAACAATGGCAGTATAACAGATGATTAAGATTGGACATTTTGGATTATCACTCCAAATAATGCAAAATATATGACCTGATAAATGTCAACCACTTCTCAGTTGCTTGGGGCTGTAAAGAAGGTACTGCAAAAATATATTATTAAAATTCAACACGATATAGGCCTATTAATGAATTATATCATTCTTTAGTGCAATGAATAATGAATCCTAAGCAAAGGAAATACAGATACCATGGGAACATTTGGTCAACAACCCATAAGTCATACAAAAACATTTTTTGTAGGCGGCTGACATATCTGCAGTGCACCTACACCTCATTTTTGGCCTCCTTGTGTCTTCCCTGTCATCGAGGAAAATAAATCCTCTGACATCACCTCTGTACAGCTTTGACCTACCTGAATCACTTATTATGCTGTTTTGTTGCAGCATATGTCTCCAGAGTCAACAGAAGCAGATCATGGTCAAATGTAGCCATTTACAAAGTAATGAAACAGGCCCTACGAGCCATACCAGTATCCCATTACTTGGTTGTCTCTCCCCAGTTACCATAAAACACTGTTCAAACATACCAGTGTACATACTATTTCCTTCTTCACTTTTACAGTTTTCACAGAAATTTGGATTTCATTTAAAAGTTCTATTTCACATTTGCAATAATGACCCTGACACCCATTTTCTAAACACAACAAAATGAAAACACTGAAAACAAACAGAACACAAAACAGTAAATATCTCTTCTCTTGAAACTCACATTTAGTGGAAATGCATCTGGCATCACATTAAATTACAAGAGATGCACTGAAATAGCAGATATATCAATAATTAGTGGCTATGTGAAAGGTGATGGAATTCATAAGAGAAATGTGTAACTCATTTGCGTACAGTCTGGAACTGCCTATTGGACCCAGTTGTCCTTTTTCAGGAGCAGACAAGAAGTACTGTCTGGTAAAGAAAAGTAGATTTTTACGAAACGCCAAGGTGCCAGCTCGACGCCCAACCTTCAACAAAGGCACGCCCATTTCCACACGCATGTCTTTCGAACGCTACCCAACCACAGGGAGGACATGCAGACTCCACACAGAAGGCAGTCTCAAGCCAAGCCGAGAATCAAATGGGAGAACCTCTTGCTGTGAGGTAACAGTGCTACCGCTGTACCACCATAGCAGTAGCCGCTGTGGCGACCCCTTACTGGGAAAAAGCCGAAAGACAAACAAACAAACAGAAGACAAACAGAGGCTGAGAAAATCAAATCCTGTACTACAGGAAGCAACTCTTTAACAGGTCATAACTGCTAGACAAATTGTTGCAGCCCAAGCACAGCACGTTTCACACCTGTGTGCCAGCCAAAGTTAAGGTGAATTAAAAATGTACTTATAGTTAAAATATTAAATTTAAACTCATGTACTTATAAACACACTATCAACATAACAAGTACACTAGTGATCATGCTCCTATTTACTACTGTCAGTTTCTTCCTTCCTTTACACCATGCTACTCTGGTTCATAGGTATTTACTAGACTTGTAGTCAAGGAAACATTTCAGACTCTAGCCCAACTTTCCAGTTGTCCCAAAGCATTGTCTGGGTAAGTGACAATCACAGTCATATAGTAAGCAAATGAGGGCTGAGCAAATCAAACTCTGTATCACAGGAACTATATCTCACAGCCTCCCTCTGTACCAAGTGCCAGACTAAAATATAAAGAGAGAAGGGTTCAAACCCAACAGCCTTAACACATGAAATAGCAACATGAATCCACGGCACTAATTTGTAAGTTACAAGTAGAATGCTGGGATGCAGAAAGCAAATATTTACACAGACACCCACACAGATGTGACCATCAATTACTGCTTACTCAAAGTCAGATGGTAGGCAAATGAAAGTGGAAGGGTTCAAACACTGTACCTTTGATTACAGAAAGCACTGTATCATTATTGGACAAAACTCTAATGACTAGCATTATTGACTGAATGCTCAGTGACTTTTAAGCTTCAGTGATTTAACAGAAAATTAAGACGTGTGTGAATGTCTGGCTGGTAGTGCAGAGGATTAAGGCTTTTAGTTCTTAATTAGCTCCTTCCTATAGTCAGAAGTGCAGGGTTTGTTTCTTTCTACCTACATTTGCCTACTGTGTGACTAGACAGGCATAAAACAAATAATTGTGATATTACACACATGCACACACACGCACACACACACACACACACACACACACACACACACACACACACACACACACACACACACACACACACACACACACACACACACACACACATGCAAGCTTTCCATGATTACTGTGCTTAAACAATGGATCTCACACCAGAACCATTGAACCATTCATCAGGTAACTTCTCTTATCTTCTGCAGTGTTAGTTTCTCTTGTGTTTAGCAGAGTTTGTTAGTTGTATTACTTCCTGTACTGCACTGTGGAAGGTGGAAGCCACTTCCTGGATAGTTCTAGTGACATTATTGGCATGATGAGTGTTTATTGACTAGCCATGATTCCCCTGGTGCTATAATCCCTGAGTGGCTGTTAGATTCACTCCTATTATAATCTCCCAAAACATTGCAGTAATAAAGCATGAGGCAGTAACTTTCACTTTTTTCCTGATTTATGAGATCAGTTAGGCAGAATTCTGTGTAAGAATGAAAATCCCTCAGAAGGCAGTATCTATATGTACTTCTTAGACTAAAGGTGGTAAGACAACATTTTCTGAAATGCAAATTGTTCATGTAGCACAGCAACTTCAATATGCATCTGCCAAAAGTGTCACTTAAAGGTATAAAGCAAGCACATAAAGTTGTATTAATTGCAGTCTGTTATATGTGCAGTGTGAAGTGTTACAACATAAAACAGCAGAAGTAAGGACTGCACAGGTAGGGAGAAATGCAGTAAAGTATAGTTTTCTATTTCTGAGAACTACTTGATCATATCAGGATTACATATCAAACTCACTGTTCTCTGAAACTTGTCAACAGCAGCTGCTAGTTAGTAAAACCATTGCAATATTACTTCTTCTTGTATTTTATGTTGCATTAAAATATTCTCCCCAAAACAGTATTGCAGATGACATTAATTTGACACTAATCCATCCTTATGTCCAGCCCTATCCAAAAGTTAGTCAGTGGAAGCATATTGCATTTTGCCTCGGTCTTAACATTCCCAACAATGCATGCAAGTCAGAGCAGGAGCACAATGTCACAGATGTAACTCATACTAGCTAGAGGTACTGACGTGCATGCAGTGAAATAGGGATCTGCATTGCAGTTTGTCGTCTTACTCTCACACATCCTTTTATTTATTTATTCATGCATTTATTTTTCAATTTGGTTAGCTGGTAAGTGGGATAGTCTACCGGCCCCTTTCAGTCACAACACAATTACAAAAATAAAGATGAGCACAGGTGACTGTATAACTAGGCATTACATAGTCGATTTACAATAAAAATAACAGTTGTTTAATTGCAACAAGTAAAAAAATTATTATTTTTTGGTTTGTATATTTATTATCAGATTATATGCTATATACACACAATTAATGTAAAATTTATCTACTCTATATAGGACATGTACTATGAAGAAAATCTATGTGTTAAAAAATTAAAAACATCCATGAGATAAATACAAGCAGTAACACATTATGTTAGGACAGCTTAATATTTCAGTTGTAACTCTTATGTTTTAGCTTATATCTCAAATACATTAACACATGGCTTCTTTAAAAATAGTTCCCTTTAATGATTATTTTTTAAATTTCTAAAGTGAGGTTGTTCTTTATTTCATCCAGTAGATGGTGAAAAGTGCCGGCTCTGTTACTAAGAAAGATTTCTCACCTATATCTTGTTTGAATTTAGGTCTGCAGAGTGCACAGATGTCATCTTGGCTGCTTGTAAGAGTCTAATTCTGGTGTCTCAAATGGGTTTTTCTTTTGGGTGAGGGATGGTACTCTGTAATAAAAAAAATGTGAATATAAATGCTCCTAGTAGCAGACAAGCTCTACCTGGTATTGTGATGCAGTGCTTTTTATCACCTGCGGTACTTCTCACTGGCATGCTGTTTGTTCAGCTAGTAGAGCATGTTTACATGTTTTTAACTTGATTGACTGTAGTTTTTGACAGTTGTAGGAAGAGTGCATACTACATTGAGGAAGGCTATTTTCTAGTTTTGAAATTAGCATATTTTTAGCTAGGGATTTATGTGCAGCAGTGGAAAGTAGGTGAGATAAATAATATAGTTTTAGCTGAGTGTGAACGTTGGCAGTGATTTTATCTGTGTGGTTATTGAACTTAAGGAGGGGGTCAAAGGTTATCCTATGCAGTTTTGTTCATTAACATTGGGGATGACATTACTTTTTAAGTCTTTTATTATTAATTCTGATAGTGAGTGCAGTTTCTTTATACTTGAAAAAGTCAGTGTTAACTATCAGTCTATTACCCTGAAGCCAAGATCAGAGGTCAGAAAAATATGTTTATAGATTTGCTTGGAACGAATTATGTATCTTGTTGACCTTAAGTAAAATACGTAACCAGTGTATGTAGTAATATAGTTTTGTGGCAGGTCTAATGAGATCTCATTAATAAAGAGATAGGGAGTAAATAGTGACCTAGAATAGAACCAGATTTGGGGGGGGGGGCAGTATGAAGGATTACAGTATCTGAGAAGATATTATTTGAGAAGATTTGTAATGTTCTATTTATATAGTTATGAAACCAGATTACTGTATTATCACTGCCATTTTGTTTTGATTTCCTTTCCATTGCTGTAATGTTCTTCCTCCGGTCTTCCTTCTCTGAGTCTTTGAAGTTGGAAGTGCAAAAATATTTAGTGCTTGCATGCGCACTGTTGTACTGTTCCCAGCAACAAATCTGGATACTACTTGGATCTGACTGGCTTTCAGCAAGAGCTGGTATGGTACCAGTCTGGTCATCTGTCCTTCTCCAAAGATGGACAAGCATACATATGATACCTTAATCACTTTCTGGCAAGCCCTTTAATGGCTTTGTCTGTCAAGTTAACCAGGATCACATACAAAAGATGTCTAATGGAGAACTAAATCAAAATTGTTGGATGTTTACAAAACATAGAATCATGGAAAAAAATGAGATAAAGAATACAAGCCACCCAGTTATATCAAGTCAAGTATGGCTAACCCTCTGCAAAATACACACATCCTGTGTCTACTCATGGGTATGGCTATTTCTTTTTCCTAGTACCAAAACACCCCTTTGTTCCTCTCTACATTAAATGTGCTATACCATATCATCTGAGAATCAAGATATCATATACAAAATTAATTCTGTAAAATAATCCAGGTTGTGATGTCTGCCATCTTCCAACCTCATATAATTTCTTTTTATTCCTAAATATCATCCTTTCTGAAACTTTTCACCCTGTATATTTGCAGTTAAGGTATTAGATGATCTCTGTCCTTTTTCTTGTGTCTTGCCTTCTTTAGGTAAACATATCGGCATCCTTTTAACAAACTTTTGATCAAGCCTCACACCACATTTCAGTAAATAAAGTAATTTCACCCTGTCTTTGTACTTTTGAAGATAAAACATCCAGAATGTGATTCTGGCTTGCAGGTCTGTCCTACAGGATGGGTCAAACATCATTATTATGTCATCCATTATTTTGTCTGTGATACCATTCCATATGTGCTACAGTATCTTTGAACTCTCCAAGGCCTTGACTAATATTATTCATCTGTTTTTTTCCTCTTTTTTTTTTTTTTTTGTAATCAGACAACCATCTAAATACCACTCCTGATTCCAGACTATCACTATACACCTTTCCATTTAATCTTTAATCATGTTATTAGGCCTCAGGATTGCACTGACTCAGTTTCCACATAAAATCAGAACTGTCAGTTAATATTTTAGTCAAGTAATTCAAACTTTCCCTAGGGCTGCTTTATTCCAAAATAGAATTATATGTCAGGTAAAAGTACACTGTAGAAGAACAACAGGAATATGACAAAACAGAAACTTTAAAAGCATTTGTCATGGCTAAAGTAGCAGTCATAGGCTGTGTTGCAAATATACAGTTCAAAACAAATGGCAAACCCACAGTGGTTGTAAAAAGAGGTAGTAATAAAGGTCAGATAAAAACAGCATTCAAATACATAAAACAGGAAAAAAGTTGCAATACTTCAGTTTTACTTCATTACAACATTACAAGAAAACATAAGTTTCTGTACTTCATCTGGTCATAAAAAAATAAATTTGAGAAATATCGGGACATATGAACATAAAATCATATGACTTCTAAATAAATCAATTGAATTATTAAGCAATAATCCAAAATTGTGCTGAGTATATAAGGATTTACTATGGCTGGTGTGGTTTGACCATGAAGGTGAAGCAAACACGAGTGGACTATTACTATTATACAATTTCAATATTTAAGAAAGAAATTACCTAGTTTTCTTAAAATAATGTCTTTGTATAAGGGCACTGTAGTGTTCCTCCATGTTCTTCCTTGTTTACTAATGTACTGCGTATGATATGGAACTTAGGTTCACACACTTAAGCAGTACATCAGTGCAGTGCAGAAGCAACAAACAAAAGGACTCTCCATTGCTGTTTTATTTTTTTTCTTTTATTTTTTTTTTTTTACTGAGATTTTATGAGGGACAGCACTGAAATACAAGGAAAATCAGGTATGTTTCTAATTCCATAGTTTTGCAGAATGTACCTGATTTTTCTCATATTTTACTCTGTCCTCTAAGCATATGCCAGTAGGAAGTCTGGTTGCTGAATGGTACTTCAGGGGCTGGACTTTTTTCTGTTGGTATATTCTTGATTTTACAACAGGGTCCCTGGTTGGGCTGACCAATCGATGTGCCAATTTTTAAAGACCAGTGAGCCGTTATTGTATAATACTACTTGCATGCTGTATCCTCTTTAATTTACAAAAAGGAATTTGACTAAAATGATTATTCAGGCTTTTGCCACTGTAAGCTTGTGGTTTAAAACAACCAAACAAATGGCAATGATAAAAATCAAATGACTTTATTAACTTCTGTTCCTAGTACCTCAACCAAAAGGTCTTCTAGGGACTAAACTTTTAGTCCTGCCTGTCATGTACTAGCAATTGATCATGTCCATACATAACACTGCTGTTACATTATCAGCAGTATCTTTGCCGCTTTGTATGTCACTGTCATTAGCAATTTATGTGGTGTTATTCTCCTTTGAAAAGCTCTATTTCTTTTGCACATATAAAGACTTGACATAAGCAGACATATTAACCAAGATCACTACAACACAGTGAAACTAAATTCTGTTTGGGCATTTTACATAAAGCAGTATTTAGAATATAAAGAAGCATGCAGTGTTATTGCTGACTTTAGATGGCTCTTAGTTCCTGACTCAAGCATAAAGCTCAAGAAGTCAGGCTAGGGACCTCAAGAATCACCCTTTGTTGTGCAGATGCAGTAATCTCACAGTTATGTGCATACTAGGGTATCTTCTTATGGTACTGTCTATAGGAAGGTATTGGAAACGATAAAAACAGTTTGTTTTATTTTTAAATTTAGTGTATTTAAATGTGTTAGCTGAGAGAGAACACTGATTCAAAAGAGCTCCATGATTCAATAGAAAAACAGTATCAGGCTCAGACTGGGTGCAGCATAAGGACACACCAGCAAATAAACAAAACAAAAAACACATTTACATGTTCAAGACACACGACAAAACTGCACAAACATTTTTTGGTGAATAGAGGGAGTCATGGCGACTTCCTCTATTCACACAAAAATAGCCAAACTCTGAAACACCCTTCCAGACATTATAACAAAATATCCAGAAAATAACCAATTCAAATCACTCCTAAAGAAACACCTCACGAGTCACTGGGAGTGCTCCTGCCTCTCTCTAGATTAATCTACTTCTCCACCCTTAGTCTTCCTTTCTCACCAGACCATCTAACATCCCTTTTGTAAACTTTAACATATATACTGTCTACTGTTTACTCTGTACAGTCTTACTGATTGTATTATATTTACTGCTACTGGGTTGTCCCTGCAACTGTAATTGTATAGCTCTACTGATTGTATTATATTTACTGCTACTTGTTTGTGTTGTACTACTGTGGCGTTTTCCCCCTGGGTCTCCACTAGTTAAAAGGGACCTTGATCTGTACTGTTTCTAGATACTGTGAATTAATTTTATTGTACTAATGTCTACTGATACTGTTACTATGTTTTTGTTTTTGTTTATTGTTATATATCACTGTGGAGCTTTTCTCCCCAGGTCTCAGCTAAAAATAGGCCACTGGCCTAGTCGAACATACCTGATCAGCAAATGGAATAAATAAAATAAATAAAATAAAATGGTATGCAGTTTTAATCTTAGTATGATACAAGCACATACCAGTAAATAAATAACAGCATATACAATCAAGTTATACAACTGTAGAATCCTTTGCAAACTATCTAAAACTGATTGAAAGATTACTCATGGCAACAGCCTTTCTGAGAAGTACATTACTAGAACAAGGTTGTTTGGGAGAGGTCATTGAGAAGGGAAGGAAGAAATGAGAATGACAGTAAATGACAGTGGATGATGAACATTGAGTTGTTCATTTATTTTTTTATTATCTACATAGATTATTAACATTTTTAAACTAAAAGAATCATTCAAAGCCAACACTGTACCTGAAATAACACAAAGCATGCTACTGGGAAACAGCAGAACTAGTATTAACACCAAGTACAGAACTATTATAATGGCTCCAGCTTACATAGGTTTGTGATGTCCCTGCTCTGGGTCAGTAATCAAGAAGCCTCAGTCCCCACACTGACACCAGTGAAGGATGTTCACTTGGAACCAAAAGAAATATACACAATATTTTTAAATGCAGCTCTCTGCACCAAGCACAGTTTCCCTTAAGAGCACAAAGGGAACACACTCAGCCCGGGGGCTGGGTTTTCCTCTCTCTATCCAGACCCCAAATAAGACTCCCCACTGGCATAGCTGTAGAGTTGAGTCCTCAGCCAACTGTTCTAATGCAAGTCCTCCACCACCGTGTCTGTGAAACCAGTGCTCTGTGTCCCTGTTCCAAGTAGCTGACTCACAAACGGGATTTGATTTCCACACTCACACACACACACACACACACACACACACACACACACACACACACGCACACACACCTAGAAAAGACTGGCGTACGTCTACCAGCTATGCTCTCTGCCCAGACTATAAGATGGGTATGGCCACCAGAATACTCCAAAGCCAGTTACTGTATGGCTCCTACAAGGGTACACAATCATCCTGAGTAAAATTAATACTAATACAAAAGGTATTGTTTGACCAATGCAGCAAGGCTTTCAGGAGTGGCCACAGTGTCACCAAATAAATATAAGTACTCTCAAACGTAAACTATTCTCTAAAAAAACAGCCACAATGAAAAGTTTAAATATATTTAATAATAAATGATAAAAGAACATGAAACCACTAAATATCTATTTACAATAAACACCACAGTTTCAATCACAGGAAATATTAAAATAACCCAGATGGATAGATTCAAACAGATTCAGAAGAACAGTACTTGACTAATCTCACTATATTTTTCTTACTGATCTAAAGAATTACTATTTCCTGGTTACTTACTAAAGCATGGCACGATGAAGTAGGTGAGTGGTCTTCCTTCCTGGTCAGCTTTCATAAAAAGACTGCACTGAGACTTCTGACTCATCTAGTATTGAAGTAGCATTTCAGTGCTGGATTACAGAATGACATCACATACATCTGGTCATCTGACTTCTGGTTCCCACACTACCTCCTATTATTAGAAACTGAACCAGAATCTCACACATATATGTTACCATGCACACAGAACTTTGCTAAGATGTGTTATAGCATCTAGAAGCTATAAAACCATTTAGAAACTTCCCCCCTTTCACTGTAGCAATTAGTTCACCCCTAAGGACAAAACAGTAAGATTCCTAGTCCTGGTTTTCACAAACATTTTGTCTCTGGCTACAGTCAGAACTGTAAGATATAATCTGTATGGCCTAAACTATGTAATTTAATTTCAGACTATTTTTTAAAGTTAGCTGGAGTGATATTACCCTCTTCTCTTCTAGTATACTCTGTTACGATATATTCATTTTAACAGTCATGATCCAGTCTGACATACAGGTGTATTTCTTTTCTGTCCAGCAGGACCCCTGTTGGTACATTTTTAATACAAGCAGCTTTATAAATACATTTTCAACACAAGTATCAGTACAAATCAGTTTTATATATAAATGACATATAATTCTTTACAAAACTCCAGCTAGCTATATTGGCATATGTTATGCATCCACTGCCGTACTTCTCCTCGCAGAGTTGGCAATACTTCCTATCATTACAAGGTTCATAGATGATTACTAGGCTAATGACCCCAGGAGGGGTGACTTCTTAAGCCTAGATTTGCTTCCCAAATGTATCTGGCAAGTTGATGCTTTAGGATTGTTTATGGGGTATATGTAGACCTAAACATGTACAGTCAACCATTTATAGGCTACCTCTGTCTAGAGCTATATGTGCCAAACTAGAGGTAAATTTTCAATTCACTATCCACTGGTCACAGTTACATTTGAAATGAGTTAGGGAAGAACTCTGCTTGACATGGATAGGAAGCCTGTTCCAGGGAATGTGTAGTCTCTGAAATGCAGATTCTTCCCCCACAACATGTCCAATTTATGTTTTAGGTGGAGCTTAGGTCCATAGATCTGGTAATTATGATGCTACTTGTTTTGCAGATGTGGGACAGGTCCATCAGAGTTGGATCAGTGGACACTATGTAGGCCAGGCAAAAATCACCTCTCAGCAGTCTGAGGGATACCGAGTACAGGGACATAACCTGTTTCCATTCAAATGAAAATACCTGCAGTTGTCAGTGCATTATAACACAGAAGATATAGATAGTAAGTACATTACTCTGAATCTCTGAACTTGGTCTGTTTCTTTCTCAGCTGACTGTGTTGCATTGTTTTCTTCACTCTGTATTATAAAAGTATTCTATTGATAATATTTTTCTCAGTTTGGTTAGGAAACCATTAACATAAGATTATGAAAAGCTACACAAGAGAGAGCCTGGTTCTGCATCTCCATAACAAACAAACTGATCAGCCTGTTTCAGCCTATAGATAAAATAATGAAGCCCTTTAAAAAGAAAAAAAAAAACTAAGTATATTTATTTTCTGGGCTAAAAGAACTAGTGTGACCAGGGTCTATATTATATCAGCGAAAGCTTAAAAAAGCGAACGCTGATTGATTGACCTTCTATAAGTGAAAGCTTACAATCTCGAACTGTCAGATCAGCAAATTTTTCCTAGGGAAAAAAATCGCTGATCCAAAACACATACACACAACACAAGCATACCAAACAAACAGAAATCCACACACATACACCTAAAATCTGACACCTAACCCTACACTAAACTATGTACACACCACTAACTACCCACTTACCTTAACCCAAACCTTAACCCTAAGGTCCGTCACTATCGCACACTCACCTCACCCGCTCCCTAACCCTAACTCACTTAAATCCGCCCTAACCCTCATGTCCACACAATCGCACACATATCTAATCCGAGCCCTAACCCTAACTCACCTAAATCACCCTAACACTCACATCAACACAATCGCACACTTACCTGAATCCGACCGGTAACTTTCCACCATAACACTGAAAGTACCGAAGCAACAGAAACGGACAACCGAATTCTTTCCCTAGGAAAAAAATAGAGTTTCTGCTGCTTCGATATTTTTCAGTTTCGCGAAAATAAGTTCGATCAATCAGCGTTCGCTTTTTTAAGTGTTATCTAATATAGACCCTGTGACCATTTGCAGAGTGCTTTAGATTTAAAAGCTGATATAAATAAAGTAAGGCGGTCAATGTGCTATTTTAATTATCTCTGTGTGATTATACAGTCACTACTATAACTGCTACTTAGAATTTCCTAATGACAAAGTCACCTTTATGATAATCCTTAATAATGTCAGCTGTTTTGTTGATTATAAATACAACAAAATTGAGTTAATGGTTTCATAATCCATAGACTGTACCATCCAAGACTGCAACGTCATATGGAAAAAGTCCTAAAAACAAAAGTTTATATGGGTAAAATAATTGATACACATTCTAATACACATTTCTGCCTCAGTGTAGTTGCCCTTAAGAATACGGTAGATAACATATCACAGTGTTTTATTTTAAATTAGTCATTATTGCCTACAAATTCCTTATCTGTTAATACATTTCTCGGTATCTAACAATTTGCAAAATATCTAGCTGCTAAACAAATATTCAAACTGTCATTTCTTCATGGGACTATTTGAATTTTTTTTTCCAAAGGAAGTCTAAACATAAACTTTGATTAATATATTATTGCCATGCTCTTAATCAATTTATTTACTTAAAAATATCTTTGCTCATATGTCAGAGTAAGCCTCAATGCCCCTTAATCTGAACACTCAGCAGTTGTATATCATGGATGGTAACTACCTGTGTGAAACAACCATCATAGTCACTTTAGTCATGCAAAGCCATATGTAAAACATTACATTCTTTAAAAATGTAATCATCCAGAAAGATCAGAGCAGTAAAGCTATATTTGTTTAAATTGAATCACAGCAGGCATATTATATCTGTTTCTCAAAAAATGATTCAGCTAAGTATGCTATCCGTCTGAATAGTAATGTGATTGTCAATAATATTCTGCAATGTTATCTTTGAAAGGATTACCTAATTAAAAATAAGGAAATATTTTAACAAGGATGTAAAATGCATGTGTAACTGGGAGAATACTATGGTCTCATAGCTGTCTCTTTAACCTGGTAAAATGTTTCAATTAAAAAGAGTAGATATTAATAACTAAAATAGCTCCTGTGAAATAGGTACATGATTAAACAGTTGGTGCTGCTTTTGCATTTGTCATTATCAAATACAGTATATTTCGTAAATCCTTAGGTCCTAAATCATAATGAATGTGTCTATGATCTTCTTAAATGCATAACATCAAAAGAAAAATATATTTTGTTTCAATATTATAGGCCTCTTCATTCTATATGATGTCACTAGTATCTGCTATATATGTGGCACCATTTTAACCACTGGACAGAAACAAAGCTGAGTATTGTGGCAAACATGGCAAACTTCACTCAGGGTTCCTCTGCGATACTGAAAGTACAAAAAGACAGGCAAAGCACAGACAGTGGTACAATTAAAGAACAAGAAAGTAGAGAATACATTAACAAGGCAAATGCCTAAACAGAAGAAAATATGTCCAAATTAGCTGAAAATGAGGAGGAGACATTTGTACGTGCATATCAGACCAAGAATGGCAAAAGGAAGAGTGCTAAGGTGTATCCAGAGAAGAATGCATTAACGGAGCAAAGGAAAGTAAATGCAGATTAAGGACGTTGATATTGTCTTTGCAGGGATGCTTACACATAAGTAGTATAATTCTATCTTTCTTGCACTGAAGTACAGTTATATATACCCTTTAATTACATTTATAGTGCATTTTAACTAGATTATGATTTGAAGCTAGCAGAGTATATCTGCAATAAACTGGATGAGCTGTCAACATACTATATCAATTCTGCATTTTTGTATTGATTAGCCTTGTCATTTGGAAGAATGGTAAATGGGGTGAACACAACACCCCCTGGGGAACATCTATATTCATCGATAATTTAGGAGAAGTTGTTCCATTACATCTAGCATTGGTTGTATAGGTAGTTCTAAAACCATTTTGAGATACTTGCAGTGAAAACATAACCACCCAATATCTGAAAGATACTTAAAAGACACACTGTATCAGAGGTCTGAGCAGAGTGAATCAGCCTTTTATCCATTTGTAGCAATTGATGGATGAATTCTGTGAAATCAGGAAGGAGTAAGTCGGTTCGATGACGTGGTCTGAAAAAACTGCTGAATGTTTGAGATGATAGTGCAGTTTATTAGGCAGTACAGTGGCTGTGCATGGAAGAATTGTGAAGGCATTTGTGACAAGGAAGACAATAGAGCAATGTGGAGCGGCATGTTTGACTTTAGATTATTTTAGATAATGGGTTACCATTGTGGAAGAGCATATTGTGTATTTTCTTCCAGATTTAGGGACACAGTCTTTCTTATTAGACAGAATATGCAGTGGAACTATCAGCCATTTTTCAAAACCCAAAAGTGGAAATTGATAAAAAGGGGCAGCTTCTCCTGGTCGATGTTTTCACAAAACTTTACACAAAAAGTGTGGATATGGGTAGATTGAAATTCATATCTGGAAGTTTCATTAGAGGCAGAAAGTTGTACCTCGATTGTGATTTAGAGCAAAGGAATAATGGAGAAGTTTAATAAATAAACTATTAGTATTCTCAGTGCTGACTTGAGCAGAACAAGTTGGAGTATGAACTAGTTTTAATACTTAAATAATTGCTATTCTAAAATATACTTAAGTATTTTACAGAAAGATAAAGCTGATGCATGAAGAAGGCTCTTTTAATGTTGTACTTAGAATTTTCTGGTTGTGCTTAGAATTCTTTAATTGGTTGCACAATGTTACACATTTAACAGTTTAGAACAGTGGTAAATTAACAAATCACAATTATACAATGGCAACTCGGCAAAGCCAAGAAATGTGCACACTGATTGGCCAATCCAACCAGCGTGCAGATTGTAAATCGAAGATAACCTAAGTAATAAGTCCGGCCGCTAACATACCATTCAGCTGCAACTTAAAGTGCTTGTTTGCCGTCAATTAAGGTTCAGGGTTTGACTAGGAGCAAAATCACCTAGACAAAACATATACATCTCCGTAGATAAAACATACACACCTCCAACTGCTCTAAAGGAAGAGAGCAGCTGTGCACTCACCAGCGGTTTTAGATGACGTTAATGAGGATTTCTGGTGTTTATGGAGGTTGCAAGGTAAGGAAAGTCACTTTACTGTTCAAAATCAAACTCCTAGCAATTTAGACTTTGTTTCAGTGTTTACTGAATTTCTTTTTTCTGGATGCTGTAAGTATTAAAAATGTTTTGTGTATGTTTGAGTTACTGAATTACTTGTTGGTGTCTCTTGATTTTAGAGCTGCTGGGCTGACATGCACCATCTTACAAGCAAAAGCATGTGTAACAGGCTGAAGTAGTGTGCTAAATGGGATGTGAAGTGTTTCCCAAGAGAAAGCATGTAAACTATGATCCTTCATTAGTGTAGAGAGTTTGCTGTGTAAATTCACATTCAATTGTGTTAAAATACTTCTCCGTGACATTGGTTTGAGTGAAAATGATGTACAGATGTCTGATTATTTTTACATACGACGAACTTGCATTCAGTTTTCTTGTGCATTGTTCAGTTTGCTGCTTAGGTTAGTTATGGCATAATAAAATAATTCACAGTTGTTAGGACTGCCAGTATTACTCTGTTATTTTTCCAAGTGTTCTGTTATGAGCTGCATTTTTGTTGCAGCACTAAACTTGTGAATATAATGTCTATTTCAGTGTAATTCAACACTCATAACTTAGACCTAATAGCTGATAGTGTAAGTAAAAATGTGGACTATTTTATCTCACAAAAAGTGGAAGAATACAAGCTAAAGCAAACAAAAACCTAAATAATAACAACACAAACATAACACAATACAAAACTAACACCATTGTATAATAGCAATAACCCACGGCTGGGTGTAGGTAATGCTGGATTTACCCACAGTTGGCTTTGTTTGGTCACTCGGGCTTCACCCTCGTGACCAAACCACGCCGACCATGGGTAAATACAGCATTACCCACACCCAGCTGTGGGTTATTGCTATATTATACCATGACCCCCCCATTAATATTCCAAAACGTGCACGCTGATTGGCCAGCGTGTACGTTGTAAATCGACTTATACTAATGGAAAAAGGTCCGGTCGCCCGGACTTTTCCAGTAGTATAAGTCTTTAAAACATTGTCTCGCTATGTTAAAAGAGTTTAACATAGCGACAGGTTTAAAAAGCAACGGAGATCTCTGTTGCTTTTTTAAAGCTGTCTCGCTATGTTAAACTCCTTTAACATAGCGACACACTGTGTAAAAAGCAACGGAGATCTTGCTTTCTCCGTTGCTTTTTTTTTAAACCTGTCTCGCTATGTTAAATGGGTTTAACATAGTGAGACAGCTTTAAAATAAGCAACAGAGATATCCGTTGCTTATTTTAAAGCTGTCTCGCTATGTTAAACCCATTTAACATAGCAAGACAGGTTTAAAAAAAAGCAACGGAGAAAGCAAGATCTCCATTGCTTTTTACTGTTTTGCTATGTTAAATGGGTTTAACATAGTGAGACAGCTTTAAAATAAGCAACGGACATCTCCATTCCTTATTTTAAAGCTGTCTCGCTATGTTAAATCCATTTAACATAGCAAAACAGTAAAAAAGCAACGGAGATCTTGCTTTCTCCATTGCTTTTGGCCACAGCTCTGATCTACTGCGTAGGCATGCGCAGTACATCAGAACTGCCGCGGATGCCAGACAGCTGCGGAAGGGCAGCAAAGAGGCATTATACAATGCCATTATTTAAGAAAAGTAATTGTTTCTTTTCTTAAATAATGTCATAGATATAATAACTCACTTCTGGTGTGGTAATGCGGATTTAACCACGGTTGGCTTTGTTTGGTCCCTCGGGACCAAACCACGCCAACCGTGGGTAAATTTAGCATTATCCACACCCAGGCGTGGGTTATTGCTATATTAATCTGTATGAGTTATAATGGATCTGATGCTGAGGTAATGCATAGTAGGTTAATTATCCTGATTCACATTTTTTTCATGAGGTATCATGATATTTAGAGCAATAAACAACATGCAGCTGAAAGTGGCTTCATTTTATGGTAACATAATTAATGACAAATAGTTAATAATTTTAGTATTTGAAAGTGAATAAGATAAATATGCTCATGTTTCTGGAGAAGCAGTGTTTGGGTTCTATAGCTGTTTTCTTATGACGTCTGCATGAAAAAATGTAGGCCATGTTTAATGCTGGGTTCTTTCATTACTGATGTCTGTCATTATGCTTGACATGACAACACTCTTTCAGTTTAATGAAAGGAATCAAAAGGTGATACACCTGTGACCAGATGTTATGTCAGTCACAGTGGTGAACTTGATCATTTGGGTGAAATGATAGGTGACTAGACTCACCAGTTGATAATTTGCAGTCAACAGTGAGGTTACCTATAATGACATTTTGCGTTTTCACATTGATGGGAAGCAAATGAAAGGATTCTTCATTAACTGAGTCATCCTTTCTTGTAGAAACATATAAGCAGGCTTTACTGTGTTGACTTTACATGAATTAATTTGCACACTATGCTCAGAGTATGATATCAGCGTGTCAGACAAATAAGCAGTAAGGCCATTGTGATAAAGAACAGAGACGTAATTAACACTCTGTCCAGTCTGACCTGAAAGTATGATATCTTGGCGGAGAGATCCTTACACCATGATGTCATTTTTAACCAGGTTTCAGAGACAGTTATGATGTCAGATTCAATGCTGAATCTAGGGAGGTTTGTTTTCATGGTTCTTTTAGACCATTATTACTTTGATGGTAACATTCTCTAGAGGCAATAATGACATTTTCTTTTGGAAAAGATGTGGGTTTGAATGATTACCACATGACAATAGCAGTGCATTAAATCGAGGGGGGGGGTAAAGAGAATATGACAACTGGATTTTTATTTTCTAATTCTCAGCAATTTCCTGCATCTGAAAATAGGGCCATTGAGAACAGCTAACTTACAGTAAAACCACTATTTAGGCATTGCTCTGTTATGGGGTGAGATTTATTGATTTATATACACACACACACACATATATATATATATATATATATATATATATATATATATTACATATCATTTCACTGTAGTTCAAACTACCACCAGTTGGGTAATGATACCAAAAGACCACATGTTGAGTATTAAGGGTAAAGATTATCTGTGTAGTTCCCTGCATATTTTACTTGAATCATAACTGAATTTGTATTACAACTTGTTGCTTTCTATTTTACTTGTACTGTATTTGTGATTATTCTCACTTGTATTTGTGATTATTCACACTTGTATTTTGTACTTCTCTGGAGCTTTTCTCCCCAGGACTCCACTGAAAACGGGCTCCTCATGGCCCAATGGACCATCCTGGTAAAACAAACTGAAATAAATAAATATAAAGATGTAGTGCATGCCATTACAGAGAGGGTTAAAACCTCATGTTGAATTTGGGCTGACACATCATTTTGCTACTTGCTGGTACAAACAGAGCTGTGATTGGCTGTGCAATTGATGGATATGTAAGGCAACCAAACTTAGTGAGATGGTGTGGCTAGGGTAGACTGCAAAGCTGACCTGCATGGACTTCTTGTCTTTGGCATAGATCCCCGTACAATTTTCCTAAATTCAGCTGGGACCCAGACTGCATTCTTGGGGTCAAGAGAACTTGATAATAGAGATGAATGCTGCTGTTGTGTAAGATAGGACTATTACTAGTGTAAGTGTCATATCACATAGAAGTACTCAAAGCTGCTAGAGCATCAGAAGGGTTTTACTAGTAAGATGTGCAGAGGCAGTGGAAAGATGTTTGAAACCAGAATGTGTTTTTACAGTGTGTCCCAGCTGACCTTCTTAGGTGCAGTAGAACCCAATGTTAAATTGTAGCATATCATGGGTGGAACCCAATGTTACATTGTAGCACATCATGGGTGGAACCCAATATTACATTGTAGCAGATCATGGGTGGAACCCAGAGTTACATTGTAGGACATCATGGGTGGAACCCAGTGTTACATTGCAGCACATCATGGGTAGAACCCTGTGACATATTGTAGCACATCATGGGAAGAATCCTTTGTTATATTGCAGCACATCATGGGTGACCCTGATCTTACTACTGTTACTATTCCTGACAACATGACCTTTTATGGAGAAAGAACATACAGGAAACATGAGTCTGCCTTTTGTCAACAGCATGTCACTTTACTTTGTAAAATAAATCATAGTATGTTATAAATTATGCCACTGTATTTATAATATGTCCACATCTGATGCCTTACAAACTTCTAAACTCTTATCACACCACATTATAATCTGCAACATTGTAATTGTAATATATCCACTAAAGATGTCTTACAATTGTAAATCGATGAATAGCATAATAAGCAATTATAAGATAATCCTGCAAATGTACCCCCCCCCCCGCACTTCCATTAACCTTTAGGAGACAACTCATGTCATTTTAACACATTGCAATAATTCAAGTTGTTTTTATTGTTTTGCTGTAGGTTAATACAGAGGAGAAATTATCTCAATAAACTGAAAGACAAGCCCTGTCTAGTACAAGTTACTTAAACTTGACAATTGCATAGTTGTTAATGACATTGTTATTAACTAAATGATATAATAAAGGACTGCTGAATGTCACAAAGGAATCACTATACTGAACGTTCAGTATTGTTACCAGGAACAAATGCAACAAGCACACACATTTGTTTCAGAATCCCCAAGCACACACTTGGAAAGTCAAAGACGTAGAAGGAAAAATTAGCAGGAGCAGGTGCAGAAAAGGATTTTTTCAGAAAATAATTACTCGATGGACAAAGGGGTTTTCACCTTGTACAAGATGTAAAATATTAATTCTGGAACTACATGTTTTCAATTTGCCTATTACATTGTATATGTTAAATCTTCATACATTTGCATATACCCACTCCTTGCATATATTTCTTGTACTTCCCAGAAATTGTCTATAATTATTTATTCAGTATTCAATTGTATCTCTCATTTCACTGTTTATATTTCTTGTATTTCTCACATTGTCCAGGTCAAGCAAAAATTAGTTTATATGGATTCATGCTTTACGCCATTAAATAAATTATAAATGTAAATTGACACACTGAACAGTTCTCCAGTTTGACGCTCTTCTGTAAGGAAAGTTCGACAGATTCATTCAGTCATTCATTAATTCATTTAAACAGACACAGTGGGTTAAAAGAATAAACACTAACATTCTGATACTGAATAAATGCTGCCACCTACTCACCCTAACAGATTGCACATTGGGCAGTTGCTCACTTCGTCCTGTCCTTTCTGCAGTTTTGGTCCAATAACTAAGTGGCTTTTAATGCAAGGTACTGCTACAGGCCAGTCAATCAACCTGTTACAAATATGTTTAAACTGCCCATTCATGTTTTTGTGAACTTCTGTTGCTCCATCTCCCCTGAACATGTGCTAAATTCAACAATTGGGACTAAATGTTCGTAAAACAAGGGAATACATAGAATTTGGCATTTTATACTACATCCATCTATTCAATATAATTCACATTTGCTCTTATATTTTCTCTTAATATTGCTGCTTCCTTACTTTAGTGTTCTCAGTTTAAAACATTATCATATTACTCATATAAAGCTAATGAAAAAAAAGTATCATGAGAAAGCAGTACAAAATACAGCAATGAACACTGATAAAAAATAACCAATGAAAATGTGATTTAATTATTTTAATAATCTGAAACCACTGTAATCATGCTCCTGACTGACACTTTGATACAGACTACATGCATTCTCTGGTTCTAGAAATTATACCATGTCGAGCTATCACATGCACTATTTTATGGCTAAGACTTCTGGGGCTGGAGGTTGTACCTAACTAGGTCAGTGGATTAAAAGACCTTAACTACTAAGAAATGCTGGAGGCCTTGCTCCTGTATAGACACACTAGGGGTGATGTGTGCCCTGCTTATAGGTATAAGGGATCCAATAGTCCAAGAGCTCTTATATCTCAATAAATCAAATGGTCCAACCTACAATGGACCATAGGCCTAGTTCCACTCCAGCAAATAATCAGAACTAGGAAGAGGACTAGATTTGCCAAACAGTGCCTTCTCTGGAACAACCCCCTCTCCAAATTAAGAATTGTGGTATCCTGTCTGCCTTTAAAAAAGAAGCTGGACAACTGAATAGATATTCATAAATTTGCCCCTGGTATGACTGACCCAGCAGTCCTTGAAAAGAGAAGGAAGACCTAAGGGGGATATTGGCATGGCAGAAATGGCCTTGCATCTTGATTGCCATGTGAATCTTACAATCCTGCTCGGGTTTGAGGGACAGAACCATTACATGTATGATCATCTGACTGCTGCAGCCTAAGTCAACAAGAGGCATGCATGTAACAAAGACCCACAAAATATGTCCACCTACTTGAGCCATTACATTTGCTATATCAATATTTATGTTCTTCTAAACATCTCTATATTAGTAAAACTTTACAGTTGGAAACAGCTTAAATCAATGGTTAAGCAATAACACCAGCAACTGTCAAATATCTGCTTTGCTGGTATTTGCCTAAACAATGTATTGATTTACTTTATTTTACCTAGTAGACACATAAAGCCCAAAACATGCCATCTTAACCTATTGGACAAATGAAGCTAAGAGCAAACATTATTAGCATACCTCTCAATTTCTTAATGCACAAAATATGTATAAAGACAAAAATAATGGGGTTGTACAAAGTCCCAAAATCAAGGACAGATTTTAAATATTGCTCTTATAAACAGGAAGCTGTTAGAAATACCTGGCTTTAAATTAGTATGCATTTTCTGAAGGAAATGAAGTCTGAAACTTAAACATTTGTCATTATTTATTGACTTTATAGGTTCATACCTATTTTCTAGGTGTCCCAAAGCTCTGACAAGTTCTGGTACCCTTGATAAGTGTAAGCAGTGGCTTGGGAGATTATAAGCAGGGGCCTGGAAGATGAACCATTTACAGGCTGTCTGTGTCCATTAGAGACATAGGTACCAAGTCAGGGATGAATTTCCTGTTCCCCATCCAATCATCCAAGTTATATTTGAATTGGGTTAGGGAGGAACTCTGCTTCACATGGACGTGGAGCCTGTTCCAGAAATGAGTAATCTCTGGGATACATACCTGTCTCTCCAATAGGTCCTATTTATATCACAGGCAAGATTTATGTCTTTAGAAAAGGTAATTCTGATTATGTTTGTTTTGCAGATATGCAGGAGGTCTATCAGAGTGGGGTCTGACAACATCTTGTATGCCAGGTATAGATCTCTCCTCAACAGCCTGCAGGAGACAGAATTCAGGGATAGGGCCTTGAGGCAGTCTGCAAAGGATGTTACTTATGCCCAGTATTCTTTTAGTGAGGAACCTCTGTAGACATTACAATTGTTGGATATTCTTGGCTAAGCACATACCAAATGGGGCACTGTACTAAATGATAGGTCTGATGAATGCCGAATACAGTGGACTAATGACCTCCATGATCTAGCTGCCATACCTTTGTTTATAAGTTGCACAACATAGAATGATTTCCTCACAACTATAGACATGTGATGGTCAAAGGCTAGATTACTGTCTTTGTGTGTCCCCAAGTCCCTAACTACTGGGTTAACTATTAGGGGCTTTAATCTTTAATGAATTGCACAAAAAACACAAATTTTATGAAGAACATTTGAGGTTAAAAATCTGGCAATTCTGCAAAATTCTGCACAGGTGAGCGCTATTAGCAAAATGCATCTTTAATCTGCTTTCACTTTGGGGAATAGTCATTGTTTATACAAAGGGTATACTTTAGTGCCATACCTAAATATACATTTTATCTGATATATCAAACCTTTAATAATGTCACTTTATTGGGAAAAAAAATTGCAGGCTCGCAATTGCAGAATGCAAGAGTTTCACTTAATTATCTGCTAATGGCACTAATTGCCATATTTCACACTCCAGACTGCCTACTGTCACAGATGAAATGTCTGCAGTAAAAGCACTTGACTGGAAGTGTAAATAAAATAAAGGATGAAATTGTAAATATGGGCAAGCCTCTTTTACAACATTCTAAGATTTGCCATACAATTACTTCTTAAAACAAGCATGAACATGGAATCTATAGCACCCCAACTCCCCAACATACTTCTCACCCTCTTAGTGCATAGAAATCTGGACAAAGGCAAACAAAATGGGGGAACAAAGGCCCAAAAATAGGGACACATTTTAAAAATTGATCTAAAATTAGAAAGTTGTTAGAGTAACATGATTTGTTTTAACATACATTTTCTGAAGTATTTGAAGTCTAAAACTCAAATGTACGTCCCTATTTAGTGACTTCCTTACTCAGATCATCCCAGTGATTTGCCAGAAAACCGCAAATTTTATGAGAAATAGACCAAAAATACGAACCAAAAATCTGAACATTCTGCGAAAATCTGTACAGTTGAGAGGTATGCTCCCCACTGTAAATCTGCCCATAACTTAGATATATAGGGAATGGGTTTACTATGAGAGAGTGCTGGTCAGCCCCTACTGTAATGTCTTTCCTAGTAAGGTCATACCACAAAATGGTCTCCTTTGAAGTAAAAATAAAACCTGGACCACCAGATAAGCCTGGAATATTCAGGAACTACTCTAAAGCTAACCTCCTGCTAGTAAGTGAGAACCTGGCAAAATTTCAAGCCCCCATAAACCCTGAAAACCCCATTGCCTATGCATAACTGTTCACATAAGCCCTGTACAAGGAAGGTAATAGCTGCATTGAGGCAGATGTACCCACAGGAAGAAGTACAGAACTAACGCAAAATCAAGCCACCCTGGTGGAATGACAATATCAATAGACTGTATAAGGAAGCAAATCATGGCAAAAATTAGGAGATGCAGCACCCAGCAGGAAACAGCACTCTCGTCAAACTAGACAAACATCTCAGAGGACAAAGAAAGTCCATGAAAGCCAAATTTGAAGTGAATTTGGCCTCCCAGGCCAAAGACAGCCACAAGGCATTCTTTAGCTATGTCCACAACCTCAACGGCAGTACACAATTATGTGCCAAGCTCTGAGCCAGAAGATATAGCAAACCTACTGGCTGATAAATGTAGCTCCATCTTTACCCACCCCCAACCTTCCCACAGGAAATACCCTCAAGTATATCTCCCCCTGCTGTCCCTAGGGAACAGGTCCTTAATGCTCTCTCTAAGGCCAAGAACACTGCATCAGTGGGCCCAGACAATATCCCAGGATTATTTCTAAATAATATGAAACATGTCCTATCAAGGCCTCTGGAATTGTTATTTAACTATAGCCTCCAAACAGGTTTCATGCCTCATGAATGGAGAAGAGCAACAGTCATCTCTCTGCGCAAAGGTGGGCCATCTACAGACCCTGGAAACTAGAGACCCATAAGTGTCACTAGTCTCATATGTAAAGCCGTGGAAAGAGTTATCAAGGAAATGATTGACAGTGATATAGTAAACCTCCAGAGACTGGACCCAACCCAGTTTGGTTTCGGCAAGGGCAGATCATGCCCTACTCAACCTGGTGGACTTCTTTGAGAAGGTCACCAATGCAATGGATGAGGGCAAAATGGTTCACACTACCTACCTTGACCTGGCCAAGGCATTTGACACAATACCTCACTCAAGCATTGTTAACAAACTCAAGAGGTTAGGTACAAACCCATATGTCACACAGTGGATAGCCAACTAGCTCACAGACAGGACCCAGAAGGTTAGAATTGGGGAGAGCATCTCTACAAAGAGGCCAGTCAGAAGTGGAGTCCCTCAGTGATCAGTCTTTGGACCGCTCCTTTTTGCCATTTACTTCTCTGAAGTCAAGGCCAATGTCAGCGGTCTCTGGCTGACTAAATTTGCATATGATTGGAAATTAGGAGCTATCAATAAATCCCACACTGTCAAAAATATTCTCCGGGAGGGGTTGACACAGACAAAGAACTGGTGTCAGAGCCATGGACTAGAACTAAATGCCAAGAAATGCATAATAGTATCCTTCAAGAAGTCATCCACCACTGGTAACTATCATATTGACAACACACCCCTTAGAGCTGACTGAGTAGTCAGGAACGTAGGGACACACATAGATAGTAATCTAGCCTTTGACCATCATGTGTCTATAGTAGTGAGGAAATCATTCTATGTTGTGCAACTTATAAACAAAGGTATGGCATCTAAGTCCAAGGAAGTAATTGTTCCACTGTATTTGGCATTCATCAGACCTATCATTGAGTACAATGCCCACTTTAATAGGTACCTATCAGGCATATCCAACAACTGGAACATCCACACAGGTTACAAACTAAAACAATGCAGGGCTTTAGTAAAATGTCAAATGCAGACCACCTCAAGGTTCTATCACTGTATTCTGTCTCCTACAGGCTTTTGAGGGGAGATCTATGCCTGACATACAGGGCATTGTCAGACCCCACTCTAATGGACCTCCTGCATATCCACAAAACAAACAGCACCAGAATTACACATTCTAAGGACTTGAACCTTGCCTATGATATAAATAAGACCTGCTGGAGAGACAGGTATATATCCCAGAGATTACCTTGTCTCTAGAACAGCCTCCCTATCCATGTAAAGTAGAGTTCCTCCCTAATCCAATTCAAGTACAACTTGGACAATTAAAAGGGGAACAGGAAATTTCATCCCTGGTTTGTACCTATGTCTCTAATGGACACAGTGAATTTGTAAATGGTTCATCTCCCAAGCCCTAGCTTGTAAATGTTTCATCTCCCAAGCCCCTGCTTACACTACTCAAGTGTATCAGAACTTGTTAGAGATTTGGTATGCATTTCTAGGCTTAAAAAGGCCCTTGTGGTCGTTAGCCTATTAAACTCCTATGAACCTGTGAATCTATGAACTATCATTAACTCGACTCACAGGTGGTTGAGTCCACCTGCTCAAGTTCCACATTGTGAACATTGGAATGTTGAAAACTGACATTACTGACTGTCCAACCTTGTCCCATCTGGAGCCATGGTAACACCTGTTCCTAGATGCAGAGCAGTAGGGAGTTTTGACATTTCGTGTTTGTACTATAATTCGGCATTCCATCTTTCATGGAATGGTTTTCAGTATATGAGGACTCTACCACCTGTGGGTCGAGTACATGATAGTAAACCTAGGAAATGCATTACCTAATGCAAAACAAGAAGATGCTGTATGTTGGTGCAGTGAACTAGTAACTCCTCATCTGGACTGCTGCATGCTGGTCTGGAAACATGATATCCATAAGAAATTAAATAAGGTGAAGCCAAGTATGAATAGGACAACAAAACAATGCTGCATTTCCCCAGCCACTAAAAGCAAACACAAAGAGAGACAGAAAGAGAGAGAATGAAATAGCATAATAATATAACATAATACGTAATCTTTCAAAGACAGAAAAGAGGACAGGGATATGACAGAATCTGTGTTTGAGAAGAATCTAAGCTGTCAATATAGTGTCATTCCATCCATTCACATCTGTCCATGACCCCTTTTTCCATTTTTGCACATATGGTCAGGGTGTCACTTTAACAGTGACAGTCATCTAGAGCCACGGTTCACACTGCCAGGTGGATGGCTCTGCTGCACTTGTTCTTCCATGTGACACACTTACCTATGGCCAGTTTAGAGTGTCCAATCCACGTACTCCATGTGTTTGGAATTTAGGAAGAAACTGGAACACAAGCAGGAGCATGCAGACTCCACACAGAAGGCACCTCAGCCAAGAAATATATGTAAAAGCAAGAAGGTGAACTTTAAAGTCAGAGATCAAGTGATTTGGGGAATTGAAGAAAGGATGTTTTCAGAAAGATGGCGACAGGCATTTGGAAATTCTTTCAAGATGAGGGTGTTGATTTAAAATTGGTAAGAAAAGTAAAGACTAACCAAGACACAATTCTTTAAACCAGCTGGAAAAAATAAACATGGGTTCATAGGTTGGTACTATGCTATCAGCCCTAGGGCCTTTACAAGCCTAGCCATAGCAATCACCTGGCTATTTCTTCCCACACTATTTACTTCCCTGGACCCCTGTCTAGCAGGGCAACTGACGTGATCCCCGAGGTGAATTTCCTTTCTCCCATCCAATCGTCAAGGTTCCTTTTGAAGAGGGCCAAAGAGGCACTCTGCTTGACATGTATGGGCAATCTATTCCAGAGTCTGGGGAGTCTCTGAGTCAGGAACCTATCCCTCCAGCATATTTTGTTTATTGTGATGACAAGGTTTAGATCCCTGGAGCGTGTGGCTCTGAGGGATTGGGATTTCTTTAAGTGTAGCATGTCCAACAGCTCTGGGTTTGACATGGCCTTGTATGTTAAGCAGAGATCGCCTCTGAGTAGATGATAAGTGACAGAGTATAGCTGGAGTTTTTAAGGTAGTCAGCATAGGGCATCTGCTTTAGGCCTGTGATTCTTTTAGTGAGGTATTTCTGTGGCCTTTCCAGTTGTTGCAGATGTCTTGAGAGGTACATACCAAACCGGGCATTGTATTCTATAATGGGTCTAATGAGGGATGAGTACAGTGGGACAATGACCTCCTTTTTTCTGGATGAAAAGCCCTTAGTGATGAGGTGTGCCACATAGAAGGATTTCCTGACTGTTGTGGCGATGTGGTTATCGAAGGTGAGACCACTGTCCACCTGTGTCCCTAAGTCTCTTATTATACTTTCGGTGTTTAGTGTACTGCCACCTATATGGTAATTCACGGGTACATGTTTTTTCCCAAAGGGGATGACTATACATTTCTTGGCATTGAGCTTAAGCCCATGGCTGTGGCACCAAGCATCTGTTTCTGTAAGGCCCTTTTGTAGAGTATCCACATAATTTGGGGATTCAATAATGGCTCCCAGTTTGCAGTCATCTGCGAACTTTGTTAGCCAGAGTCCCTTAGTGTTGGCCTTAGTGTTGGCCTGTACTTGTCACTTGTCTGGAGCTGGATTTGGAGTCAGCTACTTTTACAGTGTGGGTTCTATCAGTAAGCCGGTTAGCAACCCATTGGGTGACTTAGGGATTAATGCCCAGCTTAGTAAGTTTATCTATGATTCCAGAGTGGGGGATGGTGTCAAAAGCCTTGGCAAGGTCTAGATAGGCTGTGTGGACCACCTTACCATTGTCCATGGCTTTGGAGACTGATTCGAAGAAGTCAATCAGGTTCAGGAGACAAGATCCGCCCTTCACAAACCCAAACTGGGTGGGATCCAGTGTTTGAAGATTGCCAATGTCTTTGTTTATAAGTTCCATGATAATACATTCCATGGCCTTGCAGATAAGGCTCGTCAGACTGATGGGACGGTAGTTTCCGGGATCCAAGGTGGATCCCCCCTTGTGGAGTGGGATAACTGTAGCTCTGCACCACTCAGTGGGCACGAAATCTGTGGTGGTGCTATGATAAAACATGACACTTAGGTAAGGTGCCAGTTCATATTGTAGTTCATGTAGTACACAGCCCGGGATGTCATCTGTTCCCATGGATGCTGTATTCTTAGCTTTGGAGTGTGCATTTTTTACCTGCGTGGCTGTTATTACTGGAATTTGGCAATCTTCCGGTGTTGAGATGGGCCATTTAGGGGGCGAGAGGGGGGTGAAGTTGGCACTGAATCGATCTGCCAGGATATTGGCAATATCCTTGGGATCAGTATATTTAGTATCATTCTGATCTGAGCATTGCCATTTAGATTCTTGACATAGTTATAGAATGCCTTGTGGTTGGCTTTGGAATCTTTGGCAATTTTATTTTCGTAACTAGCTTTAGAGGATTTTATGAGGGATCTCAGTTTCTTACTGAGGCTGGCAAGGGAGTTTTTTGCATCCTGGGATTTTCCTCTTTTCTACAACAGTTTCTTCCTTTTGTTGCAAAGTTTGTTTATGGCAGGGGACCACCAGATTAGCTTCCTTTTTTTGGATGAGAGCATCTTGGTTCTATTTGGGATGGCATGATTCATGCATGAGTGGATGTGCTCGTACAGTGCCTTAGTGTAGGATTCAGCAGTTGAAATTTCTGTTCCCATCTGCATGGGTGTCATGAAGTTTGTCACTTCTGACTTGAGTAGCATGAAGTTAGCTTTGGAGAAGTTTTTTATGGAGGTTTCCTTACTGGGGGGTGGGGGTGGGATGTGGATGTTAAGGGTGATTAGCTTATGGCCAGACCTGACTAACAAGGGGATGACCATAGGTGTGGAGCATCGATTTCCCATGTTGGTAATGACCGGGTCTAGGATATTGGAGCCCCTGGTGGGACTATGGATTAGTTGATCCAGAGCATTGGAATTTATGAATTCCAAGAACCGTTGGGCAAAGATGTTGGTACATGAGTAGTTTTCCCAGTTAATAGCAGGGTAGTTAAAATCACCCAGTATTAGGGTGTTTGGTTCTATCTTAATACTTTCCAGTATGTTTAGAAAGGTGTAGTGAGAATCTTGGGGTATGTTGGAGGATCTGTAGCAAGCTACAATTTGGATTGCAGTCTTACCTAGTGTTAGTTGCACCTGGAGAATTTCAGATGCATTGAGTTGGGCAACTAGCCTGGTGCTGTGAATATCTTTGGTGAATATTGACACTCCTCCACCTTTAGTGTTTCGGTCCTGGTTTGGTGGCTGAAAAGTGTGGTAAAAGTTGTAGCCTGGTATTGCAGGGGTGCTCTCTGGAGCCTTGAACCAGGTCTCAGTTACTGCACAGATATCGATGTTCTCCATTTTTAGGAGTGCCTTGAGAGAGTGCATTTTGAGGTTTAGACTTCTAGCATTGAGTAGCATTACCTTCAGATTTTGCATGCTTGTACCTGTTACGGTGGTGGTTTTGTCCTTTGAACTTTGCCTAAAAAAGGCACTATAGGGGTGGCAAGAGCCTTAGCCAGTAACCTGAATCCCAGGGGTGACAGGTGCAGACCATCTCTGGCAAAGCATCATGGTCTGTCGATCATGTCGTCCCAAGCAGACAGACACTGGATCCCCTTTGAATGACACCAGAAGCTTAGCCAATTTTTGAAGTCAATCATTTTGTCCTTATATTGTGGTAGCATTCTGGGCGAAGGCAGGATGCTACTCAGGGCTAGGGTCATACCTGCCTGGGCCACATGATCCGAGAGCTCTTCCATGTCTCTTTTCGTGTAGTCCAGAGAGGCATGTCTCAAGTCATTCACTCCAACATGGACAATGACATATTTGTACTTGTTGTGGAGTGACTTGAGTGCATGTGTTATGTGGTGGATCCTGGCACCCGACAGGCAGCTGACTTTAATTTTCTCCTTGTTCAACCTGGTGAGTGGGACATCAGTGTGCCGGTCTATAGAGTCATCTATGACTAAAGTGTTAGGTACATTGTCTTGCCTTAGGGGCTGTTACTGGGTGGCACACTGGTGTTGTGAACTATGTGACACATTGGTTGTGATTGGTGTTTGTTTGCGTTTCAGTTTCAGAGGTCCTTGTTGCTTGGGCAGGTTACAGTTAAGGACCTCTGCATATGTGGATTTAGTGTTGCTATATGTGGGTGTTGGTATTGCGGGTTTAGAAGGGCTGTGTGTTGCTTGAGGTGTAGTGTGGGTGTTAACCTTCTCCTCTTGACTGTCTAGCACAATCTCGGGTGGAGAGAACTTTGCTTCCATTTTGGCTATGTAAGTGCATCTCTCACAGGTTGTAGTGTTGGGTGGTAGGAGGAGAGGGTTGTCTGTGTACATGAGCCAATTGCTGTATTGCCCCAGTATGCCCAGAATCATCAGGTGGACAGAAGAAATCACTGGAAGCTGACCCTGGTTTGGTGCTTTTTTTTATTTTTTGTAAAGTACAGGAGCTGTTTTCTCTTACCTTAGCAAGGTACTTTGCAATTATAGGTTGTTTAGTGCCTACTATTAATTTCTCCTTATTAACAAGGAGAGTTGAGTGCTTGTATCAGTTGAAGTTGATAATTAAATTGAACCTTTAAGTATTATTACAAGGAAAGGAATGAGCAAACTACACTGCCAAAACAGTTCTTGTCTGATATACAAGTCTGTACTTCTACCCAATGTTACCACCTTTTTCTGCCTGATAAACATTTTCAAGGTATTCTGTTCTTTTCAATATATTTCAGCACTACATTTGAGTCATAATTGAACTATGCTTAAATAGTTTTTCATTTCATGGGATCATAGGAAATACAGCTCTTCATAATTCTTTGAACTGATTTCAATCTCAATTCATGACTTGTGCTTCTGTCAGATTTTCTACACTTTTCTACTTCTTAATGCCAACTAAAAAGAAGGAAATCGTATCTTCTCTTCTCTTCTCTTCTCTTCTCTTCTCTTCTCTTCTCTTCTCTTCTCTTCTCTTCTCTTCTCTTCTCTTCTCTTCCCTTCTCTTCTCTTCTCTTCTCTTCTCTTCCACCATCTCCAAAATGGCACTAATGAAAATAATGCACATGGCTTCCAAAAAGTACAGTCAGCCACTCAGCATTCTCCAAACTATCCCCAGACGATTTTGTTTTTCAAATGCCTGATATCTTTCTTTTTACCAGCTGATACAATAATAGTTACCCTGGGTGCACAAGAGTGACCACCCCTTTAGAGGACTCCATAGATACCAATAATCAGAAGGTGAACTAATGAAAACCATGAAGCACAATGGCTGTATTATTATATAGATTGTCTCTGAACAACAAGTACCGCAAAGGCCAAAAAGGTACAACACTAAAAAAATAATAAAACAATAAAAATAGGACACAGGATGATTAAATGGCACAAAACCCATTGAAAGTGCTGTTTGTGTTTACAGAATTTGTTTGTGTCTTTTGGCTTTTCCCAGTTAGGGGTCGCCACAGCGAAACTCCGGTCTGCTAATGATTGGCAGTAGAGTTTTACGTGCTGGCTTTCTGGGCCTAACGCACAACCTTCAACGAAGGAATGCCCATTCACGCATGTCTCCACACAGAAGACGTTCTAACTGAGAATCGAATGGGCAACGTCATGCTTCCTAATTTTGACAGAACAAAACAGATTAACTACCTTATCGGCTAAAAAGATACCAACCAGCTAACCAGTGCAAATCAGTTTTGCTGCCCACAAGCCAGTGGTACTTGTAACCTCGATGGGACATCATGTTGAGGCTCGTAGCTTTATTCTTTTCTAGGTACACATTCATCAGGGGTATTCTGAATGAACAAACCAGTAAGTATCAGCTGCTACATCTTCTTAACTTCTAAATTGCTCTTGCAGTTTCCACTAGCCTTCACTAACAGAAACATTTTTGTTAGGTTACTGATTACTACTACAAGAAAAGATGGCATCCATCTGTAGGGTCTTGGCAACATTACTATATTAAAGACCTACACCTGCTCTTTTCCTAAACCTAGCTCCTTTATTCCACCACCATTACTCAGATAATTTTATTTTCCTCTTTTTTTATCCCTTCTAGCTTACGCAAATTATGACTCTTTTTCAATAAAGCTTGTTTTTTCTGTGTCACGTACTCAAATCATTACATGCACACTGTAAATATTTTCTCTTTATTTACTATTTACCTTTAAATCTCATTTTCAAATATATTGTCAAATAATTTTATTTTCAGAATTATCCTTCTACAGTACATACATACATACATACAAATATTTCAAGCACAGGCTGCCCTTGTAGCCTGCCAATATACCAAAACAGTTGTTCCTATAATAAGTGTCCAGGCTGTTCTTAAAACTAGTACTTACTTTAATGTAATTTGCTAGTTTATTCCATGCCAAAGCTGTTCTCTCAGAGAACCAATTAGTACACTTCTCATTCCTATAGAATCTTCTATATAGGATGTCTGATGATTCTGTATTACTTTTTGATAACCCCAAGCATTTTCAGAGGCAGTTGTCTCTAAATGCCCTATACGCCTGAATAAAGTCTCTTCTTAAATATCTATAAGAGACACTGTACAGGTTCAAATATTTTAGTCTATCATAATAACTTAAATTTTCCCACCCATGAATACCTTGGTATATTTCTGCTGTACTCTTTTCAGTTTACTCATGCTTGTTTTCTTATAAGGTTTCCATAATGTTATTCCATACTCAAGTTTGGGTCTAGTGTAACTAATGAACAATGACTTCATCATTTCTGATTTCATAAACTTTATAACTCTTTTTCTACAACCTATAGTTCTATAACTATCATTAACCTATTGGTTGATACGATTAGAAAAACCCATAGCTGAATCTACCCATACACCCTGGTCCTTAAATGAATCTACAGTTTCAATCACTTTGTAATGTATTACATAGTCACGTTTCAATTTATGTCTCTTAAATCTCATATGCTTAGTTTTTTAAGTATTTATCAGCATATTATTCTCCTGCCCCCGCATGGTCAGTTTAGTCAAGTTCTTTTGCAGACATGCCCTATCTAACTCATATAATTGGTTTACCCAATTTTGTATCATCTTCACACAGACTGCAGACCATCTCAGATGAAAAAGATAGATCTGAAAGATACAGTCTCAACAAGTATGGACCTAGAACAGAGCCCTCTAGGACACCCTGACTGTAACCAACAATTTTACCTTTCCAATTGCTGTATGATACTTGCCATGTCCTTTTTGTAAGCCATGCAGCTATTCATCTTATCAGGAGTACATCTATACCTAGTTTTTCTAATTTGTTGATCAGTGTTTTATGTATGACCTTATCAAATACTAAAGTTAAATCTATATAAATTACATCACAGCACAACTGCTTCTTTAGACTGCAACATACTTTATACCATATTTCTTTTCATTTTTCTCTGTTAAGGTATCTTTACATAGTAGTTCACAGTGGTGCAGCGGTTAGCATTGTCGCTTCACAGCAAGAGGTTCTCCCATTCAATTCTCGGCTGGAGCGCCTTCTGTGTGGAGTCTGCATGTCCTCCCCATGGTCGAATGATGTTAAAGACATGCAAGTAGGTACGTGCGTGAATGGGTGTGCCTTCTTTGAAGACTGGACGTCGGGCTGGCAACTCGGCACCGTAAAAATCCACTGCCAATCATTAGTGGATGGGAGTTCCACTGTGGCAACTCCTAACTGGGGAATGCCAAAAGACTTTAAGGTACCTTTACATATTCAGATTTTAAAGGGTTATGGAGGTAGTCTAGGAGATCATTTAGGAGCCTAGCCAAATTTCCCAACTGCCCAAGATGACTACCTAGTTAAGTGACTAGCTCAGAGTCATGCAGTAGACAAATGGAGGCTTTGGAAATCAAATTGTAACCCCTAAGAAACAGCATAGTAACAGCTGACAGCCTTAATCTTCTATGCTAATTACCAGACTTATAAAAATAATGTCACCCAGCCTGGACCTTAAGCTTGAAGCAGCTCCAAATCATCAAGTAAGCATGGTTTCATGTCTTTGAACATTTCCATCCACTATAACGCCTTTAAATATTGCAGTTAGCACCAAGGACAAAGCATATCTGTTGATAATGAGCTGCTTCATGTAGTCAAGCATTTGATTCCCTTAGCCTCCATTTGCCTACTGTTTGATTCTGAGCAAGTCAGTTAAACTAACAGTGTTCTTGGGAAATTGGGCTAGACTCCTCAGTAGTCTCCAGGACTGCATGCCTAGTAACTATCTATAAACGCATAAGAGCAACAGGGCAAGAAACACTGGTGAAAGCACTTTTCTTAATGAAAACAACTTTACATAGTGAGTATGATATCCCACTCCTGCCCTTGGCTAATCATTCTATTAACTGCATAGCAAAAGAAACCCAAGCCATCCAAGTAGTCTGGAATATCACTGCCCATTTAATTAGCTCATTCTAAACTTGTATGAAGGTTTAAAGTTTCACTTTCTCTAGTAGCTTTGTTTTCAACATGAGAATGACTTGGAATATTCTGAGAAGATCAGGGAACAGTACCTCTCACGATATGGAAGTCAAGCAGTCTTTCTCTTCCTCCTAAATTCTAGGTTTATTGTATTTCCCAATGTTAAGATATTATTTTCATCTGATTTTAAATTGTACAATAAATAGGTATTATGTTCAAATGTCAGTGGGATGTAATCTATCCTAAAACATGAAGTTCAGTACAGCATGGTAACCCCCCCCACTCCCATAATGTGGCCACTAAAGCAGGAAGCTACAAACTCAAAGTGAGTGATTCTGTGTCCATTGCGATCTCCTGTACATTGTAGGACAGACTGGAACACAGCCAAAAGAATAACCCATTGAAAATCTAGTGAAACTGGATTACACTTGTTTACAGGACTAGGGCATACAGCCCATGAGAAACGTAATGAGAGGGGTGGGGTTTAAAAACAGTATAACAACTTACTTGCTGAAACCATCATAATTAATTCATCCAAGTTGCTGTTATACTGAATGAGAACTTAGTGTTAAAACTTATCAACATTGTTACTAAAAATCTAACTACTGTTAGTGTTTACAGCTATAGCTTATCAGTCACAAGTCTGAGGGTTCACTCTATCAAGATGTAAAAGTTAAAGGTTATTTTTTTCAACTGTGTATAACAGAGACCACTTCATTTTTCTTTAGTTTTGTTCCGCTTACAACTTAAAGAGACAGTAGAATAGGAAGCAGACGAATAATTATTTACAACAGACCCTTCAAATGACCTTTTACATATATTCATTTGGGTTTAATATGTCACATACGTTGCCACTTTATTGTGACAAAGACCATTAATTATGAGTTTACTCATAGGTTAGAACTATTTTTAACATACTCCATGATGCCTTGCTAGACAAGAGCCCTGGAGGGGTAACCCCTAGTTTGACAACAGTGATAAGGACCCTAACATTCAATTAATTCAATAAGCGCATCAGTAAAATTGTGTCATTGCATACTGTGGACAAGGTAATGCCTTAAAAAGAGCCAGCTATTAGCATACCTAAATAGGCTAGAGACTAGCATCACCCTTTTTGAAGATACTAAGCAAAAATCAAGAGGGTCTTAGAAACTAGTAGGCAGATGAGTTGGTAAAACATGGCATTCATCAGCTCATTCATCAACAATGACAGGGAGTCAATCTTAGGAAAGTGTTCTCAGGTCAGTTTAAATGGGATATGGCTAGCATGCCTGTTTTACTTGCGGCTAAAATCAATGCAACCCTAATAAATATATACACACCTAATAATGATTACCCAGTGTCCTTCTGAGAGGTGCACACATAGGAGGTCTTTAAAACTTGCACCAGAACTGGATATTATATGGGGTTTTAGCTTTAACATGGGTATAATGAACTACCTGAGAGAGATCTGTTGAGTGCATTTTAGAATCTACCTGTTTCTTGCATATTTAAAAGCAATATGAGAGGTGTAAAAAGGACTGTCCATTTTGGCTTTTAAATCATTTCTCTGACAGGATTTCAGCTTTTTCCTAATATCACTATCATTAGCAAGCTTGTGAGAAGCAACATAAACTGTGGCATTTTTTTATAAGATCATTTATGGTCTTAACTTAGCTTTGTGGTACAGAGAATGCAAGTAAATGCAAGCCATAAGGCATTTCTACCCACCCCCCCCCCCTTCATGTTCAAGCACAGGGTTTAATTCTTACTTCCTGTTATTGGCTACACTTGTAATAGTCTGCAGACTGATGGCCTAGAATTTACCTTTGAACCTATAAATTTACCTTTGAACCTATAAAAAGAAATGGTTCCAAAAGGCAGGTTTGAAGATTGTGTAAAATAAGCCTCTATATAACTCTCTTGAAAATTTCAATATTTTTGCAAAGGTTTTACAGGATAAGCAGAAAGCTTCAACAAAGGGCTACCCTAGACATGCTGCACAAGCTATAGTGCTTTAAAACAAATAATTGGATTTTAAGGGCCATAAGGGGGAAAGCAACATTTAAAGACTGATGAAGGACTGGAGCAGTAGTAGGCTGCTCACCTCTTGATGAAGGATTAGAGTTGTAGTGGGCTGCTCATCTCTGGATGAAGGATTGGCGAACTAGTGGGCTGCTCATCTCTGGATGAAGGATTGGAGCAGTAGTGGGCTGCTCATCTCTGAATGAAGGGTTGGAGTAGTAGTGGGCTGCTCATCTCTGGATGAAGGATTTGAGCTGTAGTGGGCTGCTCATCTCTGGATGAAGGGCTGGAGCACTAGTGGGCTGCTCATGTCTGGATGAAGGATTGGAGCAGTAGTGGGCTGCTCATCTCTGGATGAAAGATTGGAGCTGTAGTGGGCTGCTCACCTCTGGATGAAGGATTGGAGCACTAGTGGGCTGCTCATCTCTGGATGAAGGTTTGGAGCAGGAGTAGGCTGCTCATCTACTTTCATAAAAAAGATGATATTACTCAGAGGTAAAGGATATGCTGACAAAGCTAGAGTAATAATATAATGAGCAGGAATCAATATAAAACATTTCCATTATGAACCACAAAGAAGTGAGGAACTATGTAGGCAATGAGAAAGAAGTAAAAATGTCAAAGGTACAGAGAAAAACACTACTCTGTGTGTAAATACTGGTTTATAAATAAGAAAGCACCTTCTAACTCAGAATTTATACTGCTGATAATTGTCAACAAAAGCAGTAGAGGACCCTGCAAACTCAGAGTCAAAGTGAACTTTATTGTCATTTAGACTCCACAATGAAATTGTGTGCATTAGGCTCAATACTGAGATGACAATTACACACATGCAAATTACATATAGTACATGTGACATACATAACATTAACTTTAAGTTAGACTGTTATTTTACTACATATTACTATAAATTACTATGTTTACAGTTTCTAACAGCTGAGTGACTGATTATCGCACATTTATTTATTGCATACTTATGTTAGAATAGCTAGCAGATAAATATTGCACTTGATTGAAATTGTAAACAGATAACTATGAGCGAGCATCTCATAATTTCTATTGCACAATAATGGTTTGCCTGACACAAGACCAAGTGAATGACTAACATTCCTGAGACTGCTTCCAGACTTCAAGAACCTAATCACCTGTGGGAAGAAACTGTTGCTGAAACTGGTTGTTTTCCAGCGCATGCTGCGGAATCGTCTGCCACATGACTAGCTTGTAAATAGACCATAGGAAAGATGTGTAGGATTGCTGGCTATTTTTGTGAACCTGTTGTAGCAACATGTCTTATATAGACCATGTATCGCAGTGAAGTTGGTGCCTATTATTCTCTCATCGACCTTCACAACCATCTGTAGGGCTTTTTGATCTGCAACTGAACAGCCCCCGTACCACACCGTGAAGTTGCTCATTAGGATGATTTCTGTGGCACCCCTGTAGAAGGTAATAAGGATGGAGGATGGTAGATTAGCATTCCTTAACCTCCACAGAAAATGCTGGCATTAGTGTGCTTTCTTGACTATGTGACTGGTGTTTAGTGACCAGGATAAGTCCTTTGATCATTACTGATATTGCATTCTTAAACCCCAGTTTAGTTCTCACAATTCACCTACTTATAAAACATGATAATATAAAATAATGCAAAGTCTAGTGTGGGTATTAATGGAACCAATTTACAATTTTTACTCTGGTATGGACGCTGCATGTTTAAATAGACTGGTACTTTCACAGGTAGATGATGATTGTTGCTTATTACACAAGGCTTCTTCCCCAGTTATGGTTGCAAGCTATTAGGCTTTCATATCTAAATTCGCTAAGATGTATTGGAATATTGCAATTGAGTTGCACTTTACCTTTCATTGCATGTTAAGACTGCAGCTATAAATCACAAGGCTTTGCTACACATAATTTGACTATAGAGATGACTACTTCTATCGTTTGTCATCAGAAGATTTTACAAGAATCAAACTGTGACATTTAATTTACTCTGTGAGGACAAGACTCCTAGAGTTAATAAACCATTGACACATACAGTGTGGAGTGATGTCAGCAAGGTTCTTCTACACAACTAGCTACAGTATAGCCTTTTCAATTAAATTCTTTCAGCTGAAATTCATTGCATTCTGTCATATGTTGACTAAAAAAAAACAGTTGGGTGATTTAAAAAAATAAGAATCAGTTGTGTATCTAGACTTCTACAACATATACGATATTCCCTGAGATCTGGAAAAATCCATGTTACTCATATAAATTGCCTAAAAAAGTGTAATTCAGAGGCATCTTTATTAGCAAGGTATTATGCACACTGGCAGACATGCATTGCTTTGGCACAGGCACCCCCACCTCCCTCAAGCAAATACACACAAATTCAGACATTTCTAATGCAAATATTCAGATATTCACACACACACACACACACACACACACACACACACACACACACACACACACACACACACACACACACGTGCATGCACGTACTTTCAAGCATTCATGCACACACACGCACATATGTATACGCGCACATATATATACTCACACACACTTCTGCACATATACATGCACTACTACACCCCCAATACCCACATCTCTCTGAAGTCAATAGGTGATTGCAGTCTTTTGATGATGTTAATTTTTTTCCATTGACTGTGGTAATTTATGCTACCTAGTAATTCCCTGAAGTACTTAGCATAATTCAGCAGTCACCACTGACAGGATGGGGACACATGGCTAATTAGGATTTGCTGCTCCCCCGAATTCCATCATTAACATCTGCCATTGCTAGGAGGACCACCCTCTGTCCTGATGCTCCTGCTACTTGGAAAACACTGTGGTAGAGTTGTCAATGAAATGGAAAGAGTTACTTCAAGTGGGAGCCATTGGTGGTAATGCTTGCACTTATGGTAATCCTTTCTGAATTCCAGCATATCTTCATAATAATGGCTTTGCAGCAACTCACAACAGCACACTTCATAAAATGCCAGGTTCCAAGACTGTTTAAGTTGCATGAGAAATGGAACATTATGGAATTTCAAACTATGGTACTATGACTTTTCGGCTGATAGTCATTTAGACATAGTCTGAATAGCTGCACCAGATAATTAGACATGCAGGTTACAGCAGCTATATGACAAGTGCCCTGTAACTGAACAAATTAAATGGATGAATTTCCTCATAAGCCAAAACATAGACAATTTAATTAAAGTATTATTATACAGAAGTAATACACCCACCATATATTTTTTTCTGCCTGCAAAAAATGTTTTCTGCATGTGGAAAATTCTAGGGAATACTGTGTACCCATTCTTAAAAAAAATAATCTGTTTCATAATAGGCTGGCCATAGAAGTTTCACTTTCAATTCACCTCACAGAGAATCAATGAACTGCGTGAACTTTGCCACTGGACACAAAGTATTAATGTTAAAACTTTCTGACACTATACCCAGCAGGCAATTCAAAAAAGGGCTTTGTAAATGGCCATGAAGGAAACTTGGACTGTGAATCTGGGAAATCACTTGTCTTCTTTATACTTTACTGCAAAACGTAAGTCAAACCATATTATAAAATTCACTGATGATAGCACAGTCGTGGGTCTCATTATTGGTGGGAATGAACATAACTACAGGGATGAGTTGAACACTTTGATTGCCTGGTGTTAATAAGATCAATGAAATGATTATGGACTTCAGGAAAAAGGCAACAGTTCACCAACCACTTACCACCAAAGGGAAGGTAGTAGAGAAATTCAAAACAACAAAGATCCTGGGCCTTCACATCTCTGATGACCTCTCCTGGGCTGCTAATATCAACCATGTAGTCAAGAAGGCTCAATAGAGGCTTCACGTCCCAAGAAAGTTCAAAAAGGCCAGGCTCCCACTGTCTGCCCTTACCACGTTTTACAGGGGAGCTATCGAGACCATCCTCATTAGCAAATTTACAGCATGGTTCAGCAACTGCACAGTTACCGAGAAGAAACTACAGAGGGTGGTGAGGGTGGCTGAGAATATCTTGGGCACAAACCTTTCTTCTATTCAGGAGCTTTTCTATGCAAGATCAAGAAAGAGTACATATAAAATACTTGCTGATTCGACCCATCTGATCCACAACTGGTTCTCACAACTTATGTCCGGAAGGAGGTACCTCAGCTTCTGCTACCAGATTCAAGAACAGTTTGTATCCTACAGCTGTGAGGCTTATTAACTCGGACACCAACTATAATATCTGATACATTGAAGTCGTTTTTTTCATTTAATCATGCTGCTCTGAGCAATTACCGCCAGCATTACTATTATGCAAAATGATGGCTATACTGAGTCACGTCTAAAGCTAACAAGTGCAATAATGTAACTAAACAGCTGCTATTCACTAGTCTCTATTTATTCTCTACCTTAACAGTGTAGGGGGTTGGTGGTGGGTATTTATTTAATATTTATCTCTGGATAATGGGCATTGAGTGTGGTTATATAATGTGACCTACCTCTTCATGTCATACATGTTGATTTTTTCATTCTTATATTATTCGTTGATACTGCTGTATCTACGTTATTTGCAGTGCATTTCTCTTGTGAGCTGATAATTGTAAATTCATTTAGGCTGCACTTGTGTGCTCCTAAATTGCAATAAAGGTTCACTGAAATCTTTGAAATCCTGAAATCTTACAGTCCCCTGAGACAAGAAGTAAAGCTATAGATGTCATGTAAATAATCCCTGAGATTTGTTAATAAGCATTTTGCCACAAGTCTGATAAGTGATTGGGAAGTATAAATAGCAGCTCTACTATGTAAGACATTATAAGAACAGTAGGATGCTGTCATCAGAAGTTCCTTTATACATCTCACTAACAGTAAATGACTTAACACAGTTAAATGCTAATAGGTTTGGCAGTTGGCTTAGAGGATTAAGATACTTTTAATAAGCTATTTCCTGTAGACCAGAGGTGCAAGGTTTGATTCTGATTAAGTCACTTAATCAGATACTGTTACTAGGCTGAGCCCGAACAAGGTCTATTAAGATGACTGCTCTACTCCAGAAATACAAATAAAATAAACCCATCTAACACTAAAATCTGCCACATAGCATTTTTGGGCATACGGCATGTCAGGCTAAACTTTTTATGCTTATCTATCAGCTATAATGTTACAATATCAACAGAACTTAAAAAAAAAAAAAAAAAAAAAAAACTTAATTGCAGAATGCTTCTAACAATACATATTGGTTAATAGTATCCAAGTCCTTCCTCCATCATGAATCAAAATCTATTCTCACAGAAAATAAATAAAAACAGATACATTTAATTACATAAAGTAGTGTCTAAATGTATTTGATGGGTGGAGGCATGAGCTAGTGGTGAACATGAACAACCATCAAAGAGCATGCTGGAAACACAGCGTATGCATATGTGGAAGGGAACTCATATAAGCTCATGTGCATTTCTTAAAAGCAATGATTTGAACTTAACATGCCTTACGCAGTTAATGACAAAATATAGTGCTGATAAAATGTCCTCTGCTGTAAATCTCCATTGTTACTTGCTACAGCAGTTTATGAAAATGTATAGCAGATAGTAAATAATAATCATCAATGGCAGGCACAGAACTAGTTTATTAAATCAGCAACTTAGCAGGGAAAAATAACTACTGACTTCAAAACTCCCCTTCCCTATCCAACATATAAATTACTAGTACATACAGCACCGAAATAGATCAAGGCACAAAATTCCTAGTGCTTGTGGTATTGCTCTGGTTACATTGATGTTTCTTCACCATTTAGTGATCCACTCTTCACTGCTCCATGCACGTAGTTTAACTGTATAACTCATTTACTCCATATTAAATTCTTTGGCCCTAAGTAATAAGACAAGGGCACTTCCTCACTGAAGTGCAGCTGGTAACACTACTGCAAAACCTGAAAGAACTAAAGTCTTTTACCAAACCACTGTGAACACAAATAGAGCAGCGTACTTTAGTCTTCCCCAAAACAATACAATGAAAAGATGTCCTTTCCTACCTGTGCCAGTGTCCTGAATAGTGAGTGGTAATACCAGAATAAGAATAGTTATAAAATGTTGCGACTTAGCCGCCATGCCAGCAGCTTGCTATTGAAATCTGCTATGGTGTGAGTTTCAGAGATCTGTGTGACCACAGAGGGAACGGGGAAGAATATACTTACACTACCCTTCATCAAACAGGAAGCTGTAAAAAAGGAAACAGACAACACCAGAAGAACACTTGTAGTTACTAAAAACTTAAAACTGATAAAGTAACCAATCTGAGTAGAGCAAAAGAAGGTAGCAAGCATTGCACAATACAAGATATATTGTAAAGGAAACAGTTTCATTGTATTAGGCATCCATGCAAATAATCACCATTATTTCCCTGATGCAGAAACTGCGGGTTACTTCTCATCTTGCCATTAAAAAGTGGCCTTTTTGTTTAGTTTTCAACTTTTGCTTTCCAGGTGTGAGGACTGATTACGGTAGATCTTTTTCACATTTATTAGTTAAGTACTCCAGTGTTTTTTAAACTACAAATGCATTTTAAAGTAAAAATTATTACATGGTAAAATGATGTAGTATATATTCCCATGTTTTCACATTTTGACTTCTATCTTCTTTTCTCTCTCTGTCTTTAGGGAAAACACAACAGCTGTGTACCCTGAGGACCTTGTAGTTCCAGTGCAAGTGACATTAGACAATATGCTGGAAGACTTGGGTTTGAGTCCCATATAAGAGCTAACGTTATCCTTGTAGGTCTATGATTCTAACAGTGCTGAAATAGTGAGATTTGTGTGTATGTGTAATCTGACCTCAAAGGATAAGGGCCTAAAGGGAATACTCTTGGTTCAGTGATTGTGACACCTACACATCTTGCTGGAGGTCTTGGGTTTGAATCCAACTCCAGAACAACTTTTACTTCCGTGATTATCGTGATCCCTTTGTAATGCTATACCCTGTAAATTTAGTTTTACAATAACCTGAACTAGACAGAAGCTTGCATTCTGACCTTATGATGCATGGTAGAAAGTAGGGCAAGAAACATACATTGCAGATTGTTTTGACAAGTTGCAGATCATCATCAGTTTATCACTTTGACTGTACCTTTGCAGTCAATCAAAGAATTATCCAAAAAGAGATCTGTAAGTAGTTACTGAGAAAAATTACCATGGAGTAGTGATGAAATCCACAAGAAATCACTACATTGTGAATCATAGAAGGTGTTTACTTAATCATTCCCCTACACAATGTAATCAAATCTGCGTTTACTGTCTCAGAACTTCTCTCTTTCTCTCTTTCACTTACTGTTAGATGCATAGTCTTCATGATCTTGAAGTTGCTTCATGAAAAAAGAAGTTATAAGTGCAGTGAGTGTGCCATCCAAAGGTATAAGTGCAGTAACTGTCATCCAAAGGTATAAGTGCAGTGAGTGTGCCATCTAGATTATATAACTGTATCAACATTAATGTCTCTCCCTCTCTCTGTCACACACAGGCAAACACAGACATGTGTGTCTGTATACACACATATATGTATATATGTATATATGTATGTATATATATATATATATATATATATATATATATATATATATATATATATATAAAATCATCATCATCATTGCTTACCTTTAACCATCTTTACATTGGATGGAAGTATCAGATCAATTTCTCTCACTTCACAGCCACTCTCCTGCTGTGCATCCCAGGCACTTCATCTCCATTACCTCAAGCTTTCTCATCTCCTCTGTCTTTGCTACCCATTTTTATGTGCAACAGAAAAGTAAAAGTCATGTTTTTGGTTTCTTTGATGTTCTTCTGTCATACGCTGCCATTTCCACTATGGTCCACTGATGTGCATTTCCTAAGTGAGTCAGATATCAAACATGGCTGCTCAAAGTCAGCAATCCCAGCAGGACAAATTTGCAGGCATGCGGGATACTGAAAGGGATTGTGACAAGGGTGGTGATACCTTGCTCTGTTAATATACACATCACTTTTGAGGGATATGTACAACAAGGGTCACCATTCTTCCCTTCAGCCACTATCACAAAGAAGAAATGCTACTCAACTCCAGGTCACCTGGTCTGCAGACAGGAAGGAATTCCCTCTCCAATACAGGCATGGGGGTAAACTACAATCCTGACCTAGGGGCCAATATGTGTAAGATTGTCATATGGTGATTCATGCATCAGAAGCACTGCAGACCTCTGCGAAGAAGTCTGTGATTGCATAATGTACACCTCTCAACTAATTATTTCAAGAATGATAGATAGCCAAATGTTATGGAGAAGAAAAGGCCAAATTCAGGATTATGTGTACATTTTACATACCTTGCATTTTATTTAATTATTTATTAATGTTTACTGTGTAAGAAGGATAGAGCAGTGATGCACCTTTTACAGATGAAAGCCATTACTAATGTCTGGCTAAGTGAGTTTGCTTAAAGTCGGACAGAAGCATATCTCTTAACTGTCTAGTAACCTGCAGAATATCCCTGATATGACCTCTTATCTTAGCCCTGTCCCTCATCAAATTTGTAATTTTCTGCCTAATTGCTGTAGATTACGGTCAGTCAATAATACCAAGCATTAGGTTGTTGTACTTCTCATTGTTCAGAAAATGCATGTTGATGCAAAACCTGCTGTTCTAGTAACTGCTGAAGTGAATTGGAGTGATACTTGAGCATTGTCCCTGACTTTGGGCTTATGTCCCTCTATTTGTTTAAGTTTTAGTCCAGAAATCTTGAACAAAGATGTGGAGAGCCTTGCACTGAAGAAAATCTAGGCTAAGGGAGCTAACTCCTGGACTATGACAAGCCTTGGATTAACAGCTCTGAGCCTCAGTCCTCTCCACTAACTGCAAAGCATTAAAGGTAGGTCATTTCACAAATTATTAGCTCAACACATTGTACGTCAATCTGCACATTATGCTGAATAAGATGTATGATTTTGTATCCTTTGGCATTATTTATGGGCTATATTTCTCCATGCATAATCCTTCAATTTACACTTTTAGGAAGGTAATGCAACAACATGAAACAATTTCAAGGGTAGTAGAGTAGCAAGTGGGCAATTACAGAACCTGCAGTGGCTTGCACAGACAGTCCATGCTTGTGTAACTCCCCAAATTCACCTGGTATCCATGTGCTATGTAATTCATGTTTTTAGCCTTTTTTCCTGGGCTACCTCTTTCCATGCACTAACTGCTCTCCTTTCTCCTTTGCAACCTCCTCCTTGACAGTCATCATTAATTGCAGTACCTCCTCCTCCCCATTGTGTAGTTTTTGTTTTACATTTTATCATCTGATGACTGAAACATATCAAACAAAGAAACTCAGCCATTCAAAGAATGATTAGTTATTTTTGTTGACTAGTAGAGGAACCATACATTAGCTCTGTCATTTTGTGCCAGTTGGCTGCAGTGCCTCTGATTTTAGCTTTGAACTCTTCATTCAGGCTTCCCTTCCCTTCTCCTCAAACAACCCTCACAGATACTTGAAACAGTAAACTTGTTCCATTAGTTTCCCTTCCATTGCAGTTTTTTTCTTCTTCTGAGTTCCCCCATGTGCTGCCATAATCACCATCATGTCTGTAATTAGTATAGTCCTATATGCCTTCAGTTTTGAATTTCATACCCCTTCTGTTTGCTGCCATTCTTGCTCAGAGGCTGCTTGTACTGCCACATTTTCTGTACATAGCAGCTTTCTTGATTTCTCTCTTTTGTTCTGTTTGCTGATATCATCCCTCAACAATATGAACTTGAGTGGGCTCAAAGCTGAACCCTGATGCACAGCCAATCCCACTGGGAACTCTTTTGTGAGTCCATACACTGTTATTGTACGTGTGCCATTGGGTCCCTTTACATAGCCTGCACTAATTCTACCAATGATTATAGGACTTCAAACCACCTTAGGACTTCCCAAATCTGCTTTTTTTGGGACCTTGTCAAATGCTTTCTCCAATTCAAGAAATGCCCAGATGGACTATTTCCTTATACCCAGCTTCTTCTCATCTGTGTCACTACAAACTCTTTGTCAGTTGTACTGAATCCTGATATGAATGCAAACTGCTCGTCTGCCATCTTCCTTTCTAGTACTCTGTCCATCCATTTATCCTTCACCTTCTGCAGCAGCTTTCATGCAGACTTACAGGAGTTTCATATTTCTGTACCAACCCTGTTGTGAATATCCCCTTTGTTCTTGTGCATTGGCACTAAAATGTCACCTGGGATATGTCTCTCTCTATCTCTCTCTCTATCTCTCTCTCTCTGTCTCTTTCTGTCTGTTTCTCTCTCCAAACTGTGATGAGTACCCTCAGGAGGTGTTTCTCCCTTAAAGCACATATCATCTTGATGATATCTCTCGTGACTTTATCTAAGACCTGCCCTTTTTTCATAACTTAATTTTTGTTGGTATACTTCATACTTCCTCTTGAATGGGTTCTCTTTCCTCTTTCTTTATAGGCTGTGCATGTGGCACTACCAGTTATGTAGGGTTTTCATCATTCAGAAGCTTCTTGAAGTGCTCCTATTTGCTCTTGATGTTCTCTGGACTAGTGAACTGAATGGTGTCTTCTGCTGTGGCCATACAATCTGACAGAGTTTATTTTTGTCACTTGCTTGGTCAACTTCTAGAAGCTGGGAGATGTTATTTGACACCGTTCTTTCCATTGTGACTGCTCTCTTAACTTCTTTGTTAGCCAAGCAGAATTTTATCTTGGTCTGTCTTTTCTGTTTCCACATCTTCCTGCATGCCTTTTTTCTTTTGACGACTTCCTGGACTTCTACATTCCACCACTAGCTTTGCGCACCTTATTTCCATACTTGGCTCAGCAGCATATCTGTTCTATCAATTTCACACATGATGTGTTGAGACACTGCCACTCTTTTCAGCTCCAAGTATTTCCTCATCTTCCTGAGATATTAAAGCTCTGGGTATTTCATTGAACTCCTGTGCATTTGCTTTGGTAAACCTTCTGATTTTTACTGTAGTTTCTCTTGACCCTAGAGTCTGCACTGAGCACTGACTGCATCTGACTGTGGTGGTCAGTGTTTTACATTAAGAGCTGACTATTCCAGTACAAATAAATTTGCAATTGCTGATTTGACACCCATGCCATTTGCTTAGAAGGAAGTCTACATGAATTGTATGCTGGCATCTCCGGTATGTGATCTTGCGACTATCTCTTTTGGTGAACCATGTGTTTCTCACAGATAAGTTATTTGCCAAGCAGAAGTCTAAAATGGCTGAATAGATTCTCCTTAATTTTTCCCCTTGCTACTACCATCTGAACTTAGTTAATTCGAGCATCCTATTCCACCAATCCTGACATAAACATTCAGGTCCCCCAATATCAAGGCCAACTCATTTTAGCCACTTTTTTGAGGAGATCCTGCAATTGTTGCCTGAATGTTCTCTTTTCCTCACCATCACATACCTGTTGAGGAACATATCTGTGACATATATTGATATATTTATATGACCTCTATCTTTTCTCTCTCCATTCCCCCACCTTCATTTAGTGACAACTGACCCATCACATTCTCTCTACAAAATGTACAATTCAAATAGCTCCCACAGGCTAGTATCTTTCAGACCTAATCTCCTTCCCAAAAAATCCCCTTACTGCAATCAAAGCTCTTCCATTGACTGGTCCCTGATACCATCCCTTTCTGCCACCAGTAAACTTACAGACTTAGTTATTTCACTTCAAGACACCAACTTCCCAGTAACTTCAAGGCTGCTTAATGACCCCAAAAATGAATGGCTCACTAAAGAGTTTAAATCCCTAATTAAACTATAAAATGAAGCCTGGAAAAAGTGGAAACATGACCCCTCTTCCAAAAAGCACACCCACTGCAAAACTCTGAAGAACTTAACCAAACAAGCTAGACTTAAAACCAAGCAACTAAAATCAAAACAAACCGCCTTCCTTCACCTTCCATCTGGTAACCTCACATCTTCAGACTTCCTCAAAGAATTCTCAGATCTTCCTACATCCTCAATAACCCTCAAAGCAACCAATCAACTACGGCAGCCCCCCCCCCCCCCCATTTCACCCTGAATTAATTATGCCATTAACTTTACTAAAATCACTGCCAAGCAAATGTAACTCCAACTTACAAAGCTAAAAACACTGCATTGATGGGTCCTGATAATATTGCTAGATTAGTGAAGTATGATTTAGCCAACACCCCCCCCCCCCAACAACAACACTATTCAGCCTCAGCCTACATACAGATTCTGTACCAAGCATATTGGGATCAGCTACAGTAATTTTCCTGCATAAAGGTGGACCTTCCACATACTCTGGCAATTACAGACTATAAGTCTAACCAGCCTCATCTGAAAAGCCATGGAAAGATTTATCATAGAACTAATCTATAAGGACACAGGAAGCCTCCAAACACTGGACCTGTCTCAGTTTGGATTTTTCAAGTGCAGGTCATACTTACCCAGCTTAGTGCAGTTTTGCAGTTTTTTTTTTTTTTTTACATTCACCAAAGCAATGGATGAAGGTAGAACAGTACACAATACCTACGTTGGCCTGGCCAAAGCTTTTGACAAAATCTCCCACTCAGGCATAGTAGAAAAGCTAAATAAACTGGAAAAAAGCCCTATGTCACCTGATGGATTGCCAACTGGCTCACAGATAAGATGCAAGAAATCAAACTATGGATGATACGTCTACAGAGAAAACAGTCACTGGTGGAGTCCCCCAGGGTTCTGTGTTGTGACATCAGCTGTTTGACATCTACTTTGCTTTAGTACAGAACAATAACAAAGGGCTGTAGCTAAGTTTGCAAATGTTTCCAAGCTAGGAGCAGTCATTGAATCCCCAAATGACTTGGCCATCGTGCAAGAAGGTTTGTCCCAAATAAAGAACTGGTGCCAAAATCATGTACCTAAACTAAATGCCAAAGACTGCATTATCATATCCTTCGGGAAGTCATCTACCCGAGGGAACTACCACATTGGCACCCAAGAGTTGACACAGATGTTTGGGATTTGGGAACTTGTATGGACAGTGACTTAGTCTTTGACCATGTGTTCATTGTCATAAGTCCTTCGATACTTTATAACTTATAGACAAAGGGATTGTGTCTATATCTAATGATGTAATTTCTACCTTTACTCAGTCCTCATTAGGCCACTTGCTGAGTACAATGCCTCCCTTTAGCATATATCTGTCCATAAACAGGCAACAACTGAAATGCCCACAGAGATACCTACTAAAAGGATACAAGGCCTAAAAATATGTCTTACATGGACCAACGCAAAGCCTTGTCACTAAACTTGGAATCCTACAGACTGCTAAGAGGTGAGTGGTGTCTGACATACAAGGCATCTTCTAACCGAGTACTAATGGATTTAATACATATCAGCAAGGCAAATGGTTTAAGAAATCCTCAGTCTAGTGATCCAAACCTCTTCATCAACATAAACAGAATGGATTGATGGAACATATTTTTCTCGCACAGGATACTGGAACAGACTCTTGTCCATATAGAACAAAGCTCATCCCTGTCCATATTCAAGTTCAACTTGGAGTTATGGATGGGAAATAGAAAATTTACCCCAGGACTTCCCCCTGTACTACAAATGATCAAGGCAGTTCTTAAATACGTTATCGCATGCATGGGTCCTCTCAAATTATCTATGGTGTGATCCTCATTATTCATCAGGAGTAATATATAATTATTAACCATGGCATGGGTAAGACCAATTTAAAAACAAGTGGGATAGATTAATTAATGCACAAAAAGGGAAAATGGCTAGGTTTAAAATGGCCCATGAGCACAGCTAGCCTAATACTTACCCATGCACCTATGAACTTGAACAGAAATCCTGTTGACTCACCATGTAGACCTAACAATGTCTGCCCTTGTTTCCCATACCACTGCAGAAATGTCATCAACACCTCTCTTAACCACATCAACAACCTCAGCTTCACCACTAATACTATGCAAAATATGCAGAACTTTTCCATTGTTAGACCCATAACTAAAGAAAAAAGTCATCATCTTGTAATCACTTCCTCCCCTTCTCCTTCTTACCCATCGTCGGTAAACTTCCTGAACAATTCATAAGTAACCAATTTACCACTTGCATACAAAACCACCATCTGCTGTCCAGCAAACAACATGGCTTCTGGTCCCTTAGGATCACAATGACTCTATGAACCATGAGTGACATCTAAGCTAACATGGATTAAAGGAAATTTTACTAAAGCTCTGTTCATTGACTCAACTCAAGCCTTTGAATTGGTCAACCACTCAATTATCCTTCTCAGTCTGCAAGACATTGGCATCATCCTTGAGGCTAGTACATGGTTCAAGGACATTCTGTCTAACAACCATTCAAGGTAAGGCTAGGATCTAATCTTTCCAACAGTTCCTGATTTCAGTCTGATGACCACAGGGCTCCATTCCAGCACCTCTTCTGTTCTCAGTTTTCATCTACAAACTACCATTATACCTGCCTCATTTGCCAATACTTCTTTATTCAGATGATATGGTCAACTATATGTCTGACTCCTTACATCATCCAATTGAAAATAAACTCTAAAATGATCTCCTTCAGCTACAGTACTGGTTAACTTCCAATAAGCTAATGTTTAGAAAACAAAGTCCATGTTATTTGGCACCCATAAAAGATTGACAACCCCACCCCAATCATTTCATTTCATTGACTGTGATTACAGTACCATTAAATCAGCATCACTTTTAGATATTTAGGGTGTGATGCTGTGAGGTATTGCCAGCTCTGCCAGGAGAAGTAGGTCAGTGGATGTGCAACATATGCCAGCATAGCTAGCTGGAGTTTTATAAGGAAATATATGTCATTTGTATATCAACCTGATTTATACAGATGCTTGTGTTGAAAATGCATTTGTAAAGCTGCTTGTGTTAAAATATAAAAGGAAAACCCAAAAAGGGTAAAAGCAATAACACTTCTAAAAAATAATAAAAAACCCGGGTTTTTTATTATTTTTAGTTGTGTTAAAATATACCAACAGTGTGTCCTGCTGGACAGCAAACAAATACACTTGTATGTTAGACCGTATTATAACTATTGAAATTAATATTGTAACAGATGATATTGGAATAGAAGAGATTAAGCTCATCTCCAGCTAACTTTGAAAAATAGTATGAAATTAAATTACTTAACTTAGGCCATAAAGATTGTAACTTACAGTTCTGATTGCAGCCAGAGATGAAATGTCTATTCCAGAGAATGGCTCCTGTAGGAAAAGTAGAAGTGCTTTATGGTTTTATGACATCCAAAAGTTGCAACAGATCTTAGCAAAGCTCTATCTACGTGTTTAGTAACACATATGTGAGAGATTCTGGTTCAGTTTCCAGTAACGGGGGTATAATGGAAAACAAAAATCAGGTTACCAGATATGGGTGATGTCATTTTGTAATCCAAGGCAAAAATGATATTTTAATACTACATAGGTTAGTACTAGGCTAATTGCCCTTGTGGGCCATTTTAAACCTAGTTAGTTACCTTATGTGAGACTCGAACCCTGCACCTTGTGTCTGCAAGGTAAACACCTTAACCATACTGCCATCCTCCCACCCCTCAGTGGAGTCTGTTTTTGGAACCTGACAAAGAAGGAAGACCACTCACCTACTTCATCTTGCCTTGCTCTAGTAAATGACCAGTGAACAGTAATTCTTTAGGTCAGTCAGGAAAATATAGTAAGATTAGTTAAGTACTGTTTTACTGTATCTGTGTGAATCTATTCGTCTGTGTTATTTTAATATTTCCTATGACTGAAACTCTCGTGTTTATTGTAAATTGATATCCCATATTTTCATGTTTTTTTTAATAATATATTATTAAATATATTTAAACTTTTTATTGTGGCTGGTCCTTAGGAGAATATTTTAACCTTTGAGAGTACATATATGTATTTGGTGACTGTGGCCAGTCCTGAAAGCCTTACTGCACTGGCCAAACACCTTCATTTTTATTAATATTAATTTCACCCAGTATAATTGGGTACCCTTGTAAGATCCTTAAAGTAGCTGGCTTTGAAGTGTCTAGTGGGAGTGTAACTACCTTATAGTCTGGGCAGAAGGAGGCATAGCTAGTAAATCTGTGCCAGGCGGGCGGCTCATGCTATAGGACTGCAGGACTGCAGCCCCCCCCCACCTGTAGAATAAAACAATAAAATTGAAAAATAAAAAAAAAAAACTTCACAGACTCCATGCATGCGTGCATGGTTCCTGACTGCTGTGTTATGCAGACTAGAACTCCATGCATGCATGTGTGCTCATTCCAGAGCTCCAGACTGCTCTGTTAGGCAGTCCAGATAGGAAAGCCAGAGGTCTGTGCAGTGACGACTGCACAGACTGAAAGGTCACCGGACTGCATCACCCGCAGGATGGAGGCTCTACTCTTGTGGGACTAGCCATCTCTCATGGGAGACCCATGCACAGGTGACCATTTTGTAGAGGGAGACCCACATGTGGGGCAGGATACCAGAGGACTTAGCTGCTTCATGAGAGAGGATTTGTGGATTGACAGCCATTTTGTGAAGAACTTGGCTGCAAACAGGAGGATTTCTGTTTTATGGAGGACAGGTAGTGTGTGTGATGCTGTTTTGTGGAGGAGGACAGGTAGTGTGTGTGATGCCATTTTGTGGAGGAGGACAGGTAGTGTGTGTGATGCTGTTTTGTGGAGGAGGACAGGTAGTGTGTGTGATGCTGTTTTGTGGAGGAGGACAGGTAGTGTGTGTGATGCTGTTTTGTGGAGGAGGACAGGTAGTGTGTGTGATGCCATTTTGTGGAGGAGGACAGGTAGTGTGTGTGTGTGTGTGTGTGTGTGTGTGTGTGTGTGTGTGTGTGTGTGTGTGTGTGTGTGTGTGTGTGTGTGTGTGTGTGTGTGTGTGCGTATGTGTGTGTGTTTGCAATGCCCCAGTTGCTACATGGTGATGGGTAGAGAATAAGGCTTGAATCCTGTAACTTGAGCCCAGGTGGCAGGAGCCTGAATTCCCTAGCCACCACCATTTGTAAAAACATTGCAGATTTTTTCCTCATACTTGTTCTATTCCTCATAAAATCTGTGGTCTCTGTATTTATGCATCATTGCAAAGCCAGTAGTGCATTGGTGCAGTGGTAGCATTGTTGCTTGACAGCTACAGGTCTCTGGTTTGATTCTTGGCTGGTGTGCATTACCTTCCCTGTGGAGTCTGTATGCCCTCCCTGTGTTTGTTTCCTCTGGTGTCCTCCCATCTTACATAGACATGTGTCTGTCTGGAGTGCTTCTCCTTGGGCCTCTGCTAAAAATTAGCTTTTGTTCCAAGTCAGACTTTCCTGGTTAACAAATGTTAAAAATGACACGCATTTGAATATCAGTCTTCATATTCTTCAGAAAGTGCATGGTAACGCAAAATCTTTTATTCTAGCAATTTTCTAAGTGTACAAGATGGATATTTGAAATTTGTCCCTATTTTTGGGACTGTATTCCCCCATTATTGGCTTCATCCAGGTTTTTTGTGCTAAAGTTGAGAGCTATGGTAAGAACTGAATTCACTGAATATGTTTGGGGGCTATATTCCCCCATTACTGGCTTTGTCTGGGTATTTTTTGCTAAGAGATTGAGAGCTATGGTGAGAACTGAATTCACTGAAAGTTTGGGGGCTGTATTCACCGATTATTGGCTTTGTTCAGGTGTTTTGTGCTAAGAGGTTGACAGCTGTGCTATGGTGAGAGCTGAATTCACTAAATGGTAGCCATTTAAGTTTCCGTCTTCCTCTTTCACAAAACAGCTGATTTGGCATAGTGGTATGTTGCTCTGACTATTTTGCACAGGGTCCTGGGTTTAAGGCTTGGCAGTGAAATGTATGGTGGTAACTCAGCATTTTATTCTAGCAACTTTCCAACATTATACAAGCAATGTTTAAAATGTGTCCCTGGTTTTTGGGCTTTTGTCCCCCCACAATAAACTTTGGCTTTTTCCAGATTTCTTTGTGCTGCAAAGTTCGGAGATACAGCTGAGTAGATTTTTACAAGGAGCTGAGAGTTGCAGGAGAGCAAAAGTTTAGTGCTGCTAATGCTGAGTCTGCTTGCCTTGTTAATAGCACATCAGGTAGTATGCTTGCTTTTGATACAGAAGGCTGTGGGTTCTACTCCCACAGTAGAAAGGTGCATTGCTGATACTGTACTGTGCAAAGAGCGTGGATGCTGCACTCCTTTTTGGTGAAGATACCTAGTAACTATGAACCTGTTATCAGTTTGCCATCCATTCCCTATTGCAATATTGCTAGCTTATCATTCTTTTAGTGTAAGATAGGCAATTTATTCCTCAAGGGTAAGAGGCACTTTATTTGTAGATTAAACAATGAAATACAAAGTTGTTTGCTAGCAGCAACCTCTTCATTAGTTACAGATCTCTTTAATGTGGAATTATTTAGATGACTTTTACTTCTTCAGAGATTGTGCATATGTACTGATAATGGTGGACTGCAGAAGTTTGAGTAGACTTTTATGATGGAAATGTTCTGAATTGGGCAGTTTTGTCATTACAGGTGCATGCATTTTGTTTCATTGTTTACTGGAAAATTTTCAAAACAAATTTAAAACACCCTCTAAAACTGTACTGTATTGTACAAGGAATATAATTTAATACAATCAGGAAGGTGTATGAAAGAACATGTGTATGTTTTGTGTGCTAGGGGCCTGTGATTTGAAAACAGCCCAAACCCAAAGTTAATCTGCCACTGGCAAAATGTATTTTCTTTGAATGTGGGTTTCAATGCTGTTTCAGTAAATGTGAGTTTTCAAGGGCAGAGAAGTTTTAATGCTAAGTCTGTTTTCATTGTGAGACTGCATTGCTTTGTTTAGCAGATATGATATCTATTAGTGTTTGCGCTGTAAAATGCAAAATAAAACTTTCAAATGAAGTCCAAATCATCACAGAAGTAAAGCAGTATGCACATTAGTGTTTATGTTTTTTTGTTTTTCGGCTTTTCGTTTTTTTGGAGCAGGGACACAAATCATTAGTTTCACAGAGAGGGTGCCATAGGACTTGGTTTGGACACCCAGATGAGGACATAACTCTACAGCAGTGCCAGAGGAGAGTCTCAATGGGGACCTGGAGAGAGAGAGAGAAAGCCAAACCCTGGGATGAGTGTGTTCCCTGTGCACTGTTAAGGGAAATTGCACTTGATGTAGAGAGCTGGATCTGGAAATACTGTTTGTATCCATTTTTGTTCCAAGTGAATGTCTCTCTCCAGTGTCAGTGATGAAGATTCAGCATCCTTGATTGCTGGTACAGAGAGGGGACATGATCTGGATAGACCAGTCACTAAATTTTCATTTGTATATTTAACAGTCGAAACCAAGGTCAACTGCCTACTCTTCTGGGCCACAAAATAATTTCAGTTCCTCTCACATCTGCTAGGGCTGCCACAGAAAAAGACATCCTCCTTGCTCAGCTTGAGTATAATTCTCTTATTTACCTAAGCCTCTGCTAAAGCCACTGTTAGCCTTCAGACTCTCTCCAATAAAATATGTCTAATTTCTAACTGAGCTTGGAATGAACACCACTGCTTTCACTTTCAACAGTTAAGTGGCTTCCATTTCAGGCCAGATCAGATCTCTTTCTTGGTTTCTTACTTTTTCAAAATACATACACTAGATTCTTCATCCCCTCTTACATCCAAACTTTGTACAGCCGCTCAAAGCTATAAACTAAGAAGACAAGTCAAAGCAGCCCTTCTTTACAAATCCACTCTCCCAGACTATACTTCACTAGCCATTATTTCTGTCTACAGGCCCCTAGACTATGACAGTCCCTTCCTCCTTATTTAACTGAGCACACAAACTACTCCCTGTTCAGGCCACAATTCAAACAATACTTGCTAAAACAATTTGAATGCAACTGTCCAACCAAAGGACATGTCACCTAAACCAGTTTCCTCCACTAAAGATTATTTTTCTTTCCACAAACCAAATTCCAACAGACATTTGATCATGCCATTAATGCCCCAAAACAACACCCAATATTTTACTCCTCTCCATCATCTTATGACTCTACACTAGCTTTCCTTATCTTGTTTCCAGTGCTCTTAATTCCATCACATGTATTCTTTCCACCTTAACTTTATTCTCCCTTTTACTATGTTATAGATATATATGTATGTATGCATGTATGTATACACACACACACACACACACACACACACACACACACACACACACACACACATATATATATATATATATATATATATATATATATATATATATATATATAGATATATATATATATATATATATATATATATATATATAAATAGATAAATATTTATGGGCTCATATGAGATTACTAGGCTAATGGTTTAAGAGCCCTTACAAGACTGGCAGTATAACCCCATTTTACCCAATATGTGGCCCCTAGGAGCAAGAAGATGGCATAGGTTTTTGTATATGTCTTAAGTATTTTATAGATTATCCCTGTCCATAAGGGATATAGGCACTACCCCATGTGTGAATTTGTGGTTCCCCATCTGTTGAACCAATGTGCATTTCAAGAGGGCCAGGGAAGGGCTGTGTTTAACATGAATAGCAAGCCTGTTCCAAAGAAGAAATGATCTCTGTGACACATATCTGTCTCTCAAGAACATTTTGTTTGAGTCACTGACTAGGTTTAGATCCCTAGATGGGGTGACCCTTGTGCTGATGTCTTGTGGATGTGCAGCAGTTCCATATGGGCTAATTTGTGAGTGCTATGTAGTTTAAGCATAGGTCTCCCCTTAATAGTTAGTAGGAGACAGAGAAGGGATAGAGCTTTTATTTCAGCCACATAGGACATATTATTGACATCCTGTATTTTCTTTTTGAGGAAGCTCTGGGGTTACTTCTGCTGTTGTAAGTGCCTAGTCAAGTACATGCCAAATGGCACATTGTACTCAATTATTTGTCTAATGAGGGCTGGCTACAGTGGGACTATAACTTCTGTCAATCTGGTTGCCATACCTTTACCTATAAACTGTGCCACACAGAATGATTTCCTCATCACTGTGGGCCCATGGCGGTCAAAGTTCAGGCTGCTATCTATCTGTATACATAGATTGCTCATCTCTGAGTTTACTGTTAAGGGTGTGTTATTAATGTTTTAATTTGCAGGTGTCATTGGCTTCCCAAATGATATGATAATGTGTTATTTCAGATTTAGATTTTGGGTACAGCTCTGGGAACAATCATTTGTCTGATTTAGACCCTCTAAAACAATATCTACATTATTGGAAGATTCAATAAGTGACTCCAACTTGCAGTTCTGGCAAACTTTGTCATCCAGAGGCCTTTCACATTAGCCTTAACTTCAGAGAAATATATTCCAAACAGGAGCAGTCCTAGCACTGAGCCCTGTGGTGCACCACTGGTAACTGGTCTCTTGATGGATCTGGATTCACCCACTTTAACCATATATGTCCTGTCCATGAGACAATTGGCTATCCATCTGGTGATGCAGGGATTTATGCTCAGTTTTGTGAGTTTACTTATAATATCTGAGTGTGGGATTGTGTCAAATGCCTTAGTCAAGTCAAGGTAGATGGTATGCACTGCTTTACCCTCATCCATTTCCCTTTTCAGATTTAGTAGGTATGACTTGCCTTTAACAAAGCCAAATTGGGTTGAGTCTAGTTTTTGGAGGTTTCCTATGTTACTATTTATCAGGCCCATGATTATGCTTTCTATAGCCTTACAAATAAAACTAGTCAAACTTATGGGTCTGTAATTACCTAGATCAGTTGATGGTTCCCTCTTTCCGCAGAGGAATAATTGTTGCTGTCCTCCACACTATTGTGACAAAGCCAGTGCAGAGGCTGGGGTTAAATATAGATCCTAATGGGCCTGATACATCCTGATTCAAGCTGCTTAAGGAGCAATGAGGTGTATCGTCAGATGCTACTGAAGCCATGTGTTTAGCTTTAGGGAGCACAGTGGCAACCTTTTCTTTAGTGATAATTGGTGATGGAGTGGTGGAGGGTATTTCTTGGGGGAGAACTGGTGGTGATAGGGAGTTGAAATTAGAGCTGATGTTATCAGCCAGCAGATTTGCTATATCCTCTGGCTGAGTATAGGTGATGCCATCTACAACTAATTCCACACATTGTTGGGTATTGCGCTTAATACTAAGGACATAACAGAAAAATGCCTTAGGGTTATAATCAGCTTTAAAGGCTATTTTTGCCTCAGTCTGCTTTCAGAGTCTTGACTTGTTCCCTTGTTGAGACTACTGAGGGACTTGTTGATCTGTTATGCACATTCCCACTTACCTCTCAACAAGATTTTCTTTCTTTTGTTGTACAACTTATTAATAGGGGTCCACCAGAGTGGCTTGTTTTTATGGCTTGACCTTGGTTTATTTCAGTTTGGTACTGTCATTTCTATGCAGTTGTTTATATTGTCATACAGAGCTTTGTGTATGCCTCTACATAGGCTTCTGTGTTTTCTGGGTTTGAGGGAGCTTTGAGACTAGCTATGTCATCATTTAATAAGAGGTAGTTTGCCTCAGAAAAGTCCTTAAAGTTTTTGGAGTTAGGTGATGATCTAGTTTGATCTTTATTTCTCAAGGGTGTCTGCTTTGTGATCTGATCTTACTAGTGAAGACATCACACTTGGGGGGGGGGTGCAGCACTCACCCATATTTGTGAATATCAGATCTAGGATATTTATTCCCCTAGTGGGGGTGCAGACTAGCTGTTCCAGAGCATATGATTTTACAAAGTCAACAATGTCAGGAAATCTTTGGGCCTGCATGTTTGTGGCCATGTATGCCTCCCTGTAAATGGAAAATCACGCATGAGAATGGTATTGGGCTGGATGGTGAGTGATTCTAGTAACTTCTGGTATGATGTACGGGTTCCCAGTTTCATGGTGGTGGATCTGTAGCTAGCAAAAATATGGTAGTGGATTTTCCCATGGTTAGTTGGACATATTGTTTGACCAGCCTTGAGATGTTCTTATCCTTTATGTAGACAGTTACACCTCCACCCTTTGCTATTTCATGTTTAATGGGAGGTCATATATGAAAGGCATTATAGCCATGTACAGCTTTCCATGGCTTTGAAACATGTTTCAGAAACTGCACAGGTGACTGCATTCTCCAGGGTGAGGAGCACTTCTAGGCAGTGCAGTTTCTTGTTGAGACCCCTGGCATTGAGCAGTACCATCTTTAGCTTGTCTTGAGTAGATTTCGCTATGTTGGAAGGCTTGTGTATCTGGCAATGCCCGAAAAAGGCACAATAGGAATGGATAATGTTTTGGCCATTATCCAAAAGCCTACTGGTGACAGGTGAAGACCATCCTTGGCAAAGCAGCATAGCCTGTCAACCATGTCATCCCAGGTTGACAAGTATTGCACCCCTTTACAATGATACCTGTAGCTATCCCAATTGTTAAAGTCAATTGTTTTCAGTTGGTATTGTAACATCACCCTTGGAGATGGTAGAATGCTGATCAATGCTAGGTTAACACCTGCTTGTGACTTATTCTGAGAGTTCAATCATGTCACTCTTCATATAGTCCAAGAAGGTACATCTCAGGTCATTCATGCCCACATGGACTATGACAGAGTTATACTGGTACTAGTGGTTAAGTGTCCTGAGTGATTTGTGTGATCTGGCAGATCCTGGTCACTGACAGGTAACTAATTGTAACCTTCTCCTTATCCAGCCAGGTAAGAGGGATATCACTGTTTCTCACAATGGAGTCTTCTATTGCCAACACATTGGATTGTGAGGTGCTTTGCCTTATGGGCTTGGTAGGAGATGTGGCTTTCTGTGTTGTGATGGAAATTGTCTTTTTTGTGTGCACATGAATTTCTGAGAACTGCACCTGAAAGTCCTTTGAGGTTTGAGTAAGTTACATGTGAGCTTCTCCACATATGTGGGTCTGTGTGTGTGTGTGTGTGTGTGTGTGTGTGTGTGTGTGTGTGTGTGTGTGTGTGTGTGTGTGTGTGTGTGTGTGTTGCTGATAAAATGTTTGTTGCTTTGTGTCTGCATGTGACAGTCTGGCCTCGAGTGTCAAAGTGTAACTACATCTTTCACATACTGTATTTGTCCATCCAAGAATTAAATAGTTGCCAGTGTACATAAAGCAGTTACAATGTGTACTTTGCAAGGAATAGGAATAGAGGGTGTTTGTAACTAGACGAGGGATGGGTGCCTACTTTGGTGTAATCTACAGCTCACCTATCTGGCAAAGCTGCCCAGTGCCCAAACCAGATGAGCAACAATAGCCCGGGGGGCTGTAATAATGTAATATAACATAGACCTAAATAGTCCTAACTAAATGTGTTTACACTGCTCACTGTGCAAACTAGCTGCCTCATGAGTAGAGCATGGGACTGAGTTAATGTTCCAAGGTAGGTTTTATAGGGAAATTTCAACTTTGGTTGATTGTGTACATACAAGGTACCACTAACTGCCGCTGCTTGAAGAGCAGCTTCATGCAAATGTGAGGCTTATATGTCATCAGAAAAAAAATAAGTTTTAACAATAACTATGCACTAAAACCAATTAGGTAAGCACACAATGAGCTTTCTACCTGCCATTCCCAGCTCAGTCAGCCCCCCCCCTCCCCCCCCGCCAGAAGAGTATAGACTGATTTGGAGCCCAAGTGTTAAGTAACCACAGATACCTAATGCTAACAAAAAATCTCTGGATACAACATATTTAAATGTGGGACAGCAGCTGTTACAGCACTTAGAAAATGGCACAGATATCTTTGACAGTATAACGAAAACAGTTAAAGCAAGTGCAAAATGATGCTTAATTTCATTTGTCTTGCCAAAGATGGCTTCAGATATTTATCTATATACAATGATATATATATATATATATATATATATATATATATATATATATATATATATATATATATGTCAGTACATCGACAAGTCGGAAGATCAACATTCACTCCACCGACACATGAAATAATTGAAACCGCAAACACGGAGGTTTACATTTCGCTAAACATGCGTACCACACATGCATAATACTGCCACACTTACTAAAACATGGTAGGCATGATTAGCGAAATTAAAACTCTTACCTGTTAAATGTCCGTGTTTGCGGTTTCGATTATTTCATGTGTCGGTGGAGTGAATGTCGATCTTCCGACTTGTCGATGTACTGACATGAACCCATATAAATATATATATATATATATATAGATATATACATATAGTGGTTCACTTCAAATGCTCAAAATTGCAGAACATCGAACCACACATCACTGAGGATGAGATGACCGATGTTCTACAACATCGAATATGAAAGTAGACTACATTAAAAAAAGGTAAAAACTCTGCTTGCAAGCCCCCCTGCACCCCCCACACCCCCTGCTTCTTAAATATACCAACTCCGAGATCGCACTACAGTGAAGAGAATGGTCAATTTCTCATTCTGTGCCATTCTCTTCCCTGTAGTCTGATCTCAGAGCTGGTACATTTTAGTAGCATGTGGTGTGGGGGGAGCAGGGGGGTTTGCCCCCTGCAAAAGCATGAAATAAGAAGTTTTCACATTTTAGTTTTTTTTTTTTTTTGAGTTCAACATTGCAGGACTTTGATCCTCTGGTCCTCAATGATCAGAGGTTTGATGTTCTGCAATTCTGATACTCTGAAGGGGACCCAGATATAAATATAGTTGGCTAAAACTTCTATGTATATATCATAATGTGAAACTCTCTTATTTGTTCACCATCCATTGTTTTGTTACATTCTGACATAACCCTGGCTGAGCCTGGAATTGGTCATTCAGTATTCTACCATGGCAAACAAATGAAGTAAAATAAAATACATATAGATAGGTGTGTGTCTCTGTGTGTGCGTGCGTGTGCGTGCGTGTGTGTGTGTGTGTGTGTGTGTGTGTGTGTGTGTGTGTGTGTGTGTGTGTGTGTGTGTGTGTGTGTGTGTGTGTGTGTGTGTATATCATACATAGATTATTTTCTGTCATCTAGGTATGCTCACCAGGCATTTTTTCTAGGTGTCAGATAAAAATATTTTCTGAATTAATTGTTAGAATCATACAGCTTATAGTTTGCAAGTCAATCAAATAGGATGGAACCCAGGACTATAAAATGAAAATTGATAACATTTACATTCCTCTTGATCATGTTTTTTCTTCCAGAAGAAACTACAATTCAGCTAAATGCTTTCACAGTGACTAAAGTCTCTATTTTTTTTTCATTTAAATGCCTGCAAGTGACCTCAAATTGAAAACAGTAGTGTATTACAGACCATACTCCTATAACAAAGTGTATTTTTAGCACACTGACTATGTATGGATTGTTTCCATTCTTTCTGTTGGTGAAGAAGCCTGATTGTAAAGAGTAGCAGCCTCTGATATAAGAAAAGTAACAGTTTGAGTAGGTTTCAATAGCAGTAATCTCTCAGGAAATAATTAAGGGATGCAAAGCCTATTCTACTTACAGTCACCCTTCTGGTTGATCTTTCACACCAGTTAGTGTTACTTGCATCCATTTGGTTCCTGCAAACTGAGTTACAGCCCATAAGCCCTACAACATGGTTTTCAACAAATGATATCAATAAAACAAGGTGGCGTTTTCTGAGTCTCCACCAGTTGCAATGTTTTAGGCACTAAACCCAACTCCTGACAGAGATGTGCAGAGGTTACCAAGCCAATCAACATTAGTGTTGGCATCATTTCTAATGTATTTTCCCAGAAGGAGCAGCTGTATAAGGATTAGAAGAGTGGCCATAAGCCTGCTATGAAGACAAAGATATCTGGTAAGGATGCACTAGTAGAGATTGCCCTGCTGTACTGATTTACTAATGCATCCAGATGTGACCCACTTTTGGAAATGGAATCTAAACTTTTTGGAATGCCCTTCACCATCATAGATATGTGTCTATCACTTTACTTTGAAATCTGGCAAGAAACTTTGGTTCGGTTACCTTCTTTGATGAATTTCAACCAGAGCAAGATTACATTTCTGATGAGAGAGGGATCTACTTTAAGTGAATTACTGACTGGATTTTGAAATTTCAAAGCAATTTTCTTTTAGTTGGTTAAAAATCAAAGTAGCACAATTATGTCTTTCTATGAACCAATATGACAATAGCAGACAAGCTATTTCTAATCAGTGAGTCGAGGTACCCTATATCATTGCATCTGCTAGTTTCATTCCATACTAGCACAATTCCTGGATGGTGGCACACGTTTTTGGTGAATGAATCGGAAGAGAAATTCCACCCTGAAGCAGAAGAAGCACAAGATACATTTTATTTTTGGATTCTGCAGTATTCACCCATTACTTACACATCTCAACATTAAACTAGAAATTTTACTATTGAAAACAATTTTGTTGATAAAACATAAGCTATACAGACAAGATGTGCTACAAAGAAATTGTACAGATGCTGATTATAAAAGTCAGCAAGGGCAGCTATAACGGAAGTAAAATGACAAAATAAATAAACCGTCTGGGTAGGATACTAATGCATTCAAAGGTTCATAGATGATTACTAGGCTAATGCCCACTGGGATCCTTTTCAAGCCTGGCATTTACTGGCTATTTCTATGCAATCTTCCATCCACTGATCCAAGTTTTGCTTGAATTGGGTTAAGAAGGTGTTCTGCTTGACATGGATAGGAAGCTTGCTCCAAAGAAGTGTTAGTCTCTTGGACAGCTGCAATAGGTGCTGATTTTAGTGTCTGCTTGAAACAGACATCCCTGGGAATAAGGGTTGAACTTGGCTAGGTGTATAAGGGCCCTACAGCCAATAGCCTGGTAAACCCCTATGATCCTATGAACTGAGACACATACCTCTCTCTCCAGCATGTCCTGTTTATATTGCAGGAGAAATTTAGGTCTCTAGGCCAAGTAATTCTGATGTTATTTGTTTTACGAATGTGCATCAAACCCATCAAAGTGGGTTCAGAGGAGGTTTTATAGACCAAGTAAAGATCACCCCTCAGTAGCCTGTAGGATACTGAGTAGATGGACAGGTGTTAAAGGCAGTCTGTGTAGATCATGTTTTTCATATCCATTATAATTTTTGTGAGGAACCACTGTGGATGTTTCATTTGTTGCATATGCCTGGTCATGTACATACCAAAGGTGGTGCTGTATTCAATGATTGGTCTCATGAGGGCCGAGTTGAGTGGAACAATTACATCCTTGGACCCAGATGCCATACCTTTACTTATAAGTTGTACCACATAGAACAACTTCCTTACCACCTTAGACACATGATGGTCATAGAATTAGTTACTGTCAGCATGCATTCCCAAGTCTCTCACCATTGCATCACTGAGTTTAAATATGTGGATCAGGCACCAGTTATTTGTCTTTTTCAGGCCTTTCTGGAGGGTATTTGTGTCACCTGAGGATTCTATGACTGCCTCCAGTTTACAATCATCTGCAAACTTGGTCAGAGAGAGGTTCTTGACTTTGGCTTTGGCTTCAGAGAAGTAGATGCCAAAAAAAGATCAGCACCAGCACTGAGCCCTAAGGGACTCTGTTAGAGAATGGCTCCTTCACTTCATGGAGTTAGGCTTCCCTATCCTAACTTCTTGGGTCATATCTGCGAGCCAGCTGGCTATTCAGCGGGTGACACAGGAGCTTATACTTAATTTAGTGAGTTTGTAAACAGTGTCTGAGTAGGGTATTGTGACAAATGCTTATACCAGATCGAGGTAGGCAATATGCACTGTATTTGCCTTGTCCATCGCTTTGGTGATCTTTTCAATGAAGTCCACTAGGTTGAGTAGGCATGACCTCATTTCAACAAAACCAAACTGGGGTGGATCCAGTGTCTAAAGGTTACTTAAGTCATTGTTTATCATGTCCATAATAATTCTTTCCATACCTTTGCATGTGAGATTAGTCAGAGTTATGGTCAGTAGTTTCCTGGGACTGTAGATGGTCTACCTTTATGTAGAGGGATGACAGCTACAGATGTAAATGGGGCCCATTTATGCAATGTTTTTGGCTTTGGAAAGTGCCTTGAGGACCTGTTGTCTAGTAATAATTGAGGTTGGGGGTATTTCCTGGTGGGTGTCTGAAGGGGAGACAGGATAAAATTGGAACTGGATTTGTTGGCCAGAAGGTTTGCTATTCCTGGCTCAGTATAGGTTGCCTTTTTTATGATCAGCCTGGCTCATTGCTGTATGTCATGGTTGAGGTTACTGACATAGCTGAAGAATGCCTTGCGACTGTCCTTTGCCTGAGAGGCTTTCTTTGTCATAAACATAGCACAGGGGGACTTGATTAGCCCCCTGAGTTGCTTGTTTAGATTAATGAGAGAGTTTTTATTCCATTCGGCATTGCATTTCTTAATCTTGGCACATGATTTTCTTTCTTTCTTTTGTTATGCAACCTGTTAAAGCTAGGACTTCCCCAGTTCAGTTTCTTTTCTGAGTTTATTATGTACTTTTCCTTAGTAGGTTCAGCTGTCTGCACAGAGATTTTGTAAATGATTCTGCATAGGTACTGGTGTTTTCTGGATTGGGAGGTGGGCTTCGAACTTTGCCAGGATATAAATTAATAAGAGGAAGTGTACCTTTGAATAATTCCTAGAAGTATGAGGGTTTGTTGGGGTCGCAGATTTTATTTTTCATTTTATTTCAAAGGAGCCAACTTCCCATCCATAACAATGCAGAAGCATAATCTGTTTCAACTTAACATAAAAAGTTTACTTGTTTGCAGTTTCCTGTGCTGTATTGTTTTGGTTATCTCCATTAGAACAGAGGAGAAAACAGAGAGAATTTATGGAAGGTAGATACTAGGACAATGAATATTAGAGTTATGGGGCTGGAAATAGCTGTAATACATGGCTGAGAATGAACAAATTGAACTGCCTGCTTCCAGAAATGATAAAATGACTGGATACGTAAAAGCAAAGATAAAAAAGGTAAAATAGAACTGAATAAGTTAAATTAAGGGGATAATAGAGACTTTGCAAATTAAAAGCAAAGTCCTTGAAAAAATCACACCAAGAAGGATAATTTTCATGTGATCAGTCTAATAGACAAGCCAGTGGTAGTTATTGAGAGATGCATTAAAAATAATAAAAACTGTTCTCTTAATAGACACCCTACAAAGAGTGGAGAAGTTTAGCTCTGTATCTAACAAACTATGTCATCTCATTAGTTCAGCACAACTGTAAATAGCTCTTTCTAGCCATGTGGAATAACAGGCAGGAAGGTACTGTTGTCCATATAGTAAATCCAGCAATGTTCCATGCAACTAGTAGGGCTCCACAAGACTGTGTCAATCCCTAGGAAAATCCCTAGGAAAAGACAGCCACCTTGTATACAGAAGTCATGCAAAGAATTTTAGCATGGTGATCCAGAGAGAAATCCATAGAGGGAGAAGAAAGGACATCATTTTCTATTTGTTCTAATGGCAGTCAAGCAAAGACATCAGGAATGGCAGTCATTTCTGATGGGACAAGCCACATCTCTGCTTCAAGAAAGCAATACATGCAGCAAGAATCTGACAGACCAGGCAGCTATCACTGGAAAAGAAGGAACTATGAACCACTAATGGATTTTATTTTCTATTTGTATTTGTTTATTGGGTACAGCACTGATCTCCATGGACCTTTTCCAGGCTCAACCTGGGAGTGCTGTTTGGTTAAATGACTTTTTCAAAATCACAAAGTTAGACAATGGAGACTGAGGGAATCAAACCCAGGCCATTTAAAACAGCTCAATAATAACTTCTTAATCCTCTGTGCCAACTGTCAATCAATGCTAGGAGAAAGGACAGCGAAAAATTAAAAGAGATCACAATAAAGCAACATGGAAGAACAAGTCTTGATTCTGGTAATCAGCAAGAGGTTGGGAATAAGACAATATGAGGGGGTGGAGCAAAGGTGCTTTCCAAATCCCCTAGCCCCATACCAAAGTGGGTGCAGAAAGGCTAATTATAACAGCATGAAAGCAACTGGAGTCAAACCTCAAGCAAATTAACATATGTCTAAACTAATGCGGTAAAGGAATTTTGCTGTCTGTTCCTGAAGCTGTGTCTTCTTTATTTTCAGTGTTGTGTAATTTTGAGAGACTAAGTACAAGAGAGAAGGAATAATCCTGCTGTGCTACTAAAGATGATAGATGGGGCCTGCTGGTAGGCTTAACTTCAGGATAATGGACGACAACATGAAATGTGAACCTGGTCAGTAAGAAGGAGAATGAGTGGGGTTAGTTTTAAGGACAGTGATCACTCTGGGTAACTAACGGAAAAGTGTTATATTTAAATGTATGCTGGGGATATTGAAATGTTTCTGATGGAGTCTATTAATGTATTCTCTTAAGGGGTGATCAGAGGAGATAAGATTATGTTATTAATCTTTAATGTTGAAGTATTATTACTGTTTGTGATATAGTTTAACTGCGTATTAAACTTTATTTAAATGCAGACATGCAAGGGAACAGTCTTAACAAGGGTGGGTTGTCCCAAGCACAAGTTGTTAGGTAGCAAGACGAACACAGTGTAACAGTCATATTAGTCCCTTTAAGGACTCACAGTATTTATGTAAGTAGTTGTGATCGCACTCTCAACTGTTCAGATGAATGACACTTGTTCTTTGTTCCCATGCATTTATCGTGAAGAAAAGCTTCAAAATAATGCAAAAGCATTTTAAGAACAACAATTTTACAATCTTTAAAAATAATACAAAATCATCTACAGTTGAAATAATTATACCAAATTAGATACAATGTGAATACATTGGTTAGAATAGATGCTGCTTATACAACAATGATTTAATATTTAGAGAAATTTTAGCCAGTTTAGAGAAATCAAAGGGAAGTTATTATAATACACACAGAAATTACAATATGAAATGGGAGAAAAAAACAGTGTTATGGCATATTTAGACAGAGAGTCATGGGAGAGAAATAGAAAGAACTAAGGACCTCAGTAAAGAAGGGGGTAGAACAGAGGTGTATGATATGAATAGGTACTTGTTCACATTTAGGGATATAGTTCATAGGATCATAGATTACTAAGCTAGTGACCCAGAGATCATTTTAAGCCTAGCCATTTCATACCACTTGAATACAATAGAAGTGCTAGTCAATACCCAAGACTGCATTTAGTGATGACTGCCCGTGTCCAGGACAGTTGTGGTCTCTATCTCCGGTAAGAATTTATGGTGCTCCATCCACTTGTCCACTTTCCTCTTGAACAGTTTCATAGAGGTGCTCTGTTTCACATGAATTGGTAGCCTATTCTAAAGACATGGCAGTCACTGTGAGATAAATCTGTCCCTCCAGCATGTCCTATTTAAGTCACAGGCCATATTTAGGTTCCTGGAATGGGTATCCCTAGTCCAGTTTGATTTACGAATCTGCAGCAAGTTCATTAGGTTTGGGTCTTGGATTGCTCTATAGGCTAGGCATAAGTCACCAACAAGAAGTCTATACAATACAGAGTATAGTGACAGGGGATTTTAGTCGGTCTGTATAAGGTATGTGCTGGGGTCCCTTGATCTTCTTTATTAGAAACTTCTAAGGTCTTTCTAATTACTTAGAATAGTACATACCAAACAGGGCGTTATACTCAATTATAGGCCAAATAAGTGCAGAGTATAGAGGGGCTATGACTTCTTTTGCTCTCGAGACGGTACCTTTACAAATCAAGTGTGCTATGTAGAAAGTTTCCTTACTACAGTAGGCACATGGTGGTCGAAGTTAATGTCACAGTCAACTTATGATCCCAGGTCCCTTGCTACTTCATGAGTACTAGGGGTATTTTATCCTGGGTTTTAGCAAGAAAAGAGAAGGTTTTGTAAAAGAAGTATTTCAAACTGGCTTTAAGGGACTGGAGGGAGGGTACTGACAGGATGGATACAGGTAAGGAATTCCAAGCCTTAGCAACATGTTACGAGTACAGACCATGCCCAGCAGATATGATAGGTTTGTGGGCAGAGAGGAGATTTTGATCAATAGCTCATAATGATGGACTGGGAACATAGTGGTGTAGAATGGTATTTAGTGCCGGACAAGCAGGTAGCTGCTGGATAATTTTATAGGTGGTAGGAAGTTGTGTATATGTTAGCTGCTGGTACAGTTCTTACCAGTTTAGACTTTTTAGTCCTATACTGTGGTGGGTTCTAAAACGTGTATTTCTTGCAAATTTAGCCACTTTAATATAACATTGCTCAAGTTTTGCTTTTTGTGAATGGGTGCACCATAAATTAGTCAGAGAAGGAGAGATAAGTAGTGGCAAGTGTAGCTTTAGTTGCATTGGTGAGGAAAGTCTTGGCTCTATAAACCATTCCTAGTTTTTGGTGATTCTTTTAATGCAATTTCGTATATGCAGGTTGAGTTTAAGATGAAAAGTGGCATCAATGGTTGTATTATTAAGAGAAATTATTTTAAATTGTGTTTCTTCATGAGAGAAGGACTTGAGGAAAAGAAGTAGTTTATTTATTTTTTGTTGGGGGGGGGGTGATCATAAGTTGTAAGTTGCTGTCTGATGTGTACATGAGTGTGGAGTCATCCACCTGTTGTGTGGCTGCATAGATGAAAAAAACGGTTTCTGCACCTATGACTGCCAGTCAGTAATCATCCATAACACAAGGAGGATCTTGTTGCCTGGTGGTATTTATATCACATAAATTAAAGGCTGAAAGCATGCTAATTGGGTACCACCTAAAAGTCTTACTAAATTGCTGTTTCTGCATGTCATGTCTGCAAGCCAGTTCACATTAAGGTGCTCTTTCAGGCTTGTACACTTGAATTAGTACCCAGAAAGTGCACTGAGTATGTTTTGGGCAGATCAATGACCCTAACAGGGGTGTATTGCAACATACTTTCGTAACTGGTGGAAGTGCTAAAGAGCTTGTCTGTTGTCATAGTTAAGCAAATCACAGGCAGGACATACATTTAATATCATCTGTCATACTTTTATAGCACCTTGTCATGCCAACATTTTCTGAGCTACATTATGGAGAGCACACTACAGGCTGCACTACTGAAAAGCAATGGGTTGCGTGACATGTGCTGAAAAAGTCAGTAGGGAATACTTTGAAATGCCTTTTGGTGTTCTCTGGACAGACCTAATGTATGATAATGGCTTCTGGAGTCTAAGGGTGTCCTGTTTCTGATGTCTAGGGAGCATTAGGAGCACCTAAATGAGGACTCATATGAGGGCACCCAAGTATAAAATGTATGCCTGGCACAGTCTTGCTAGAACAGTGTCTGATGCTACTGCCTTGCCCAGTCTGGTGAGCAGTGCAGATATCACTACAGTGACCTTAGAAGGCACCATTCTACCCTTCTTAGTCAATGGAAAGAAGAGGTCAGAGTAAGGGCAACTAAATATATTGCAAGTATCTGTGTAGTCTACAGAGAGATTTCTGTTTTACATAATAAATGGATATGGCGTAGTCATGTAACAGAGTTATATTTATTTTTACAGCTCTAGAGGCAACACAGAGTAGTAATATTCTATATCAGATGAGAACAAAAAGATTTTCCAGGTGCATATTAATTGATTTCCTTCTGGAATGACAATCATCTTAACAGCATATACTGTATTAGCTACCTGCCAGTGAGATGCATTTGTGAGTGACCCTGGCCAAGTATGACTGCTTATGTTAAGATGTACAGGGTATTCATATAACAGATTGAGTGGTATTCTGAATATGAGCAACTGAGTTATTCAAGTCATCTGTGTTTGACTTTTACAGGTTGATTCCTGCATACTTGTAGTTTTAGGCAAGAATATAGGTATAGCATGAGCAGTGGACACAGGCTCACCATTTTGTCCCAGCACTGTATGGGGAGATCAGTTTTCCTTCCCAGTTGTTTCCTAGTCAAATCTATACACATCAAGATTGGTACCTCTGCTGCTCCTATCCAAATAACACATTGTAGCATACCGCCATTTGCATTACACATTCTTGCATTTAGTCAGACTGTGCCATTATATAGCTGCAGTGAAATCATTGTATGACATTAGTCATTACATTTGTTTTATATATTAATTATCTTTATGCTATTCATTTTTTTTCATTTATTTTTATTCCTTTACATTTCTTTTCCCACTTTATACAGCAGCTATCATGGTAGTGCCAGTAGTGTGGCTATAGTCAGCAGTCACCCAGCAGGCCCAGACATGCACTCATGACCTCTGGCCATATGTGGTTCTGCTTCCCCATTGTCTGCAGTGGGGGACTACCTGGAGGCATCTGCACTGCCCCTGGCGAGATTCTTGTATCCAGTAGCATTACTGGGAGATCACAACTTTGTCACATGCTGGGAGTTGGTGCAGGATATGTTAAATCAGTGTCTAGAAGCCCACATCAGCCACCTAAAAGGCTCTCTTGTGGCTGATAGAGTCACACCATTGCCTGCCCTGCCATCACCACCTCAGGTAGGGCCTAGTGGGGAGGGTGGTCAAGGTGCCCTCTAACCTCCTTTAGGTATTGCACAAGCAGTGTGATATGGCAGACCATTCTCACCCTAACTCCCATCCTAATGTTTTCCTCCTTGTGTGCCAATGCCCTCCCACATTTGTTGTCCAATCCTCTCCATCACCAGTCACCTCCAATTGTCTGTGTGTCTGTGAATCCACTGTCTTCCCCCACCATCAGTGTGTCAGCACCTCCCCGTCAGTCTTTGTCTATGTTATATACTTGTATGTTTACCCTACTACTGACTCTCAGGCTCTTAACATACCTTCACCTTCCCTTACATCTTTCACCAGCTTTTCTTCTTCAAAAAATTGTCACCTGCCCCAACAGAGTTGTACCTTCCAACCCTCTCCTCATTACCATCTTTACCTTCCCAGTATCGATTGTATCGTGTCCTCTGCTTGATGTTCCTTTTAGTATGCTTGTTTTCTTGTCTTCATGTATCTTAGCACAGGTACATACACTGAGAGGAATGCTGTCTCACTATTTATCAGTTTCCCTCCTTGTGATCCAAGCTGTGATTATGAATCCTCCTTTTTCATTATGGGCCTTGTTTCTTAAATAACAGAGAAATAAGATAAAAATGTTCACAGCAATTGGAAAAAAACCTTGGGATGCATCTCCACATGACCACTCTGCGGTTGCACTAGGCATGTTTTTGAATCCCAAGGAGAGTGGTTCATGAGGTGTCTCATCACTACTTACAGCTCAAATGTTATATAGTAATGTTTTTTGATGTGCATTACCTGATATGTATTAACCAATGCAGAACTGTGTTCCTATTCAATTTTTAAGCCTGTGTTCTAATTTTCATTATCAGATGCCATACTATAATATAAATCTGAACTGCATGTCTGTAGATAACTTCCATTCACTCAACATGCAGAATTCAATTTTCACCAGTTACAATTCTTAAAACATAAAGACATGGAATGCTACTCCAAGATATCTCTAGGGAGAACCAACCAAATGCTGAATTTTAAAATAATACTCCACTTTACCACAAAAAAGAGAGAGAGATAGGCTGGTATTTATATTCGGTTATGCAAATGCACTAACACTATCTGCAATGTTCATGGATGAGCACAGCTGAGCTGTGATTCATAGAGGCCAGTTACACCAATGCACAATGACCTCAAATGTACTTATGCAAATGTGTGAATAATGAGATGTAAATGAGGGGTGATGTAAATCTTCATATGCCAAAAGAAGTATGTTTTACACCATTTGTGATTTATAGTCAGACTTTCCCAATTTTCCATACTGGTCAAAGATGCATTACATAAAGAGGAGCTTTCACTTCCTGCTAGCTTTGCTATTTCTGTGTTTGAGCTGCTTATCTTGGCTGGGCCAAAACCACTTGCCCCCAGCAGTACTCACCATCCAAGAAGGCAAAAACATAAGCAAGAAATAATTCATTATAACTTTGATAATCAGGAAATCCTTGATAGGTTCACAGTGGACAGGGATATTGTAAGGGTCTTAGTGGATATATTTGACCCTCATAGGGGCACTAGAGGAATGTGTGGACTTCTAGTCCCTGTAGACACCAAGGTATATTTAGCTCTCACTGTACTTGCTATGGGGGCCTTCCAGAAACAGACTAGGGACCTGCTGAGGATCTCACGGGCTTCTGTCTTGAGGATACTGCAGCTGTTCCTGTATGTACTCTTAGCACATTTGGATCATTATACCTATTTCCAGGTGTCACCTCAGGACCAAGCCAGGACTATGCATGCATTTTATAGGCTGGCACATTTCTCTGATGTACTTGGTGTGATAAATTGTACCCATGCTGCAATTAGGGCCCTTCCTGATCCATAAAGGGACCAGTACCACAATAGAAGGGGCAACCATTCCATCAACTGGTAGGTAGTATTTGATGCATTGGGGGAAAGGGGGGTACCCTTCAGTATGACCCGGCTACTGCATGTAAGATGCTTACTGCATGTTGTATTCTGCATAACACGATCATGCATTGGTCGGGTAGTGAAGTGACCCATGCTGTCACTGCAGCTCTCAATTCCAGTCCACTTCTGTCCCTCCTGTCCAAATGAGTAATGATGACCAGTCAACAACAGTGGTAAGGGGCCCCATGCAGCAGGCTTGTGTATGGCATATGGCTGCACAGGTAAAAGATCGTGTCTAGCACACTGCTATGTTCCATGACATTCAGGTTAGTGTTTCCTTTACTGTAAAAAACACACAGAGTATAACTGATGCATGTAGCGATATCTGTGGGATATGCTGGGTGGAGCACGGTCTGCTGTCACTGTTCAGGTGACATTTTTTCTCATCTTAAAATATATTTTTTATTATGTTCAGAAAATGTACTCATATTATTGTTACTTAAGACATGGCTGAGTGATCAATGACTCCTGTTCAGTGATGTCCTAAGGTATCATATAAAATAATAATTCACATTTTGTCTGCTTTGATGAATAAGCTCTGATTTACTGACTACTTAATTATATAAAAGTAATAAATATTGTCAACAGTAAATACTTCCTGAGTCAAAGCACGGCAAATCTGAGGAAAATGAATTATACTGTTTTTTTTTTATATTATGCCATCTCTTCTTAGATTACATCAGATAAATTTTATGTTGTCATACACAAATATTTCTGATCAGAAACTCAAAATCATCATTTGTGCAGGGGGAAGTTGAAGTGGCAACAGTTAACTTTACATGGCAGGATACCTATTTTAATGTGTCATTTGCTTATGATATATTTCTCCTCAAAATTGTTTGCATTACTACTTTTATGTTGCAGGTAACAGCTACCTGTAGGACTCATAATCCTTTTGTCTACCTTTCTTTGATGGTGTACATACTAACAGAGCTTGATCAGGCACTAGGTGACCTACGCCAAGGAACCACTTGCTGGGATGCTGTCACAGCCTTTAATTTTAATTAAAAATCCTTTTGGAGTGCACAGAGTGCTGCTATAGTCTGCAAAGCAAGTATTCCTTCAGCAGGTACTTATGATGTGTGAATAATACACTAGCTATGTAGGACAGGTTACTTAATTAATGTACTTAGTCTCAAGCTCTGTACTTTGGCTACAGGAGGCAAGAGTCTTAATTAGGTACATTAACTACTAGACTGCTCATTTAGTCAGCAGAGTTGATTGAAATGTACTGAAATGAGTAATGTTGTCTTTTATTGGTTCATACAGTTTGTTTCACTGCTTAATGGAAAAATCATCAAACTACAAGGGTGCATTTTCAAGGAATGTGAGTTTCAGTGTGTGACATCCTGACTCTGGGCCAGTAATCAAGCATCCTGAATCCTCACCACTAACACTGGAGGGGGACATTCACTTGGAATACAAATGGATACACCCAGTATTTCCAGATGCAAACCTCTCTGCATCAAGCACAATATCCTTAGGAGCACACAGGGAACACACTCAGCCAGGGCTCTGAATTACTTTATATCTCTCTCCCTCCAGGTCCCCAATAAGAATCCCCACAAGTACAGCTACAGGGTTGAGACCTCAGCTGAGTGTCCAAGCCAAGTCCTCCAGCACCCTTTCTGTGAAACCAGTGCTTCATGTCGGTGCCCCAAGCATCTCTTTGAGATTTAGATTCACACACACACACACACACACACACACACACACACACACACATGGGAAAGACTGGCACAGATTACACACTCTACCAACTTATATATATATATATATATATATATATATATATATATATATATATATTTATATTTATATATGGGTCTACTTTTTTGATCAAAATACCATTATTTTGGACAAAAAAGTACGACATTTCTTTTGCAAAAGTGCACTTCAACGAAAATGCACTTTCGGGAATTCCGGGTCAGCAAACTGGCAATCTAAATAAAACAGAGCACAGTGGGGATAAGGGAATATACCTGTTTCCCCATGGTAGTGTGATCTTGGAGTTAGTATATTTTGCATAGTGGGGGTGCACGGGTGCTTGCCCCCCTGCAAAACACAGTTTAAATTGTTATTTTTTTATTTTAATTGCCAGTTTGCTGAACTGGAATTTGTGAAATTGCACTTTCATTGACGTGCACTTTCGCGAAAGTAAGGTTTTACTTTTTTTGTTCAAAATAATGGTGTTTCGCTCAAAAAAGTAGACCATATATATATATATATATATATATATATATATATATATATATATATATATATGTATATGAGTCCCCTTCAACAAATATCGAATCCCACTTTATTGAGACTACTTTATTGACTCTTTACTATAGCAAACTCCCAGAACAGTGAAAAACAACCCCGGAAAAAGAACCACTTGGCCACCACAGTGAACCTTGCCCTTTCTCCACTGTAATGTGATCTCAGAGTTGGTATATTTAGTTGGGGGGGTGAATCCCCTCACATGGAGGGTTTTCTTGTTTTGCTGTTTGTTGTTTTGTCCTGGTGGCCACATGGTTGTTTACCTAGGGCTAGTTTTCTTTGTTCCGAGAGTTTAATGTTGTGAAGATTCGGTGAAGTCATATCGATGAAGTAGGATTCGATATTCTGGTAAATTGATGTTTTGAAGTAGACCCATATATATATATATATATATATATATATATATATATATATATATATACAGAAAGAGAGAGAGAGATAAAACACAAGTACAAATACAGATAAACAAGAATTGCTTTCTATCTTTTAATTACAGCTGTGTAAGAAATAAAATACAGTGTGGCTTTACTCTGGTTTTCGCCATGAAGGAAGGTGGCAACCCTAGGTTAGATGCCTTCAGACAACACAAATAATACAAGAAATTAATTGTGTTTTGATTTGTCCTGCTGAAGCATATAATATTCTAACCTTTACAAGGCAGCCTTGCATTTAATTGAAGATGTGATTTAGTACACTAACCTTTCCAAAAACAAGAAGTAACTATATCTGTTGTGTATTGTTCTTGTAGACTTTCATATTTTTCTTTCTTATGTAACGCAGACTAATAGTTATCAGTGATGTGGGGCCCTTAAAAGCAGAACCGTTTAGTTTCAGCCAGTTACTGAAGGTGTATTTAACAGCCCAGTCGATTTTTTTTCTAAATACTTATAATAAAAATGAGAAGTAAAAGTCTTAACCAAAACACAGTGCAAAACAAATAATTATAGAAGCTAGCGCTTAAGACAGCTGACACTCGCAAACAATGGCAATGCACAGCTCTACAACATACCTCTAAATTGTGCAGAATTTCACAGAATATCCAGATTTTTGATTCATGATTTTAGTCTGTTCCTTATAAATGTGTGGCTTTCTGTAAAATTCTTTGAGGGTTGAAGTGACTAGATAATGACAGACATTTGAACTTCAGATTTCATATCCTTCAGGAAATGCATGCCAACACAAAATGTGTTACACTTGCAACTTATCTAATTTTGAAAGAGAAATATTAAAAAAAAACTCTTTTGCTAATTTTGGGCCTTTCTCTCCCCATTTTTTTAGCTTTATCCAGAATTCTTGCACTATGAGGATTATGGGCATGTTCTACAGTCCTGGTGAAATTATAAAGGAACAGATAAACAGAAGCATTTATCAAAGAAGCCTAAGAATGCAGCACCCTTGGATGAATAATCAAGTGCCCTTTCTTCAGAGCTGAATTAGAAGAATGTTTGGTGTGCCAGTTTGACTGTCTCAATAAATGCACACACACACACACACACACACACACACACACACACACACACACACACACACACACACACACACACACACAAAATTACATATCTCTTTATAGATATAGGTATAGATAAACATAGGTATACACACACATATATTTTTCTTGTGACCTTGGTTGCAGCAACAAAGGGTCTGTGACAGATTACTTAACTTACCTAGTTAACAAACAAATCAATTAAATTAAATTAAAAAAAAAATGCATATAGCTGGTAGGGATGCACGAAAACATACAGCATTTGCATCTTACAACCAATAACTGGTTGATGAATTTTGTTGCTTAGAAACACACACGGTAACAATGAAGTTAATTTGGGATATAGTTTCAAGAACCACTTTCCCACAGCTCAAGCAGCCTAAAAGTATTTTGTTTTTGCTCCCTATATTTCCACCAACAGATGACACAGATGAGGAAACCTGAAAGTCATGTTTATGTCAAACATTTTTATAACTCAAGCTACATATAATATGACTGCTTTGCTTTTTGAGCGTCATTTAGAATTTAGGGCGTATCATTAATTGTGATGTGTGTGTGTGTGTGTGTGTGTGGATATATATATATGTATATATATATATATATATATATATATATATATATATATATATATGTATATATAAAATGTGTGTGTGATGTGGAAGTCTACAGAAATATTATTCTTTGTCAACTTTTAAAAGGAGAAGTTAATTTTTATACAAGCTTCAAATGCAGTCAAAATTGCTGTCATGGAAAATCAAGAGAAGTGACAAGAAATGACACAGGAAGTTTACTTTGAAGAGCAAACAGTTAACAACAGTGAGAAGAAATTATGCTTATAACTTATAACAGTAGTACAGGAGATTAAATCTAAGCACAATTATTAGCAAAGTCTTTGTGGTTTAGAAAACTGGTCACTTAACCACGACATGCTTTTTCTCTCATTTGTCACTTATGCAGTTCCCTAGGCAAGCAGACAAATGTAAAGGGTGCTAACACAGAGTGGTAGAGACTAAAATAACAATGGCACAAAAAAACTAACCAAAATTAGTAAAAATGAAAGTGCTAGTAATAACCATGTAAATCTTCCCCTACAAACTGACAAGATACTCTGTCACGACAGATTCATTACCCAATGCCTACACCATCTGTGCATTAACAGCTGTGTGCCCTTGCACAACAAGTGTCTTCTTCTACAGCAAAATGTGATACACATGGCTGCCAAACTTAGATGAACTAGCAAAACAGGCTCAAATGCTGTTTGTCTTTATGTCTTTGTATATGACTGGATGCTTAAGAGCAAGACAAGATAGGCTCAGGGGAACGCTATGCATCCAGTTATCAGACTGCATTAAAGGTAGTGAGAGTTTCATTCTGTTTAATATGAATAAGTATTTTATTCCACAGAGAGTAAGTGTGGTTTGAGAGAGGAGGCAGAGTGTAGTTTGAGAGGGGTGGTGAGGCTTTGAGAGAGGAGGATATGGAACAGTTACTGCTCCCAAATGGAGGATATGTAATTATGTAAGAAGGATTTAAAGGTGGTGAAGTCCTGATCTGATCTGAGAGATATAGGAAGAGAGTTCCATTGTTGGCCATGATGTAGTAGAATAGAAGCTGGTCAGCTGGGTGTTTTGGGTTATGAACTTGTAGCAGATGTTGGTTTTCAGATCTAAGGAGTCTGTTGGGTATGTAGTTAGTGAAAATGGAGGACAGGGCAGGACATAATGACCATTTGTATATGATTTTATGTGCTGTCATTAGCTGAATATAGGAAAGATGGTGTGCTAGTTCTAACCAGTTTAGTGACCTTAATGCTATACAGGGATGTGTAGAATAAAAGGCATTTGTTACAAATTGAGCAATTGTGTTGTAGCAGGTTTCTAGTATAGACTTTAGATTGGAAGCTAGGTTTGTAAGTAGTGGACCACTGTAGGTTAGAGAGGGTAGTAGATAGGTAATGGCTAGGGGGTTTTTTTTGTTGTTTTTTTGTTTGTTTTTTGTAGTAGAGGTAAGGAATTGCTTGGGTCTGTAAAGCAATCCCAGCTTCTGGTGTTTTTATTTATTTATTTATTTGTTTTTACGCTATGGACATGAAGATCGAAATTGAGGTGCTCATCAATTGTAACATCTAGTAGTTTGGTATGGGAGACTATTTCTATTGATTTTTCATTGTAGGAGAGCCAAGTGTTCTTTCTACACTGGGATTCCAGAAAATGGACTTTACTTCAGTAAAGCACTATGGGGGCAGCAGAGTATTTCGCCAATATACAGAAGCCATGGCATAAAAGATGGAGGTCATCCCTTACAAAGCAAATGTCTTTTCAATTATCTCATCCCAAGCTGATATATACTGGTCACCTTAGAATGAGACTCATTCTGGGTGATTGTAGACTTTTCAGGATCAAAATCTTGCCTGCAATAGACACATGCATGATGAACTCCATCATGTCTCACTGCATGTCCCTCTTGGTTGAATGTCTCAACTCATTTAGACCCACATGAGCCACTACCAGGTCACAGTCATACTAATCTTGTTTGAGGGATTTTAGCCCTTTCATAATGCTATGTATCCTGGTGCCAGAATGTTAACTGACTGGCAAGTTCTTACAGGCTCATATTAAGCTATCATTCCCCAGACTATTACAAGCATAGCCAATAACCACAGGTCAGAATCAAACCCTGTACTTCATATCTGTGAGGCAAAGACTTTAGCCATTATGTCAAACCATTCAGCCCGGTGAGTGTAGAATCTGTGTGCCTAACAACAATCACCAATTACTAAGACATTTCCATTTGTGTGTACAGCTGCAGCAGAAGTAGATGGTTTGAGGTTTGCAACATTGTGACTTTGTGTTGACTTCATATTATGTGTTCTGGTCAAGAATGGTGGTGTTGTGGTACTTGATTGAGGTAAAGGCTTGTTTGTTCTGATTCTAGGGGGCTTAGAATGTGATTCCTAACAAAGTCAGCATATGGAGAATGATTGGCTAATGCAAAGAAGGGTCTTGTGTAAAGGATGCTGGCTATTTGTTGAGATGAAAGGGTGGCCTCCATGTTACTAACATTTCTCACAAATTTTATCATATTCATCTAGTAATAGCTTGTTTTTGGTAAGTGCTAAGTGGTTGCTACAGTGCCTGATAATACCAAGTAGTAAAAGGTTAGTTACAAACTTAAGAGATAAAGGTAGACTAAATGTTCATACTGATCAGATAAATTGACCAGGAAAGGCTATAAAAGGTTTGTGGTTAAGGTAGGTTTTTAATTAACATGACTGATAGCTTAAAGGTTAAGGGATGTTTTATTTACCTTTGTTGATACATTAGTGCACTAATAGTTAAAACAATTTATAAGGTATTGAAGTAAAACTAACGCTAGTAGCAGGAGCAATGTAGTCAGGTGTGCTGATATATTAATGCACTAGTAGAAAAGCAATGTATAGAGTATGCAAGTTCAAACATGATCATAGTTCATTTAGGAACAGCAGGTGAAAAAAACAATGATATCAGATTATGAAAAAAATGACAATATCAGATTATGAACTGTGCAATTTCTAGGAGGAATGCAGAAGTAATAGTACCCCCAAGTGAAAATAGTCATGTTAAAAAACAGTTTAATTTGAAAACAGTGCAGCCTCTAAAATCTGACCTCTACCATAGCAGTGGAGGGATGAACACTCCAAGGAGGGAACTGCCTGCTGAGGCTATGTCCAAAGAATCACTTAGAGCACTATGTGAGGTGGACAGGCTCAGCAGAAACTTGAAAAATGGGTCGCCATCACAGGTGGTACTCATTCCTGGAGAACAAATTCTGCAGGGCACTTGCAACAGAAAACCACAAGAAGACAAAACTCAGTTCAACTCAGCATGGCAGGAGAAAGCCCAATTGCAATGTCTTTGAAATCAGCAAAAATTAACTATTCAGGATACACCACGAGACACCTTCTTCAGATGAAAAAATCTTTTATTCCAAAAGCATGAAGTAAAAAGTAGAGATAAGCGCTTTCACTTGCAACTAGCAAGCTTCTTCAGATCAAATAACAAATGTGATACAATGGTTTAAATAGCACAAGCTGTATTCTCTGATCACATCATTAACAGATTCATTAAACAAATTCAATTAGGCAATTAAAGCCTCACCCTGTTGCAAGAGAACTTTCTATATCAAACGACTGAAAGGCTTCTGTGCAAAGAATATATATAGTAGAAGTGATTCGCTAGATGTGTGCCTAACCTTGTCTCTATAAAATGACTGGCTGTATCTATAATGTATTGAGACTACTGATGTAGCCGGTCGAGCCAAAATGTATCTAAAAACTAAAACATACACTATACTTACAGCGTGTAGCTAAGTATTATCAGCATCTCAAGTCTGATAAATTAATATATCTCAATTAATTAAAAACAATCACATTATTCTTGTGCTAGCAATGTTAAATGTGAGTGGACAAATGAAATAAAATCAAGCGAAATAAAACACGCCAAACTGTCATTATTCAAGTCTAAAATCACACATATAAACAGCGCAACATGTCACATGATTTTTTGTAATATATTAAAATTCATGTGTTTGTATCTTGCTCTTCATTAGAAGCATTTTCATGTTATTCTAATATTTGAATATTTAAAACATGGTGTGTGACAGAACAGAACAAAAACGATCTATCACTAAACAGATTACAAAACATTGTGTATAGCTGCTAGCTCGTTTAGTCAAATAATATCGTTAGTATCCAGGAGCTATTACTGGGTCACTACCGACCAAAACATGTAAGAAGATAATGAATATGTAGAAGCAAAATGAAATAAAACGAAATAACAAAAAATAATATAAAAAGTTAAATCAAAATTATATACTTTTGACCTCCAAGTTGATGAAGTAATCTGTGTCAGTGAGAATAATAAATGAATAAATAAATAAATATGTATAACCTATATTAATAGTGTCCTCACAATTGATAGGCACTATCTCTTATACTTCGTTTAACCAAAAATATATATAAATCTATACATAAAATTATCTATACCTATCATATTTATGTATAAATATAAATATCAAATATAAGGACCTGATGAAATAATTGAACATATGTATGTCCATTTTGAAATATAATATATGTCCTTATTTATCAAACATTCATAAAAATATATGTATAATGAGAAAAATGAGAAAAGAATTTTTTGACATTAACTTAACATTACATCATGTTTATAATATTCTATCTGGTCAACAGCTTCTTATATAATAATAGTATAGATATATACATGTACGACTAATGTGGTTTAAACTTCATCTGATAATGCCAGCATCACTCCACCTACATTCGAACCAAATAAAATTAGTAGTCGAACGTCATAGGAGTCAAAAGCCTAAGTTGTTCTAGAACTGATATCACATTGAGCGTTCTAATGAGCAACGCATCTATTATGTGGTTACTGGACTTCTCAGTGAATCATTCACCATAGCTGGGATAAACCACTCCTCGTGGAACAATAATATCATAAGTTACTGGCCTCTCTATGAGGGTAATTTGTTTATAAAAACAGTCTTGTAACTATATGCTGTCAGCAATGCTCACTGTATATCATATATGTAAATAGTTTAGTGTTCAAAATTCTAAACATATGTGTCCCAATATCTCTTTCCTTCATAAATTAAATCTGAGCTATTACATAATTATAGACTACAAGCTGTCGAGTCCATCTACATATATTACCTGAATATGTTCTTATTGATTTAATCAAATAGCACTTCTTGTCAAAACATTATTAATTCGTTTCAACAATGGAGCACCCCTTTTTTAAGTGTCTTGTATAGACACTGGTTTTGAACACCAACATGCTGAAATGCTAACCTAAATATGATTGTGTACAGAGGAATGTGTTCTAATATCCATCTAGTGTAACGTTGACATGAAAAATGTGTCAGTATATGTATCTAATTAATATGAATTCTAAGAGGACTGCTAGATACTGCTGAAGTGACAATGGGACAAACTATACCATAAAATAGAATGGAGCATTTGAGGATAACTATGGTCGCTTCTGTTATGTTCAATTTCTGCAGTTTATTCAAAAAATGGTTTCACTGATACATAATTGTTTATGCCTGGGGTCTTATGTACTCCGGATCTGAAGATCCATTCCATTTCTGATTTCGCTAAGGCTCTCTCTTTGTCTCCCAGTCTCGGACTAATATAGTGGTTTGTAGAACCCTAAATTTAAATGTATGCATAGAATACAAAACAATGTGCTTGGCTTCTGTTCTGTTCAATTTCTGCAGTTTATTCCAAAAATGGTTTCACTGATACATAATTGTTTATGCCTGGGGTCCTATGTGCTCTGGATCTGAAGATCCATTCCATTTCTGATTTCGCTAAAGCTCTCTCATTGTCTCCCAGTCTCGGACTAATGTTGATGGTTTGTAGAACCCTAAATTTGAATGTATGCGTAGAGTACAGAACAATGTGCTTGGCTAGAGCGTTCAATTCATTTCTTTTACGTATATCATATACGTGATTGTATATGCGCTCTTTGAGTTTCCTCTTCGTGAGGCCAACATAGAAAGCTGGGCATGTATCACAATTGGCCATATAAACCAAATTCATGGAGTCACAATTATTGTGGCTCCTAGGTTTAAAGTAAAAGTGTCCGTTTGGATGTTCAAACTCCTGAACAGAGTTTACATATTGACACATGCTACATTTCTTGCATGGGAAGGTTCCTATTGGATCAACTACTCTATCTTGTGTATATGGAATTTCGTTTGAATTGTAAGAAAATATTGTTTTTAAATTGTCACATGTCCTAAACACAAAACTCGGTCGATCACCTGCTATTCTCCTTGTATCCTCCGTGATACCCAGAATGTTCCAGTGTCTAGTGATAATACTCTTGATTTCATGTATATCATTCGTGTATCTCAGAATGAAATTTACTGTGCTATTCTGTTTATGAAGACTAGTGTGATGTCCATCATTGTGTCCCTTATTTCTGGTGTTGCTTTCTCTTATAGTGGTATGTCTACTATCTGCGGGTAATACAAAATTCTTAATATCTCTGACTAACTTACTTTTGTACCCTCTGGCTATGAATAATTTCTCCATGTTGTTGGCTTCTGTTAGTAGGGTTTCTGTATCCTTACATAGCCTAGTTAGCCTCGAAAATTGTCCTTTCAAGATGCCTGTAAACATATATCTCGGATGCATACTACTATATTCCAGAAGAGTGTTCCTCCAGCATGCCTTCCTGAACAATCTATGGGACAATCTCTCATTGATATCATAAAATAAAGTTAAGTCCAGAAAGTTGACCTCACTGTAAGAATATTCATATGTGAATCTTAGAAACGTAGTGGTTTCTTCTAAATATTTAACAAAACTGTTCAGTTCTTCAGCTGTACCATCCCATGCCAAAAACACATCATCCACAAATCTTTTATATATCCGTATATATGCCATCCATCTACTGTTAAAGACGTGTTCCTGTTCCCAATGGTGCAATACCAAATTCGCATAAGAATTAGCACATGGGGTGCCCATGGCGACACCCCATGTTTGTAGATAATACCTGTTATGAAATGTGAATACGTTACATTCTAATACCAATTCAAGTAACTGACTAATTAATATTTGTCTATCCCTTGAATATTCACTGATCACCAGCAATTCTCTTATTGCCTGAGTTCCGTAGTCATTCGGGATACAGGTAAACAAGTCACGAACATCTAGGGTGACAAGTAATAATTTTCCATTCCTTTTTCCTAGGGTGTCATAAGATTCGAGATCTTTCAAGAGATGTTGTGTGTCTTTTAAAATGTGCTGTGTGTCATTCACTAGTGGCCTCAGCATCTTTTCTATGAATACAGAAATGTTATAGGTAGCCCATTGTCTGCCTGAGACGATGGGTCTCATAGGTAGCGGTTCTATTTGTTTGTGAATCTTGGGCAGACCTTTCAAAGTTGGTACAAGCGGTTCTTTGATGTGTAAAAAATCAAACATCTCTTTACTCACTTGTCGGCACATTAAAATATCGTATAGCTCAGTACTAACTTTATTAATAATTCTCATGACCCCCTCAAGTTGCAGTTCTTGATATGTATTGTTCTGTTGTAGAGTGTTTTCTATATTAATCACATACTCATGTCTGTCCAACACCACTACTCCCCCCCCCTTGTCAGCATTTGTAATCACTATCTCTCTATTTTTCTTCAAGTTGTTTAAGGAATCATATTCAACTTTTTCTAAATTAAAAAATCTGTTTTTAACATGTTTATCGGCATATAAAGTGTAGAAATCCTTTTCACAGGTCTTTACAAAACACTCAATGTCTGTAGGTAATGTGGGTGAAAAGGTGCTTCTGCTTCTAAACACATTATTAACAGCTCCCAAAGGATTCACATTATTTTTAAAAAGCAGTCGTAACGCTGCTTTTCTTGCAAATAACCTTAAGTCTATAAGGGTCTCTGATAATCTGCTGTATTGTGAGGGTACAAAATTGAGCCCTCTATTCAGTAACGATATATCAGAAAAAGACAAATCAAGTTTAGAAAAATTGAAAACCAAAGTCAATTCCAGTTCCTTTTGGTGTGTGTCTCGTACCTGGTTGTGGAGCTTTTCCTTTTCCTGGGTCCGCGACTTACGGATCTCCCCCTGGTGTTCGGATATGACCTGATAGGAAAAGGGTTCTCTGTGCTCCTGTTGAATGTCGCAGTATTTTTCCTGATGGTTCCCGTTCTGGTGGAGTCATCTATGGGTTGGAGGGCTAGCTGGTTCGGTGGCGGAGTCAGTTCGTCGGTATTAACCGTAGAGGTATCTCTTCTGTCTCTCATAGACTCTACCAGATGTTCCATATTCCGATCTTTTGGCGCCAAATTTGAATCTGCTGTACCTCTCAATTCGGGTTGCCTCTTGTGTTGGTACTGCATCGGTCGACTCTGGCTCCCGTTGTTCTCGTTGCTTCTCTGCCAAACGAATACATTGCCTGTTCTGAAGTCTTGCACATCTCTGGTCAATTTCTTTTGTTTAGTGCCTCTAAGCTTCTCTCCATATAACTTAATTTGCATTGAGATATCATTTAATTTTCTGCTGTATATTTCCGTGTTGAATCTTTCCACAATAGCCTTATATGCTACGTCAATTTCTTTCTGTAATCCATTTTCTATGGGTTCAAAGTAATCGAGTAGTAGTTGTATGTATTTATTGCTCAATTCAAGATTTAGATCTTGCCACTTTTTAAGGAGATCAGGGTATTTTTGTCCATATGTCGGCATGCACAAAACGCGCATGCCTCTCGGGACAACTTTGAATTTGAGACATGTCAATAAATGTTTTCTCTGCCACGACATTCTCTGATATTTGTATAAGTTATTCTCAAGATCTCTTAATAACAGATAGAAATCAGTCATATTATTTTCTGGTTCATTCATATTCGGCGTATTGGCTATCACTTCAGAAAAGTCTAAATTCAGTAACGGATTACCTTGAGTAGGCAAAAAAGCTTCGATGCCTAAAGGACCCATTCTCTGGGTCGGATTATAGTCCAGTTCGATGGTGGTGTTCTCCATAGCGTGGAATAGGCAGCAACAAAAACTGTAGGCACCCAAAAAAGAAAACTCAATTGCCGCACGAATTCCCAAAGTATCCTGTAGCAAGCGTGTCACCAAATCAGCAAAAATTAACTATTCAGGATACACCACGAGACACCTTCTTCAGATGAAAAAATCTTTTATTCCAAAAGCATGAAGTAAAAAGTAGAGATAAGCGCTTTCACTTGCAACTAGCAAGCTTCTTCAGATCAAATAACAAATGTGATACAATGGTTTAAATAGCACAAGCTGTATTCTCTGATCACATCATTAACAGATTCATTAAACAAATGCAATTAGGCAATTAAAGCCTCACCCTGTTGCAAGAGAACTTTCTATATCAAACGACTGAAAGGCTTCTGTGCAAAGAATATATATAGTAGAAGTGATTCGCTAGATGTGTGCCTAACCTTGTCTCTATAAAATGACTGGCTGTATCTATAATGTATTGAGACTACTGATGTAGCCGGTCGAGCCAAAATGTATCTAAAAACTAAAACATACACTATACTTACAGCGTGTAGCTAAGTATTATCAGCATCTCAAGTCTGATAAATTAATATATCTCAATTAATTAAAACAATCACATTATTCTTGTGCTAGCAATGTTAAATGTGAGTGGACAAATGAAATAAAATCAAGCGAAATAAAACACGCCAAACTGTCATTATTCAAGTCTAAAATCACACATATAAACAGCGCAACATGTCACATGATTTTTTGTAATATATTAAAATTCATGTGTTTGTATCTTGCTCTTCATTAGAAGCATTTTCATGTTATTCTAATATTTGAATATTTAAAACATGGTGTGTGACAGAACAGAACAAAAACGATCTATCACTAAACAGATTACAAAACATTGTGTATAGCTGCTAGCTCGTTTAGTCAAATAATATCGTTAGTATCCAGGAGCTATTACTGGGTCACTACCGACCAAAACATGTAAGAAGATAATGAATATGTAGAAGCAAAATGAAATAAAACGAAATAACAAAAAATAATATAAAAAGTTAAATCAAAATTATATACTTTTGACCTCCAAGTTGATGAAGTAATCTGTGTCAGTGAGAATAATAAATGAATAAATAAATAAATATGTATAACCTATATTAATAGTGTCCTCACAATTGATAGGCACTATCTCTTATACTTCGTTTAACCAAAAATATATATAAATCTATACATAAAATTATGTATACCTATCATATTTATGTATAAATATAAATATCAAATATAAGGACCTGATGAAATAATTGATGTCTCTTCTTCTTTTTTGAATGTCTTTGAAATCAGAGAACTTGCAACTTGATGAAGGGATCTGATGAAAGCCAAAAGGAAGTTAGGTCCTCGACAAGGGAATTCCTGACTGCTAAATCCATTACATGTATTGGCACTTGGAATGTTCATACAACTTATAGCACTGGTAGATTGGCACAAATCAAACACAAGTTGAAGTGTTGCAATCTATTGGTTGCTGTAATCAGTGAAGTGTGATATACTGGAACAGGAAAGATTATTTCAGATGTCACTGTTCTGTTTTCAGGTGGTGGTGATAGGCATGAGAATGGAGCTGGGATACTGCTTAGCAAGGAGGCATCAAAAACTTTGGTCAGTTTTGAACCAGTCAGTGAAAGAATTATTTCAGTATGCCTACAAAGCCATATCACCAAACTTAATGTTACTACAAGTTTATGCACCAAAAGAAGGCACCACAAATACTGGAAATGAAGAATTTTCTGAAGAGCTACAAGAATTAATGACCTCTTTTCCCAGATAAGACCTTAGAATTCTGATGGGTGATTTCAATCCTCAAAATGGAAGCAACAGAGCGAGATTTGAGCATGTCATTGGCTCTACTGCTTTAGGAAACAGAATAGATAATGGTTATAAATGATTGCAGTTCTGTAGTTACAATCACCTTAAAGTTGGGGGCAGCATATTCATATGCAAAGACATTCATAAGGCAACATGGTGTTCACCCAATGGATACACGGTAAATCAGATTGATCACATTTGCATATCTCTTCGATGGGCGAGTTTTCTGCAAGATATCAGAGTACAGCGGGGACCTGATGTCATCTGATTACTACCTTGCGGTTACATCAATGAAAACCAAACTCACGAACTCAAAGAAAATGCTGTTATCTCCTTGATTTAACACAGACATGTTGACATCACCTAATGTGCAAACCAGATACAACATCAAGGTCCAAACCTGATTCTCTGTCCTAGAGAGTGCAGATGATGACATTGAACAGCAATGGCAGCAATTCAAGGCAATCATCAAACAGAGCACAGAAGAAACAATTGGGTATAAGAGAGGCAAAAAAAAAGAAGCATGAATAACAGTTGAAACTTGGAAAGTCATTGATGCTCAGCGTGATTGAAAATGAAGATAAGAGCAGGCATACCAAACTGGCCAGTCATTAGACACTTTGACTGAAGAATATAAACAGAAAGATAAACTGGTCAAAAAGATAAGCAAGAATGACAAAATGTTATGCTCTGAGAAACTGCCAACACAGGCAGAAATAGAGGCAGCATTTAGAAATTCCAGGGCATTACAGCATGTTGCCAAAGAACTTACAAATGAGAATAAATAGAGACCACCTATTCGATTAGCAAATGTAAAAACTGCAAGAACATTTTGAATCTATGCCTAACCACCCCACACCAGATGATCTGCCTGACTTTGGCAATGACAGCCATGTGTCAACAAAGATTCTGGATGCAAACTTGGCAGACGTTAGTGAGATTGAACTAAAGGAAGCAATAGCCAAACTAAAGAATGGAAAAGCTCCTAGAACAGACCAGATACAATCAGAGTTGTTAAGGTATGCTACATCTTCAGTGGAATATTTCACATTCCTCTTGAACAACATATGGACTCAAGAAAAGGTACCCAATGAGTGGAAAAATGGCATCATGATCTCTCTACCAAAATAGGGAGATCTTAGAGACTACAGGAATTGGTGTGAAATCACATTGTTGTCAGTCTCAGGCAAAGTTTTCACCTGTGTATTACTGAATAGACTGAAAGGAGCAGTTGTTGACAGACTCAGACAGGAACAGATTAGCTTTAGATAAGGTTGATCCTGCACTGACCAGAAATTTGCACTAAGACAAATTATAGAAAAAGCAACAGCTTGGAAGAAACCAGTCATTGTCAACTTTGTGGGCTTCAAAAAAGCCTTTGACTACATACATAGACGATCACTATGGGGGTCTATATTATAACATCAAAGTCTAAAAACATCAAATTTTATAATATCAACCCCATTTAATCAAAACACCAGAAAACCGAACAGTCACAATAGTGAATTTTTTCTCAGGGGAAAAAATTTGCTGTTTTGACAAACATACACACAACTCAAGCACACCAAAATAAATAATCCATACACATACACTTCACGAAACCCTACACTAAACCAGATATACACCACTAGCTACCCACTTACCTTAACCCAATCCTAACCCTAAGGTCCCTAACTATTGCACACTCACCTTACTTGCACCCTAACCCTAACTCACCTACCTCACCCTAACCCTCATGTCCACACAATTGCAAATTTACCTGACCCACGCCCTAACCCTAACTCACTTAACCCGCCCCTAACCCTAAAGTCCCTAACAACCGCACACTCACCTTAACCCAGTTCGTTTGTTCACTTACCTTAACACGGTCCATAATCATTGCACCACACTGCTGTAAATAGTGAAGCCACAGACCACCAAAATCTTACCCTAGGTAAAATTTCGATGTTCCGAGGCTTCACTATTCTCAGCTTTCACACTAAAGGGTTCGATATTATAACATTTGAATTTTTGAACTTCGATGTTATAATATAGACCCCACTATGGCACATCTTGACAGAATATGGGATTCCTCCAAAATTCATTACACTCTTTGAGAGTCTACATCAAGATAGGAAGAACAGAGTTCGGGTGAATAATGAGTACAGTGACTGGTTTGTGGTGGTCACTGGTGTACGATAGGGATGTATATGTCTCCCTTGTTATTTGCAAGAGTTATTGATTAGGTCATGTGGAGAGCATTACATGGAAACTCAGTGGGACTGGAATGGGTAGATGACAACAAGCTATGTGACTTGGACTTTGCTAATGATATAGCTCTAATTGATACAACATAGGGTCACAGGATCATAGAAGATTATTACTAGGCTATCGACCTGGATGTCATTTTAAGCCTAGCAGTTTCACCCCACTGTAATACTATGAAAATGCTAGCTAATAGCCAAGATTGCATTTAGTGATGACTGCTCATGTCCAGAGGGCTTTGGGCGCTATCCCCGGTAAGAATTTATGGTGCCCAATCCACTCGTCCAGGTTCCTCTTGAACAGTATCATAGAGGTGTTCTGTTTCATGTAAATTGGTAGCCTGTTCCAAGATGTGTCAGTCACTGGGAGATAAATCTGTCCATCCAGCATGTCCTATTTAAATCATGGGCCATGGTTAGGTTCCTGGTATGGGTAGCCCTAGTCTTGTTTGGTTTACTGATATGCAGCAAGTTCATTAAGTTTGGGTCTTGGATTGCTGTGTAGGCCAGGCATAAGTTCTCCCCTAAGAAGTCTATATGATATGGAGTATAGTGACAGGGACTTTAGTCTGTCTGTGTAAGGCACATGCTGCAGCCCCTTGATCTTCTTTGTTTGAAACCTCTAAGGTCTCTTCAGCTGCTTTGTAATTTACATGCTGAACAGGTCATTACACTCAATTATGGGCCAGATTAGTGTTGGGTATAGTGGGGTTATAACCTCTTTTGCTCTTGAGGCAATACCTTTACTAATCAAGTGTGCTATGCAGAAAGCCTTCCTTACTACAGTAGACATGTGGTGGTTGAAGTAAGGTTGCAATCAACTTGTGATCCCAGGTCCCTTACCACTTCATGGGTATTTAGGGCATTGTTGTTGATTTGATAGTGTGAAGGGACATTGTGCCAAAGTGAATGGTGATGCATTTCTTTGCATTCTGTTTGAGACCATGACTAATACACTAGTCATTGGTGTGTGTTAGACCCTCCTGGAATATACTGACATTATTTGGGGGATTCAATAACTGCACCTAGTTTTCAGTCATCTGCAAACCTGGTCAGCCACAAGCCCTTAATTTTGACCTGAACTTCTGCGAAGTATATACCAAACAGTAGATGGCTCAGCACTGATCCCTGTGGCAACCCACTGTTAACAGCTCTGCTGGTTGATATGCAGTCACCTACTTTGATAGTGTGTGCGTCTGGTTTGTGAGACAGTTGGCAACCCATATTACAAAGAAGGGATTTACATTCAGTTTGCTAAGTTTATCAGTAATGCCTGAATGTGAGGTTGTGTTGAAAGCCTTTGCCAAATCGAGGTATGCTGTGTGCACAGATTTTTCCTTGTCAGTGGCCCTGGTCACATTTTCAAAGAAGTCCACCAGATTTAACAGTCAGGATCTGTCCTTGATAAAGTTGAATTGGGTAGGATCCACGGTTTGGAGGTCACCTATGTCTTTATTTATGAGTTCCATAATGATACATTCCATGGCCTTACAGATGAGGCTGGTCAGGCTTATGGGTCTGTAATTTCCTGGGTCTGTTACTAGGCCACCTTTCTGGAGGGGAATAACTGTTGCAGTTCTCCATTCTGCAGGAACAAAGCCTGTGGTTAAGCTATGATTGAAAAGGGTACTTAATGGTGATGCTAGTTCATGTTTTAGCCTGTTTAGGAGACTGTCTGGGATGTTGTCTGGTCCCATAGAGGTTGTATTTTTTTGCCTTGGACAAGGCTTCGAGGACCTGCTCTTCAAATATGTAGGATGGGGTGAAGTTTGGGGGAAGGTTTGTGATAATATAGGAGGGGATAAGGAGTGGAATTCAGACAATGACCATATCAGTGGATAAACAGGGTGGAAAATTAAGCCTTAAAAATGAATCCTGACAAATGTAAAGTGCTGGTCAGTGAAGCATGGAATGACAACAGACTGGGCAGTTTCATCTCTCATACAGGTAACTGCAAGAAAAAAATGCTGGTTAGACTTGGCAAAACAAGAACAGCATTCAATAGACTATCCAAAATCTGGAGATCAAAAAACATTACACTGTCCACAAAGGTGAAGCTATACCAAGCACTGGTGCTGTCTTAACTCTTATATGGCACTGTGCTTTGGCCAATCCCAGCATCACTCATGAGAAAATTTGAAGCTGCTTGTCATAAATGGTTAAGATGCATTTTGGGGATACTGTGGAAAGACAAAGCATAAAAAATGAGAGTGTCAAAGAAACACCACAACAATGGAAACTTGAAAATATCATTATGGAAAGAAGGTTACATTGGTTTGGTCATGTTAACTGCATGGATACTAGCAGGATTCCTATATAATCCCTCAACTGGGAACTAGTTGGGTACAAGAGAAGACAAGGCAGACCTCGACAAAACTAGAAAGGAGTTGTAACAAGAGACCTCCATCACCTGAATATCACTTGGGAGGAAGCTAAAAAAGTGGCAGCTAATAGGACATAGTGGAGTCAACTTGTGGCCCAGTGCATCATCGATGCGAGGTGAACCGAAGACCGAAGACCAAAGACCAAAGACACTGCAATATGAAATGTCGATGAAATATTAGTCATGGATGCCAGTCCATAGTCTATCAATAGAGTACTGACTAGGATGACACATATTTGCATTGAGGAGATGGCAGGCATGGATGCCAGGCAATATTACAGCACTGTGATAGTAGGTACAGCTGTCACACAATGCAGCAATAATTTCTAAAGCAATTTTTAAATAAGTTTACACTGATTAGGAACAATTAATTAACTCTGATTTGGATAAGTAAGTGTACACCCTGAGCTGAACCCCATGAACTAGTGTCCAACACCCTCAGGTCTTCAAATGATGCCCCCCTCTTTCCTATGCCATTTAGGAATGGCTGATCACACTCTTCCCAACACTTTGAACCAGACGTTGCACTTCTCGCACCACCTTAGCTACAATATTGATTACAAGTACAATGCATCAATACAGAAATAAACTCACAGTATCTATTTGCTCATGGCAGTAACTGGGTAACATATTGATCAGGAGTACATGACCAAAGCCAGCTGTATGGCAGAAAATGATAAAACTGTCCAGCCAACCCAGATTTGATTAGCGGCTCTGACATCTGAGGCACTGAAAAGCAGGAATGGCAGTGCCCATCCCAGGGCGGAGGGAGTTCAAGGATGATACTCCTGAACAAAGTGATGGGGTCAGGGAAATATGAGAGTATGTCCAATAGCAGCCACTTTAATAACTCCACAAGTAAAACAAGTAAAACAGTCTTTAAGCGTGCAGTAACCCGTACACTTTTCGTCACCTATAGGTATCGCAACTTCCTCAGAAGACATTTTACTAACGTCATTCATGCTTTTAAATAATAAAAACTTAAGCAGTTGTATACAATTAGTGTTAATCAAGTAATTAACTGGTCATGAACTGTTTAACCCTTTCATAAATGAATATATACTAACTATTACAACGGAAGTCCTATACTTACTGTTTATTATACATATTATACATCAAGTTATTAAGATTTAACTTAAATATATTTATATATAATTCATTAACTTTCTATATTGCTTTTAAAATTCTGCCTTAGTAAAGTGCATCCTACATGAATTTATTACAATTTAATTTTTCACATCATTTAAAAACAATCTAAATCAAACGTTTTAAAATTATTTAAAACTTTAACGTTTTAATAGTAAAACTTTTGAACATATTCATATTCAAAATCGTATTCGTAACTTCAAGCCTGGCAAAAGGGGGGTTTATCAATCTATAAGTCAATAGTCTAACACATTAATGTATATTCTACCTTTATTAACATTCGATATCCTAATTTATTAATAAGTCTATGTTTTCAATGTGTGTATATATGTATACGCATATACAGTACTCAATGAACTACATACTAACGTTTCATGCTTTATATGTATATTAGATAAAAAATTTTTGGTAAAAAATTTTAGTAAAAAATTAATAAATTAATATAGTATAATGTATAACATATATAGCATAATATTACATAGCATGCTATATAACACATAAACACTCATTTATTTTTAAAAATAGATATCAATGTAAGTATTTAATACAAGTTATATTAACCATATCATAAAACCAAGACACCAATTTCGCAAGAATATTAATCTAAAGTACATTCTATTATACTTGCACTGATTATTATTGCACTTTTACATACAGAGTAGTGTCCTATGGTTTTATTAGTGCAACCTAACTACACTTAACCATTCACTTATGAATATGTTCAAAAGTTTTACTATTAAAACGTTAAAGTTTTAAATAATTTTAAAATGTTTGATTTAGATTGTTTTTAAATGATGTGAAAAATTAAATTGTAATAAATTCATGTAGGATGCACTTTACTAAGGCAGAATTTTAAAAGCAATATAGAAAGTTAATGAATTATATATAAATATATTTAAGTTAAATCTTAATAACTTGATGTATAATATGTATAATAAACAGTAAGTATAGGACTTCCGTTGTAATAGTTAGTATATATTCATTTATGAAAGGGTTAAACAGTTCATGACCAGTTAATTACTTGATTAACACTAATTGTATACAACTGCTTAAGTTTTTATTATTTAAAAGCATGAATGACGTTAGTAAAATGTCTTCTGAGGAAGTTGCGATACCTATAGGCGACGAAAAGTGTACGGGTTACTGCACGCTTAAAGACTGTTTTACTTGTTTTACTTGTGGAGTTATTAAAGTGGCTGCTATTGGACTTTTTCTGGCTGTTCGGTGGATTTGTTTCTAAAATATGAGAGTATGTTATTAAATAAAAAAATCCCTTTGCCCCAGCAGAGACAGTTGCTGGTATGATCCCAAGGAAACCTTTAGCCCAGAACTGAAAGAAAGTTTAGGGGTGAAAGGAGGGATTTGCAGACCCAGTGATGGATGGATAGGTGCATTGGGACAACTGTAAGGTATGAAGCAACAGGGAAAGGGGAGAAAAGGGAGTACACACAAAGGGCAACAATGGACCAGATAGTGCCTCATGTCGTGTCATAACCATGCAAGACCTGATGAAAATCACAATAATTTCAGGGGATGACAGTTGCAGGATCACAGAGGACTATAAATTAAATAAAAAATAAAAAGCTATTTACTAATGTATATTACTCCCTGCTGTGGCACTGCATGTAGTATAGCTTACCCTGTTGTCTGACTTTGCAGTCAATGTGATGATTCAAGGACACAGACAGGAGCAGACCAGTTCAACTTAAAGTAAATCCGAAAAACATCATATAGCACAAAAAGCATGCTGGGCAGTCAAATCAAGCTCTGTTAAGTATTGACAAACAATGATATCATCAGATCAAAGGCAGTACTTCTATCACTAGAGTAAAATTAGCTTCTTGAGTTCTAATTGAAAAATTGCCAAAGCACAAAATAGTGTTTCAATCAAAACAAATGCACACAGTATAAAAAGACTTACCATAGTTGTTATGGGCCTAGTTTTGTAGCAGCCCAATGGTTCAAGGTCACAAACATGAAAACACTCACCACTCCTCTGTCCCCCATGTCATCTACCCCTCATGGTAGCCTACCTTTCTTCGACTCGTCTCCAGGACCACCTGAATTCCTGTAGCTACTTTAGCAGCCCAACATATGGACATTTCTACATTTCTATCTACTCCTTTCACTTCCCAGCTCCCTTGAATGGCTTCTGTCATCTCAAAAATGTAGCATTCATACCACACTAGTAAGTATTCTTGTGATCTAATGTAATTGAAGCTATTTTCATGATGTCATGGTGTTTATTGTAACTTTACTGTATGACTTTGATGTTTTACTTTCTGCATTTGTAAATGTTGTCAATTGTAATTAGTGCTACTATTCACATTTTATGTTATATTTACTATATACTTCCTCTGTTTCATATTATTGATTGATAACCCTGTGCTACACTTGAAAATGGTCCACTGATATCAGTATTATACCCAAGTTAACAAGGAAATAAAACCAGCAAGCAAACAAACAAATGAATAAACAAACAGGAGCATACCATCTCATCTTAAATCTTCCCAGGAAAAAAAACAAAGTATAGCATAAAGGAGACCATTAGACTGTTGAAACAAGCTCTGCCAAGTGGCTTTCAGCAATCATATACTGAGAATAAAAGCAGTTTACTCTTGTCTCATCAAACAAAATGCAGCTTCCTGAGTACTAGCAGAAATATTGTCAAAGAATAGAACTGTGTTTAATGCACCACACTCCAAAATAGTAGAAAAAAATGTATCCTCATTGCAATGGGTTCTGCGGTCAATGGGATGGTTCATGGGAACAAACAAGTAAACCAGCTCAACTTAAAGCAAACCAAAATAAGGAATATAGCAAAAACAACACACTGGCCAGTCAAAACAAACTCTGCTAAGTAGCCTGTCAAACATTCTGAACAAGGCAATGAGGACAGTATTGAATTCCTGGATAGTATGAGCATTTTCTTTGGTAGATTTGAGGAAAGAAACAGCAGGTTGGCACTAAAGCTACCCACTGATGAGAAGGATGCAGTATTCAGCCTCAACACAGAGGAAGTAAGAAGAGAGCTAAGGAGAGTGAACCCCAGGATGGCTGCTGGCCCAGACCACATACTGGAAAAGGTGGTAAAAGGCTGCGCTGATCAACTATGCACAGTGCTCAAGGAAATATTTAACACCTCTCTTGCCATGGCAAAAGTACCCTCATGCTACAAGGAAACTAACATCATCCCACTACCTAAGAAAACCACTTCCTCTAGTCCTAATGACTACAGACCAGTTGCTCTGACATCATCCACTGTTGTGAAATGTTTTGAGCGAGTGATCAAAAAGCATCTTTCGTCATGCCTACTTTGATGCCCCTGCACTGGCCCAATAATCAATGAGGGTTGGGAGGGTGGCCTAATGGTTAAGGTGTTTGCCTTATAAACACAAAGTGCAGGGTTTGAGTCTCACAAGGGATAATTGGCTAAGCTTAAAATGGCTCACAAGAGCAGTTAGCTTAGTACTAATCTATGAACCTATGAACCTAAGCCTCAACCGGCACCACTGGCAGTGGTGAGGGATGGACACAATGGGAGAATGACAATTACTCACGTAGTAAAGTACAATTTCCCTTAAGAGCACTCAGAGATCACAGTCAGTCTGGGGGCTGGTTTCTCCCTCTTTCTCCAGATCCCCAATAAGACTCCCCACTGGCACAGCCACAGGGTTAAGATCTCAGCTGAGGGGTCAAGCCATGAACTCTGGCACCATCTCTGTCTAACTAGTGCCTCAAGTCCCTGCCCAAGTAGGTGACACACATACACACTTTCAGATTTGATTTACATACATAACACACACACCATCTGGGGGAGGCTAGCACAGGTTTACTGGCTATTCCCCTTCTGCCCAGACTATAAGTTAGTTATCACTGCCACCAGCCCCTACTTATCAACTACTATAAAGGCTCTTACAAAGGGTGACCATTCCTACTGTGTAATGTTACTATTATCCAAATGGTAAGTGTGACCAAGACCAAGACTATTGAGGAGTGGCCTTTACAGTATCACCAAATACATATGCAAGTATTCGAAGAGCTTAAGTATGTCTGACAAATATCAGCCACAAAGATAGGTTTAAATATACTTAATAATAAATAATAAAATGACAAAACAATACTCAAACAACACAGTAACTGCAGAGTTCAGAATCAAAGGACATATTTTAAAACAACATCACAGGACAGTCTCAAATGAATCCAGAAAACATCTAAACTAAGCTTTATTATATTCCTATCTATCTCTAAAGAAATTACTTTCCCTAGTTACTTACTATCAGCAAGGCAAATGCAGATGATGATGAATGGATGTTCCTAGGTCCAAGACAAGATTCCAAATGCCCATTCTTTCTCTGAGAGAGTTCTTAAATTACTTACAAACATTACTACTGGGTCAACTTGGATGACATCACTCTTTGTCACCTGCCTTCAGTTCCCAGGCTAACAGATGCCAACAGAATTTTATCATCTCTGTGTGAGAAGTTCATATCTCTCAAATGTACAGCTGCTAGGAAGCAATATAACACTATATTTTAAACTCAGTATTTAAAATTACTTTCAAGACAATAGAAAAACTTCTAGTTCTAGACATTGTCTCTACTTGCTGCATTGAAACAGGGAGATAACACAATCATAAAACATTTTGATTCCAACTTATTTTCTTGAAGTTTTGCAAGTTAACTCTGTATGTTCCAGCTTCTACTATTAAAACATACATTTGCACAGGTATATAGTTTATAAACATTTCTGTTCTTTTCCAGTAGGGTACATTGTGGTTACATTCTTGAAGCATAGTTCATAGCATACAGTTCTGTATAAATCATAGCAATATTCGCAAATGACATAGAATTATTTACAAGATTCCGGCTAGCTGGGCTGGCAGCATCACAATCACCCCCCACACCGAAAACTCAAGCTAGTTAATCTAGTGCCCCTTGAGAAACGTTGCTTGAGAGGGTTGAGCCTATCTGGGAATGCCTTTCCCCATTCCCTGTCTTGAGATTCTATATGCATTGGCATTGCTATCCCCACTGTGGTGCTATACTGTCATATAAGCTTGCAACCCTAGGCGCCACCTCAGTAACTTGGCATTTTGCTGGCTGGCTCAATATAGCCATGTTAACGGATTGTGGTCTGTAACTACAGTGAATTTCCTTCCATACAGATAAGGCTGAAGTTTCTGCAGTGCCCACACTATGGCTAGGCATTCCTTTTCTACAGTTGCATAGCATTTCTCCCTGGGTTGGCACCTATGACTGAGATATACCACTGGGTGCTCTTCTCCCTCTGAGGAAACCTGGCTAAGTACAGCCCCCACCTCATGGTTTGAAGCATCCACCTGCACAACAAATTCTTTGATGTAATCTGGATGGGCTAACACAGCGGGTCCTTGCAAAGCTGCTTTAAGCTTCTGGAATGCCTGGTCACATGCTGGGGTCCACACTACCTTATCTGACCTGTTTTTCCTTGTCAGGTCTGTGAGGGAAGCAGCTATGGTACTATAACTGGGGACAAACTTTCTGCAGTACCCCTGCTGTCCCTAAGAATGCCCTCACCTGCATTTTGGTAACAGGGGGAGGTCATGCCTGAATGGCTTTCACTTTGGCAGGTTCTGGCCTGATCTTAACATTCCCCACTCTATATCCCAGAGAGGAGAATTTTGCCATACCCACCTGACATTTGCTGGGCTTAATGGTCAACCCTGCCCTCTGTAGGCTGTCCAGCACCTCCCTGACATGCTGAAAGTGCTCTTGCCAGGAATCCAGGAATGGCTGTAGATGGAAATATCATCTAGGTAAGCAAGGGCAAAATCTCCTGCTCATGCTAGGATATGATCTATCAGCCTCTGTAAAGTCACTGGTGCATTTTTCATCCCAATGACATCTTTGTGAACTCATACAAGCCAAAAGGAGTCACAAAGGCTGACCTCTCTCTAAGCACTGAGTGTCAAGGGCACCTGCCAGTAACCCTTGGTAAGATCAATGGTGGTAAGATACTTAGTCCCACCCAGCTGCTCTAGGGCTTCATCTGTCCTAGACATGGGGTAAGCATCTGACTCTGTGTGACTATTTGATTTCCTGTAGTCCACACAGAACCTGGTGTTGCCATCCTTCTTTGGTAACAGCACCATTGGGGAGCCCAGGGATTGCTGGACTCCTGAATTACCCCTAGTTCCATCATTAGACCAAACCCAGACCAACCATACCCCTAGATCATTAACAAACCATAACACAAAAAACTTTGACCCCAATAAATTCAAACTTGAGCTAAAACACCATATTTGGAAATTACTAGAAATATTTCCCCTAGAAGAAGCCATAAACCATTTCAGTAACACCTTCCTAGAAATCCTAAATGCCCACGCTCCAGCTCGGACCACTATGCTCAAAACAAAAATAGCCCACTGGCTTACCAAGGAGACTAAAATGAGAATTTCCGAAAGGAACAAAGGAGAGCCACAAAAACCACAGCAGCTAAGGTACAATTCCAAAAACTCAGAAATGAGATAAACAAATCAGTACTCCTCGATAAAAAGAACTATTTCCCAGAGCTACAAAACAAGCATCAAAATACCCCCCAGAAATTCTGGGCAGGAATAAACAACTTACTCCACCCTGGCAGACCCTCTATCACATCTCCTACCTCCACTAACAAAATCACAACTATACCAGGCACTTTCAACAAATAATTCATCAAAAACATTTCTAATCTTGTTTAAAAACAGCCTACAACCACCACCACTAATTACCCAGAATCTGTAGCTAGACCCAAAACTACCTTTCAGTTTCAACCAATCTCTAGCAACGATGTCAAAAGGCTGCTAACCAAACTTAAACCTACCACACTTGCACCTGATGGATTACCTGCTGAATTCCTTCAGTTGGCTGTTAATAAACCTGCCTTCCCCATATCCATCCTACTAAACAGATCTATCTCAGAAACCTCAAAACCACCCATCTGGAAGACCTCCTATATTATCCCCTTCATAAAGGTGGAACCTCCACTGACCTCAACAACTATTGCTCCATAACCATTCTATCTCCACTAGCTAGAATACTGAAAAAATGCATATACCACCAACTTATGCCATACCTACTTATCAACTTCTCTCTCCTACCCAGCATGGATTTAGGCCAGCTCATAGCACAACCTCTGCCTTACTCTCATTAACAAATCTCATCAACCAAAACAAACATGCAGGCAAACTAACCTCTGCCATATCAACCATCTTAAATTATTACAAGCCCTTACTGACCTTGGCCTAAGTAGCCAACTACTAGCTTGGATTCAGAACTATCTACAAGGAAGACAGCAAGCAGTATGATGGGACAATAACCTATCCTCACTGCTACCCATCACCACAGGAGTCCCATAAGGTTCCATTTTAGGTCCTCTCCTATTCTCCATTTTCACCAATAATCTCCACAGCATCTGTCAAGATGCAGCAGTTATACAATATGCTGATGAATCTATGCTTGTCTTTTCAGCCAATGACTCCAGAAACTTCTCTCTATAACCCAAAAAACCTTCCATACCACTGAAAACTGGTTTCCAAACAAACACCAAATACTAAATCCTCAAAAAAAAAACTATTGTTTTTCCCACCCAACAAATCTATCACAATACCCATCCCATTTAATAAAGTCTCCAGAAATGGCACCATCATCTCCCCTGACACTCACACCAAATTTCTAGGAGTTACCATTGATAACAACCTCAAATTTGATCAGCCTATAAACCAAACTATTAAAAATAACCACAAAAAACTGGGCAGTCTATATAAAAATAAACCTTTTCTAACACAACCTGCTAGGATAATAATTGCTCAAACTCACCTTCTTTCCACTGTATTGTATGCCTCACCCATTCTGACCAACTTACCCAAAATCAAAATTGCCAAACTCAACACTTGTAACAATCAAATTGCAAAATTTGCAACATGTGCCCGCTACTGTGCCCACCTCTGCCATTCTCTAAAACAACTTGACTGGCTTGAATTCACTAATCTCCTAAACTGTCATCAACTATCCTTTGCACACAATCTCCTATTATTCCCAGACAAAACCCCATCTCTGGCTAATCTATTTGACCCACAAACTAAAACCAGACAACTCCGTTCTAGTAACAAAAAAATAATCAAAGTCAAAAAAAGCAACAACATAGCAGGGGACTCCCTCTTCCCTAACTACATAGCTAAAAATTGGAACTCCCTCCCTACATCTATTACCTCAGCAGTCTCAAAGGCCACATTTAAAAGACTTCTGAAAAAACACCTAAAGTGCTCATGGATTTGCAGATGTTCTCCACCTGGCTGACCTTCCTGGCTCCCCCCTCCTGCTTCCTCCTAGCCACTAACTTCAGCTTCATCTCCAACGAATGCGCCTTTTATAGCTTCCCCCAGTTCCAACTCTAATATTACCCCTTAGTTTAACACTCACATGTCAATGCCAAATCACTATGCTATCTATCCACTAACTTCTATTCTTACTCTATACCTTTACTATTACTAGATACTTGGCTGCTACATTTTCCTGCTTCTCAGACCTAATCTGCTATCCAATTAACCAACTATGTCCCTTCTCCTGTTACTATACTCCCTACTGACCTATATGGAAAACATGTTCATTATTCTACTTTATAAAACCCTAATGCTAGCCTTACTCACAATGCTCACCATTATGTAATGTCTAAACCTAAAACTGAAAATATGTGTACAGTCTATGTAATTATGTTAAATCTTAAGCTTCTTTGCATTGACACTGATCAATGTTAAGTTTATTACTAGCTATGCTAACCTGAATTAAGCTTGAGTACTATGTTTCTTGTCAATGTTAACTCTGCTACTATCTATGTAAATTTGAATGATCCTGTATACCTTATAATGTTGCTTGAATTTAACTGTGGAGCTTTTCTCCCCAGGCCTCTGCTGAAAGTGGACATGCATCCAGTCAGGCTTTCCTGGTCAACAAATGTAAAATAAAAATAAAATAAATAAAATACATTTCCTGTATCTCCTCCTTCTGAGTCTGTTGACTCTCTCAGGCACCCTATAAGGGTCCTGCTTAATAGGTCTTTGGGGTCCTGTATCCACTTGGTGCTGCACCAGGTGGGTGCACCCTGGTTTCCCAGTGAATATATCCCCAAACTCCTGTAACACTGCTTGGATTTCTCGAACCTGGGTAGGGGAGAACTGTTGAGACACTGCTACCCTCTCCACTGAGGTGTCAGTCCGAGCCTCAATGAGGAGATCAGTCACCAGATCCCCTCAGACTCCTCCTGCAATCAACTGCAAATACTCCAGCACAAGGACCTCCCTATCATGGTAAGATTTCATCATGTTAATATGGTACAATTTGTGGCCCTGCCTCCTGCCTAGCAGTTCTGCCATGTAGTCAACATTACTGATCTTCCTTATCACCTTGTAGGGTCCCTCCCAGGCTGCCTGCAGCTTGTTGTGTCTAACAGGAATGACAACCATTACCTGTTGCCCTACAGCATATTCTCTAGCTTGAGCATTGCTGTCATAACAGACCTTTTTGTGCTGTTGGGCTTCTGCCAAGTTCTCTTGGGCCAAGCCCATGATTTCTCTGAGCCTTGTCTTGAGGTTTAGGACATATGCCACAAAAGACCCACTCATCTCAAATCATATCTAGAGGTCTCCTCACTTTATGCTCATACAGCAAGTCAAAGGATGAAAAACTTGTGAATTCCTAGGGAACCTCTCTGTAAGCAAACAACAGATAGGGCAGATATTGGTCCCTGTCCCTCGTAAACTGGTCTGCAAATGTCCGTAGCATCATCCTGAGTGTAGAGTGTAACCTCTCAACAAGACCATTAGTCTGGGGATGGTAGGGGGTGGTCTTTAGGTGCCTGACCCCACAGTGCTTCCACAGACAAGCCAGCAGGTCTGACATGAAATTGGCACCTCTGTCATTTAGTATTTCTTCTGGAAAATCTACCCTGCTGAAAATTTCTAACAAAGCATTTGCCAACTTTTCTGCCTCAATGGAGGTCAAAGCCACTACCTCAGGGTATCTGGTAGCATAATCTACTACCACTAGGATATACTTTTTCCCTGTGGAACACGGGGTATTAAGAGGCCCCACAATATCCAAAGCTACCCTTTAAAATGTCTCCTCAATCACAGGCAAAGGCATCAAGGGAGCTTTCACCTTGCCTCCTGCCTTGCCTACCTTTTGGCACTGCTCACAGATCCTGCAGTACTCTGTTACATCTCTGGAAATCCTAGGCCAATAGAAATTCTGCATAACACATCTCTTTGTACATTTTATGCCCATATGACTTGCAAAGGGAATATCATGGGCTAAGGCTAGAAGTGCCAGATGGTAGGGGCTGGGCTAGGGTTACCATATGTCCAGGTTTCCCCAGACATGTCCTCTTTTTGGGCTCCTGTCTGAGCGTCCGGGCAGTTTTTGAAAATTCTGTGATTTGTCAGGGTTTTTCAAAAACCCGGACAAATCGCAGAATTTTCAAAAAACAGACATCCCTATTTCAGCAGGATTGTCCCGGGATCAGTAGTCCAATCCTGAGTCCCGCACTGCAGGTCACAGTCTTGGCAAACCAGCCTCCGCTTTGTTTTTTTTTTTTTGATTGGCCCATATACCTGTATACCAGCCAATCAAAAAATTGCAAAACGGAGCTCTGTTCAATGCGGAACTGCTTGATGTTCCGCATTGAACAGAAGGGGGTCCGCTGTGCAAGTTTAGGGTCCCTCCTAAAGCTCTGACTGGAGTAGACTGCCCAAACAAGTAGTGCTCCTCTATAAACTTTGCAGGTTTCACAATGGTTAGTTCAGAGGCTGTGTCCCTCTTAGCCATGGCCTCTTTCCAATTCACTAAGATAGAATATAAACTCTTGTGGTAGTTTGGTAAACTTGTTGTCTCGAGACAACCTACTGTTGTCATTTTTTCATTCCCACTTACTGGGTCTCCCACCTTTTGTTCCCCATCTTACCATCATGGACATCTATATGCTACATGGCCCCACTGGTTGCATTTAAAATTTAACCCTTCGTCCTGGACATGTACCTGGACTAGTGGCTTCCTCTGCTACTGGCGGACTCTGTTGGGGCAGTCTGGGCTGCCCACCATGGGTTCCCTTAGACCCATGAGCAGCACTGGGTGTCCCTTTCCTGTGCAGTGAGGCCCTGCTTTTTCCTAGGTATAGGTCTCCCTTCTTCCCCAACTCATCTGCAGTATTGCATTGTCTATCATCTGACCAGATTCTCATGTCCTCAGGCAAAGTGCAAAGGACTTGTTCCCTCACCAAAAGGTCTGCCAGCCATTCAGAAGTGGTGAACTGACATCCACTCACCCACCTCTGAAAATAAATGCTTAGTTCAGCACTATAGTCACACACACTTTCATCTGCCTTGCGTCTATGCTCATAAAACATTTTCCTATAAGCTTCAGGCGTTAACTTAAAGCATTCTAACAAATGCATTTTGACTGTATTATAATTTAAACAATCAGTATCAGACAATTAAGAAATTGCAGTTACAGCTTTTCCATGGAGTAAGGGGGTCTGGAACCGTACCCAGAGCCCTTGGTCAACATTATACTGTTAAACATTAAACATATGAATGAGACTATCAAAATTATCCCCCTCTGTAAATTGTGGAACAAATTTATGGACATTTGTTGCTTCTGGGGTTCAGTTGCTCCCTTCCCCAATTACCTCCATGACTCTGGGGATGAGTCAGCATCTCTTTTTAATGTTGTCTCTGCCTCTCCTTCTGCTCAGGTTCCAGGTGTTGCAGTTTCTCATTTTCTTTTTTAATTCTGTATATATTTCCGATCAAGTTGGTGTACTGTCACTTTAAATTGTTCTAATGGAACGAATTGAATTGGTTAACAATGTCATTAGCACACAATCAAGTAATTTTGCAGTGTTATTTAAAGTGGTTGTATTGGTGTTAAACATTATTCCCACTGAAGGCATATTGGCCGAGGTACTAGGAAGCAGCAATAAATTTTCATTTTGGTTATACAGGAGTTTGTGTGGAGTGTGTCTTGGCACTACTTTCAGTTCAGTATAATATATATTTTATTGTTTTATTGTGTGTTGCAAGTTTCTCATTTTCTTCAGCCTTCAGATATTGCAGTTTCTCATTTTTCTCAGTATCTAGATGCCTCATTCTCTCTGCTGCCTCTATTTTCCAAATGCTTGGTCTCTAGCTCAAGTCTGTTTAACTCCAGATGAATTTTTAAGTCCTCTGTGGAAAGGTTGAGCTGTCCATTTTCTGAGAGTTGTAAATCTCCAAGGACAGTCTGATTGTTCTCCTGGTTGATATTTGCAATGCAGCTGTGACTAAATCTGCAATCATGTTTGCTTTAGTCAGGTTGGCATGCACCAGTCCTTTAGCATGGCACATCTCAGCCAACTGGCACCTTGTCAGCTTGCCATACTCCTCTGCTGACATGCTTGCCTGCTCTCCCTGACTAACTAAGCTAACAAAAAAAAAAATAAAACAATTATTTTATGAACTCTGAATTTTCACTGCGTGGCTGATTGAGAGTACAAACACCTTCAGTGACCACTGCATACAGGCTACAGGTATTCAATACCAACACCACTACAAGCCAATTAATATGTGATGTGGCTAACTCACCACTGTCAACCAATTAATATGTGATGTGGATATCTCACCACTGCTAACTAATATGTGACACCCTTGCACTGGCACAGTAATCAAAAAGCCTCAATCCTCACCACTGGCAACAGTGAGAGACGGACACAATGGGAGGATGACAAGTACACACACAGTGAAGTACAATTTCCCTTAAGAGCACACAGTGATCACAGTCAGTCTAGAGAATGGTTTCTCCCTCTTTCTCCAGATCCCCCAATAAGACTTCCCACTGGCACAGCTATAGGGTTAAGATCTCAGTTGAGGGAATCAAGCCAAGATATCCAACATTCTGTCTGTCCAACCAGTGCTTCATGTCCCTGCCCATGTAGGTGACACACACTTTGAGATTTGATTTATACACACACCTACACAGACACACACACACACACACACATGCACACACATGCACACACACCTGGGGAAGGCTGGCAGAGGTTTACTAACTATGCCGCCTTCTGCCCAGACTATAAGGCAGTTTTCACTGCCACCAACCCCTACTTATCAGCTACTATAAAGGGCCTTACAAAGGGTGATGAATCCTACTGTGTAATCTTACTATTACCCAAATGGTAAGTGTGACCAAGACCAAGGCTATTTAGGAGTGGCCTGTACAGTGTAACCAAATACATATGCAAGTACTCTACGAGCTTAAATATGTCTCACAAATATCAGTCACAAAGATAGGTATAAATATATTTAATAATAAATAAAATAACAAGACAATATTCTACACAGTAACTGCAGAGTTCAGAATCACAAGAAATATTTTAAAACAACATTGTAGGACAGTCTTGAATACAGAAAACATCTAAACTAATCTTTACTATATTCCTATATCTAAAGAAATTACTTTTTCTTAGTTACTTACTATCAGCAAGGCAAATGCAGATGATGATGAATGGATGTTTCTAGGTCCAAGACAAGATACAAAATGCTCAGTCTTTCTCTGAGAGAGTTCTTAAATTACTAACAAACATTACTGCTGGACCAACTTGGATGGCATCACTCTTTGTCACCTGCCTTCAGTTTCCAGGCTAACAGATATCGACAGAATTTTATCATCTCTGTGTGAGAAGTACATATCGCTCAGATGTGCAGCTGCTAGGAAACAAGGAAACACTTTACATTTTAAACCTAGTCATTAAAATTACCTTCAAGACAATAGAAAAAGTTGTAACTCTAGACATAAGGTCTGCTTGCTGCATTGAAACTGAGAGGTAACAGAATCATAAAACATTTTGATTCCAACTTATTTTCTTGAAGTTTTGCAAGTTAAGTCTGTATGTTCCAGCTTCTACTATTAAAACATACATTTGCCCAGGTATATAGTCTATATACATTTCTGTTCTTTTCCATTAGGGTACAACGTGGTTACATTCTTGAAGCTCAGTACATAAATCATAGCAATATTCACAAATGACAGAATTATTTATAAAATTCCAGCTAGCTGGGCTGGCAGCATCACAACTACCTCCTGATTTTAACCCATTGCAGTTTATACACAGAGCTAACTGTCTACGGCTGATGCCATATCAGTAGCACTACACATCTCCCTTAAGCATTTAGAGGGTAAAGACAACTATGAGAGAATGATGTTCATAGACTTCAGCTCTGCATTTAATATGGTGGCACCAATGCAACTGATAGAAAAACTGGCACATTTAGGAATCAGTAAACATCTTTGTAACTGGATCCTGGACTTCCTGACTGAAAGACCACAGAGGTTGTGCTCAGGTAAGAACACATCAAAGTGCATGATGATTAACACTGGGTTTTCACTGGGATGTGTTCTCAGCCCACTCTTAGTCACCATCCTGACCCACAACTGTTATGCTAAGCACAAGTCCAACCATATCATCAAGTTTGCTGATGACACCACAGTCATGGGGCTCATCACAAAGGAGGATGAAAGTACATACAGAGAGGAGATGACATATCTGTTCATTTGGTGTGAGGGGAACAACCTTGACCTGATTGTAACCAAGATGAAAGAGGTTATCATTGACTCCAGAAAAAGGAGAATAGACCATCAAGTGCTCAGGATCAATGTTGATAGTGTGGACATGGTTAAGAATATGAAATTCCTGAGTGTACACATGTCAGAGTATCTCTCATGGTCAGGAAACACAAGCCACTGGAGTGATCCCCGGGATGAATTTTCTATTTCCCATCCACTCATCAAGATTTCTCTTGAAGAGGGCCAGTGAGGTGCTCTGCTTGACATGTATGGGAAATCTATTCCAGAACATGGGCAGTCTGTGGGTTATGAACCTGCCCCAGCATGTTCTGTTGATTGTGGTAATGAGGTTGAGGTCTCTGGAGTGTGTGGTGCGGAGGAATTGGGATTTCTTTAGCTGTAGCATTTCTAACAGAGCTGGGTCACACATGGCTTTGTAAGTCAAGCAGAGATGACCTCTTAGTAGATGATATGAGACAGAGAATAGCTGGAGTTTTTGAGTCTCAGTGTAAGACATGTGTTTAAGGTCTAGGATCCTCTTCATGAGGTACTTTTGTGGCCTTTCTAGCTGTTGCATGTGTCTAGTGAGCTACATGCCAAATGGGGCATTATACTTGATGACTGGCTTAATGAGGGAAGAGTAGAGAGAGATGATGACCTCTTTCTTCCTGGATGCAAAACCCTTGGTAATGAGCTGTGCCACATCATAGGACTTTCTGACCAGAGTGACAATGTGGTGGTCAAAGGAGAGGTTGCTGTCAACCTGTGTCCCCAAATCTCTTACAATGCCTTCAATGTTCAGTGGGCTCCCATCAATGTGGTAATTAGTGGGAACTGAGTTTTTCCCAAAGGGGATGATGATGCATTTTTTGGCATTAAGCTTAAGGCCATGGTTTTGACACCAGTCATTGGTCTCAGTACGGCCTTTCTGTAGGATGTCTACATCACTTGGGGAGTTAATAATGGCTCCCAGTTTGCAGTCATCTGTGACCTTGGTCAGGCAGAGTCCCTCCATGTTAACCTAGACTTCTGAGAAGTAAATGCCAGACAGGAGAGGACCCAGGACCGATCATTGTGCGATTCCACTCGTGACTGGTCGGCAGTCTGACTTGGAGTCTGCTACTTTCACACTGTGAGCCAGTTTGCAGTCCACCTAGTGATATAGGAGTTGATGCCTAGTTTGGTGAGTTTATCAATACTTTCTGAGTAGGGAATGGTATCAAAGGCATTGGTCAGATCGAGGTAGGCTGCATGAACTGCCTTCTCCTCATTCACAGCTCTGGTGACTTATTCAAAGAAGTCAACCAGGTTGAGCAGGCATGCTCTACCTTTCACAAAACGGCGTAGGATCTAGAGTTTGTAGATTCCCTATATCCTTGTTAATTAGGTCCATGATGATGCGCTCCATAGCCTTACATATCAGACTTGTCAGGCTAATGGGGCAATAATTCCCACGGTCTGTATTCGTTCCACATTTATGGAGAGGGATGACTGCAGCAGTGCACTATCTGGTAGGGACAAAGCCTGAGGTGAGGCTGTTATTTAAGAGGGCACACAGATGTGGTGATATTTCACTTTGTAGTTTATGTAGAACACATCCAGGGATATTGTCGGGTCCCATGGAAGCTGTATTCTTGACCTTGGACAATGCAACTTTAACCTGTGCTGCAGTAATGCTGGGTTTTTAGCATTCCTCTAGTATTCTGATTGGTCCTTTAGGGGGAGAGACAGGGGTAAAGTTGGCACTGAATCTGTCAGCTAGTATGTTGGCAATATCTGTTGGTTCAGTATAGGAGGTACCATTGTGTAGTAATTCAGAGCAAACCTGGGTATTGCCGTGGAGATTCTTGATATAACTATAGAAGGTTTTGTGGTTGTTTTTAGTGTCTGCCACAATTCTGCCTTCATAGCTGGATTTAGAGGTTTTGATGAGGGTTCTCAACATATTGTTAAGGCTAATAAGGGAGTTTTTCCAGTCTTGGGACTTAACCTTTTTCTGCAACAGTTTCTTCCTTCTGTTGTAGAGTTTATTAGTAGCAGGGGACCACCAGATTGGCTTCCTTTTTTTGGAGGAGAGCATCTTGGCTCTGTTGGGTATGGCTAGTTCCATGCATTTATATATGTGTTCGTACAGTGCATCAGTGTATGATTCTCCAGTCATGTATCTATTTTTCATTGACATGGGTGCCGTGAAGTTTGCCACCTCTGTTTTTAGGAGCCCAAAGTCAGCTTTAGAGAAGTTTTTCATGGTGGTTACCTTTGCAGGAGGTATGGGTGAGACATGTTTTTCCATGGAGATTAGTTTGTGGAATTGACTTTTAGTGTAGAGCAATGGTTGTCCATGTTAGTAATAGCCAGGACGAGAATGTTGCTTCCTCTAGTGGGGGTAAGAGGCACTGGAACTGTTGAACTCTAGGAAGTGTTGGGCCAGTGTATTGGTTAATGAGTATTTTTCCCAGTTGATGGAGGGGTAGTTGAAGTCATCTAGTATGAGAGTGCTAGGTTGGACCCTAATACTTACCAGGGTGCTTAGGAATGTGGAGTGAGAGTCTTGGGACAAGGTTGGGGACCTATAGCAGGCTGCAACCTGAATCACCATCTTACCCAATGTCAGTTGTACCTGAAGTATCTCAGATGGGTTATGCTGGGCTGCTAGTCTGGAGGTGTGCGTATCCTTTACGAATATGGAGACACCACTGTCTTTGGAGCTTCAGTCCATGTTCTGGGGCTGAAAGGCGTGGAATGAGTTATAGCTTGGTAGCTCAGAGGTGCTTTCTGCTGCTTTAAACCAGGTCTCCGTTACAGCACAAATGTCAATGTTCTCCATTTTAAGGATTGCTTCGAGCAAGTGCATCTTCAAATTTAGACTTCTAGCATTGAGCAGCATGATCCTCAGATTGTAATCTTTGAAACATCACCTAAAAAGTCACTATAGGGGTGGCAAGAGCTTTAGCCATTATCTTTAAACCCAGGAGTGACAGAGGCAGGCCGTCTCTGGCAAAGCAACAAGGTCTGTCAGTCTTGTCATCTCAAGCAGACAGATACTGGATCCCCTTAGAATGACACCAGAAACTTAGCCAATTATTGAAGTCAATCATTTTCTGCTTGTACTGGGAGTAGTATCATATTTGTTCGTTATGTTTATTCCTCTACTTGTATGTGTTGTTTCAGTTTCCTTTGTAATCTCAAGAATTGAGCTGATGCATGAAATTTCATTTAAGTTACACGTGTATGAGAATAAAGTTTACTTTGACTTTGATTTTGCATTTCCTTTTTCCAGAGTAAAACTAAAGTCTTGTGTTCTACATAAAAGATTACCAAATAACAAAACAGTATTTAAATCAATGCAAACACACTTAAAAATAGAAAAAAGACAACACAGCTGTTAAGTATACTAACTCTAAACTCTTTGTTGATGGCTCTGTACCAATTTCTAAAATGTAATATATCCATAAAAGAGGTATATCTTGCTGTGGAACATGTTTCTGAAGTCATTTCATGGAGTGCAGTCTGTATTAGTCAACCCTTTTATTGGATAAAGTTAGATTGTATCAATTACCTGGGGCTTAAGATGATGAGGATCAGAGCACCTCCACAGAAAATCACTGCTAATGAAATGTGACAGCAGTGATGCCCTTTTGGGGTAATTCCCCCTTCTTCAAATTGGTGTGACCATGGAATTGGTATATATCAGTTCAGGAGTGGGAGGGTTCCCTTACTACAAAACACACTTAAAATATGTTGTGTTCAGGATTTTTTTGGGGGGTAGACATCAAGGGTTCTGATCCTCGGGGAGGGGAGAACTTTGAAGACTCATAGTTGCATTACTATAGTCAGGTGACACAGAAGCCTTATGAATTACCAGAATACAACATGCTCACTTCCAGTATTACTTATGTGGCTAACCGTAAATTATGTGACTCATTTTATGCGGGGCATAAAAAAGGAGCCCTGAGATACGTGACTTTGCTTCCTGTTGAAATGTTGGCACACAAAATGCCAAGTGCCAACATGAAAAAAAATGTTTAGAAATGCAGAAGAGTAAAGCTCAAACATCGCTCTTCTCCTTTAAACTTTTGTTTTGCAGCCCCTCCCCTGCACTCCTCACCCCACATAAACTTAAATATACTGTATATACTAACTTAGAGTTTGCCATCCCACAGAGAAAAGAGAATATTCTGATAAAATGCCATCTCAGACTTAGTATATGTAAGTCTATTTTTTCCACCATTCAGTCTCCTTGTTTCAAGGACGCCCTCTAATGAGTCCCAATATTTCAAATGATTACTACATGACTTATGAACATATATTTAGCATTAAATTCCAAAGATATTAAATAATGCATTATTTATAATCTCTGTGGAATATAAGGTGCTCAAAAGCAATTTATTTATTTATCGATGGTATTTGTTCAAATGATACTTAAAGGAACAGTTTTCACTATATATTAGACATGCAAATATAAAATAAGTGAAACCAGCAGAGGCAGAAAAGGCAAAATAAACAAAAAATCCATCACCATCACCATCTGGGGAGCTCACACAACACTTTAATTTACCCTCAAATAAAAACAATAATTAAAATTAAACTGTAAGTACTTTTTTTATAATCAAATCAGTGTAATTTTTTCAGATGAAGTTACAAAGATTTCATTGTAATGAAAGCACGCACCATTTCAGTGCATCAATTGCTTTTGTTCCAGATAAGATTAAAATATTTCATGTGCTCTTCATAAGAAAAAAATTAGTATTCTTTAGTGTATTTGATAAGAAAGAAATGAGATGGTAGATTTCCAGGTCCTAGTACTACCTTTCCTCAACATCCTCTACCTAGCCGGTGACATTCACCCTAACCCCAGACCCAGCAGCGGCCTTAGGTCAACTGGTACCCTAAGCAAAAGCAATCCATGGCGCCCCCCACCACACCACCTTGTGCCCCCATCCTGGTCTACCTACACCAAATAAATACTGGAAAAGCACCTTTACTAGAGCGGTGCCCTAGGCGGCCACCTATTTGGCCTATGCCTAAGGCCAGATATGCCCGGACCTAACTCATCTCTAGACCATAATACCCCTCTCTACAATGAAACTCTCTAACTTTTTAATCTCACTGCCCAGAGTCTCTGTAACAAAGTATCCAACTTTCAAGCCTGCTAAGTCACAACCAACCAGACAGTGTGGCTGTCTCTGAGACATGGCTCAAACCCCATATCTCAGACTCTGAAATCCTAACCTTGGATTTCAAGTCCTCAGGTGTGATCGCACAAACAAAAAAGGTGTTTTAGTTGCCATAATCTGTTCTAACCTACTCACTGTAATCCCTTACCCAAACCCTATTCCTCGATTCGCTAATGGAGAACTAGTAGCATGCTTAAAAAAAATGAATAACCATAAAAATCTATGTACCATCGCACTATATATCCCACCTGGAAATAACATACAGATCCTCAAAGAAATACTCTTATGGACCTCGACCAAAATAAACAATGAAACATATATTCTAGGCAATGTGTCAAGTCCTCAGGTGTGATCGCACAAACAAAAAAGGTGTCTTAGTTGCCATAATCTGTTCTAACCTACTCAGTGTAATCCCTTACCCAAACCCTATTCCTCGATTCGCTAATGGAGAACTAGTAGCATGCTTACTAAAAATGAACAACCATAAAAATCTATATATCCCACCTGGAAATAACATCCCGATCCTCGAAGAAATACTCTTATGGGCCTCGACCAAAATAAACAATGAAACATATATTCTAGGCAATGTGAACATCAACTGGGAAAACATTAATAAGTCAACACCCACCCAATCTATCAGTCTCTTCAACTTCACCCAAATAATTCTGTAACCAGACCCAGTAAAGCTAAATCCCCAGGTTCAACCTTCGACTGGATCTTAGTCTCCCACCCATAAAAAATTACTGACTCCAGCACCATTCCTGACTCCATTAGCAACCACCTGCCTGCCTTTGCCCTTCTCTCAACTACCCCACCCCTACACCAACACCACTGCATACACACACATAATCTCAGTAACTTCAACCCCAACATATTTTCAAATTCCCTCAAACAAATGAACTGGAACATTCTAAAAACCCTTCCTCTTGACAACGCTGTTGACTATTTTAATTCCACTTTGCTAAATACTCTAAATACACTAGCATGAACAAGAACAAAAAGAATAAAAAACAATACTGCCCCATGGCTAACCAAAGACACCAAACACTGTATGCGCCAAAGGGACAAATCCTGGAAACTATACCAAAAGAATAAACTCCCCAAAACCCTACTTCAATACACATAGCTCTGTAACCTCATAAAAAAAAATCATTATAGACAAGAAAATCTTACTACATCAAACTCAAGTCCAACCATGCAGTAAACCCTAAACAGCTCAGGAACTCCATAACAGCACTTCTCAACCCAGGCACCAAAAACAATCCCTGTCCAGACCTCAGCAAACCTGATCAAGAATTAGTTTCATTATTTAACTCTTTCATTATTAACACCATATCTGAACTAACCAAAACCTTTCCCAACAATAATCACTTCTCTCTATTTCCTCCACCCCCCCAACCTCACCTATTGACCTTGAATCCCCCCTGTCTTTGACTTTAAACCCATCCCTACCAACAATATAAAAAGACTTCTCTCCAAAATAAAACCCTGCTCTAACGCCACTGACAACATGCCTCCAAATTTTCTCAAGCTTGCTGCTGATAGGATCACATATCCCATTAGCATCTTAATCAACAGATCCATACAGGAATCTTATGTCCTCAAACTCTGGCACGTGACCTATATTCTAAATCCCCATAAAGATGGAAAAAACACCAATATCTCAAACTTCCGCCACATAGCTATCATCTCCCCAGTCTCCAAGATCCTAGAAAAATGCATTTATCTCGAACTTATGCTCTTCCTAACTCAAAACCATCTTCTCACCCCTACCCATCATGGATTCGGACCAGGGCACAGTACTACAACAACTCTCCTCTCATTCCTTGACACAGTCAATCATGCCCGAGATTCCAGGAAAGTAGTATCCACATTTCTTTTGGACCTCTCCAAGTCATTCAATACTGTTTCCCATACCCATCTTCTGAGCCATCTTTCAAACCTTAATCTCTCTCAAAACACCCTATTCTGGTTTTTGAGCTACTTATCCAATAGATCTCAGGCTGTTAAATGGAGTAAAAGCATCTCTTCTTTTCTTCATACCACTCCAGGCGTACCTCAGGGATCCATTCTTGGTGCTATGTTGTTCAATAGCTTTGTCAATACCTTTCACACTGCCATTCCCAATACCACAGGAATCCAATATGCAGATGACTCAACATTAGTCTGCTCTGCCACTAATCTCCCCGAACAACTACGATCCAGATCACCTTCTCAACCACCGAGGCCTGGATGCTCCAAAACCACCTTTCTCTAAATGCTAATAAATTCAAACTATTAATATTTCTACCCTCAAAATCCTTCCCTTTTGACAATACCTCCTTCCAAGTTCTAAGCCAAACAACATTCCTATCAAAGTCATTCCCTATGCTAAATTACTAGGTGTTATTATAGATGAGTACCTAAAATTTGACAACCACATACATCAAACATTAAAAAAAACACCAAAAACTTGGTATGCTTTACATGAATGATCGCTTCATCTCACTCCATACTAGACATACTCTCGCCTCAACTTACCTCCTTTCCTACCTAATGTACAGTGCTCCCCTGCTAACTAAGCTTTCAACCTCCATCACTTCCATGTTTTTTAGTTATGTCATAAACCTAAATAACAACTCGCAGATCTCCTCTGAGCTACAGCATAATGGCTCAGAATTCACGGAACCAACTGACATTGCCAATATATTGGCAGATAGGTTCAGTGCAAACTTCACCCCACCCTCACCCCCCAAAGGGCCCATTTCCATACCAGAAGATTGTACTGCCCTTAAAATCACAGACACTCAAGTAAAAATAGCACTTTCCAAGGCAAGAAGCACAGCATCCATGGGAACAGACAGCATCCCAGGCTGCGTACTACATGAATTCCAAAACAAATTCATCCCTCACCTTAATAGCATGTTTAGCCACTGCCTCACCTCAAGCTATATGCCCACAGAGTGGCACATGGCAACAATTATACCACTCCACAAAGGAGGTGCCACCACTGACCCCGGGAATTACTGCCCCATCAGACTGATGAGTCTCGTCTGCAAGGCAATGGAGCGCATCATCATGGAGCTCATAAACAAAGACATTGGGAACCTACAAACCCTTGACCCCACCCAGTTTGGGTTCATAAAGGGAAGGTCTTGCCTCCTAAATCTGGTTGACATTTTCAGAATGGTCACTAAAGCAATAGATGAGGGAAAGGTGGTTCACACAGCATACCTTGATCTTGCAAAGGCCTTCGATACCATTCCTCACTCTGTAATTATTGACAAACGCACCAACCTAAATATAAATCCCTACGTTACAAGATGGGTTGCTAACTGGCTCACAGATAGAACCCATTCAGTGAGAATAGGAAATGCTAGATCCGAATCCAAACGTGTGACTAGTGGTGTACCACAGGGCTCCGTCCTGCGACCCCTCCTGTTCGGTATCTACTTCTTGGAGATACAAGCAAACACGGAGGGATTATGGCTAACAAAGTTTGCAGATGACTGCAAACTGGGTGCCATAATTGAGACCCCCTACTGACATATATATCCTTCAAAGGGGTCTTACGGGCACAGATACATGGTGCCAAAATCACGGCCTCAAGCTAAATGCCAAAAAGTGCATCATCATCCCCTTTGGGAAAAAACAAAGTACCTAAGAATTACAACATTACACCTGTCCATTATATACATGTTTCTGTGAGTGCTGCCATGCACAATGAATCCTTTTCATTAAAAAATACATCTGTCCATTGTATGCATGTTTCTGTGAGTGCTGCCATGCACAATGAATCCTTTTCATTAAACAATACATCTGTCCATTGTATGCATGTTTCTGTGAGTGCTGCCATGCACAATGAATCCTTTTCATTAAATAATACATCTGTCCATTGTATGCATGTTTCTGTGAGTGCTGCCATGCACAATGAATCCTTTTCATTAAATAATACATCTGTCCATTGTATGCATGTTTCTGTGAGTGCTGCCATGCACAATGAATCCTTTTCATTAAATAATACATCTGTCCATTGTATGCATGTTTCTGTGAGTGCTGCCATGCACAATGAATCCTTTTCATTAAACAATACATCTGTCCATTGTATGCATGTTTCTGTGAGTGCTGCCATGCACAATGAATCCTTTTCATTAAACAATACATCTGTCCATTGTATGCATGTTTCTGTGAGTGCTGCCATGCACAATGAATCCTTTTCATTAAACAATACATCTGTCCATTGTATGCATGTTTCTGTGAGTGCTGCCATGCACAATGAATCCTTTTCATTAAATAATACATCTGTCCATTGTATGCATGTTTCTGTGAGTGCTGCCATGCACAATGAATCATTTTCATTAAACAATACATCTGTCCATTGTATGCATGTTTCTGTGAGTGCTGCCATGCACAATGAATCCTTTTCATTAAACAATACATCTGTCCATTGTATGCATGTTTCTGTGAGTGCTGCCATGCACAATGAATCCTTTTCATTAAATAATACATCTGTCCATTGTATGCATGTTTCTGTGAGTGCTGCCATGCACAATGAATCCTTTTCATTAAATAATACATCTGTCCATTGTATGCATGTTTCTGTGAGTGCTGCCATGCACAATGAATCCTTTTCATTAAACAATACATCTGTCCATTGTATGCATGTTTCTGTGAGTGCTGCCATGCACAATGAATCCTTTTCATTAAATAATACATCTGTCCATTGTATGCATGTTTCTGTGAGTGCTGCCATGCACAATGAATCCTTTTCATTAAACAATACATCTGTCCATTGTATGCATGTTTCTGTGAGTGCTGCCATGCACAATGAATCCTTTTCATTAAATAATACATCTGTCCATTGTATGCATGTTTCTGTGAGTGCTGCCATGCACAATGAATCCTTTTCATTAAACAATACATCTGTCCATTGTATGCATGTTTCTGTGAGTGCTGCCATGCACAATGAATCCTTTTCATTAAATAATACATCTGTCCATTGTATGCATGTTTCTGTGAGTGCTGCCATGCACAATGAATCCTTTTCATTAAACAATACATCTGTCCATTGTATGCATGTTTCTGTGAGTGCTGCCATGCACAATGAATCCTTTTCATTAAACAATACATCTGTCCATTGTATGCATGTTTCTGTGAGTGCTGCCATGCACAATGAATCCTTTTCATTAAATAATACATCTGTCCATTGTATGCATGTTTCTGTGAGTGCTGCCATGCACAATGAATCCTTTTCATTAAACAATACATCTGTCCATTGTATGCATGTTTCTGTGAGTGCTGCCATGCACAATGAATCCTTTTCATTAAACAATACATCTGTCCATTGTATGCATGTTTCTGTGAGTGCTGCCATGCACAATGAATCCTTTTCATTAAATAATACATCTGTCCATTGTATGCATGTTTCTGTGAGTGCTGCCATGCACAATGAATCCTTTTCATTAAACAATACATCTGTCCATTGTATGCATGTTTCTGTGAGTGCTGCCATGCACAATGAATCCTTTTCATTAAATAATACATCTGTCCATTGTATGCATGTTTCTGTGAGTGCTGCCATGCACAATGAATCCTTTTCATTAAACAATACATCTGTCCATTGTATGCATGTTTCTGTGAGTGCTGCCATGCACAATGAATCCTTTTCATTAAACAATACATCTGTCCATTGTATGCATGTTTCTGTGAGTGCTGCCATGCACAATGAATCCTTTTCATTAAATAATACATCTGTCCATTGTATGCATGTTTCTGTGAGTGCTGCCATGCACAATGAATCCTTTTCATTAAACAATACATCTGTCCATTGTATGCATGTTTCTGTGAGTGCTGCCATGCACAATGAATCCTTTTCATTAAACAATACATCTGTCCATTGTATGCATGTTTCTGTGAGTGCTGCCATGCACAATGAATCCTTTTCATTAAATAATACATCTGTCCATTGTATGCATGTTTCTGTGAGTGCTGCCATGCACAATGAATCCTTTTCATTAAATAATACATCTGTCCATTGTATGCATGTTTCTGTGAGTGCTGCCATGCACAATGAATCCTTTTCATTAAACAATACATCTGTCCATTGTATGCATGTTTCTGTGAGTGCTGCCATGCACAATGAATCCTTTTCATTAAACAATACATCTGTCCATTGTATGCATGTTTCTGTGAGTGCTGCCATGCACAATGAATCCTTTTCATTAAATAATACATCTGTCCATTGTATGCATGTTTCTGTGAGTGCTGCCATGCACAATGAATCCTTTTCATTAAACAATACATCTGTCCATTGTATGCATGTTTCTGTGAGTGCTGCCATGCACAATGAATCCTTTTCATTAAACAATACATCTGTCCATTGTATGCATGTTTCTGTGAGTGCTGCCATGCACAATGAATCCTTTTCATTAAACAATACATCTGTCCATTGTATGCATGTTTCTGTGAGTGCTGCCATGCACAATGAATCCTTTTCATTAAACAATACATCTGTCCATTGTATGCATGTTTCTGTGAGTGCTGCCATGCACAATGAATCCTTTTCATTAAACAATACATCTGTCCATTGTATGCATGTTTCTGTGAGTGCTGCCATGCACAATGAATCCTTTTCATTAAACAATACATCTGTCCATTGTATGCATGTTTCTGTGAGTGCTGCCATGCACAATGAATCCTTTTCATTAAACAATACATCTGTCCATTGTATGCATGTTTCTGTGAGTGCTGCCATGCACAATGAATCATTTTCATTAAATAATACATCTGTCCATTGTATGCATGTTTCTGTGAGTGCTGCCATGCACAATGAATCCTTTTCATTAAACAATACATCTGTCCATTGTATGCATGTTTCTGTGAGTGCTGCCATGCACAATGAATCCTTTTCATTAAACAATACATCTGTCCATTGTATGCATGTTTCTGTGAGTGCTGCCATGCACAATGAATCCTTTTCATTAAATAATACATCTGTCCATTGTATGCATGTTTCTGTGAGTGCTGCCATGCACAATGAATCCTTTTCATTAAATAATACATCTGTCCATTGTATGCATGTTTCTGTGAGTGCTGCCATGCACAATGAATCCTTTTCATTAAACAATACATCTGTCCATTGTATGCATGTTTCTGTGAGTGCTGCCATGCACAATGAATCCTTTTCATTAAACAATACATCTGTCCATTGTATGCATGTTTCTGTGAGTGCTGCCATGCACAATGAATCCTTTTCATTAAACAATACATCTGTCCATTGTATGCATGTTTCTGTGAGTGCTGCCATGCACAATGAATCCTTTTCATTAAACAATACATCTGTCCATTGTATGCATGTTTCTGTGAGTGCTGCCATGCACAATGAATCCTTTTCATTAAACAATACATCTGTCCATTGTATGCATGTTTCTGTGAGTGCTGCCATGCACAATGAATCCTTTTCATTAAATAATACATCTGTCCATTGTATGCATGTTTCTGTGAGTGCTGCCATGCACAATGAATCCTTTTCATTAAATAATACATCTGTCCATTGTATGCATGTTTCTGTGAGTGCTGCCATGCACAATGAATCCTTTTCATTAAACAATACATCTGTCCATTGTATGCATGTTTCTGTGAGTGCTGCCATGCACAATGAATCCTTTTCATTAAATAATACATCTGTCCATTGTATGCATGTTTCTGTGAGTGCTGCCATGCACAATGAATCCTTTTCATTAAATAATACATCTGTCCATTGTATGCATGTTTCTGTGAGTGCTGCCATGCACAATGAATCCTTTTCATTAAACAATACATCTGTCCATTGTATGCATGTTTCTGTGAGTGCTGCCATGCACAATGAATCCTTTTCATTAAATAATACATCTGTCCATTGTATGCATGTTTCTGTGAGTGCTGCCATGCACAATGAATCCTTTTCATTAAATAATACATCTGTCCATTGTATGCATGTTTCTGTGAGTGCTGCCATGCACAATGAATCCTTTTCATTAAATAATACATCTGTCCATTGTATGCATGTTTCTGTGAGTGCTGCCATGCACAATGAATCCTTTTCATTAAACAATACATCTGTCCATTGTATGCATGTTTCTGTGAGTGCTGCCATGCACAATGAATCCTTTTCATTAAACAATACATCTGTCCATTGTATGCATGTTTCTGTGAGTGCTGCCATGCACAATGAATCCTTTTCATTAAACAATACATCTGTCCATTGTATGCATGTTTCTGTGAGTGCTGCCATGCACAATGAATCCTTTTCATTAAACAATACATCTGTCCATTGTATGCATGTTTCTGTGAGTGCTGCCATGCACAATGAATCCTTTTCATTAAACAATACATCTGTCCATTGTATGCATGTTTCTGTGAGTGCTGCCATGCACAATGAATCCTTTTCATTAAACAATACATCTGTCCATTGTATGCATGTTTCTGTGAGTGCTGCCATGCACAATGAATCCTTTTCATTAAACAATACATCTGTCCATTGTATGCATGTTTCTGTGAGTGCTGCCATGCACAATGAATCCTTTTCATTAAATAATACATCTGTCCATTGTATGCATGTTTCTGTGAGTGCTGCCATGCACAATGAATCCTTTTCATTAAACAATACATCTGTCCATTGTATGCATGTTTCTGTGAGTGCTGCCATGCACAATGAATCCTTTTCATTAAACAATACATCTGTCCATTGTATGCATGTTTCTGTGAGTGCTGCCATGCACAATGAATCCTTTTCATTAAACAATACATCTGTCCATTGTATGCATGTTTCTGTGAGTGCTGCCATGCACAATGAATCCTTTTCATTAAATAATACATCTGTCCATTGTATGCATGTTTCTGTGAGTGCTGCCATGCACAATGAATCCTTTTCATTAAACAATACATCTGTCCATTGTATGCATGTTTCTGTGAGTGCTGCCATGCACAATGAATCCTTTTCATTAAACAATACATCTGTCCATTGTATGCATGTTTCTGTGAGTGCTGCCATGCACAATGAATCCTTTTCATTAAATAATACATCTGTCCATTGTATGCATGTTTCTGTGAGTGCTGCCATGCACAATGAATCCTTTTCATTAAATAATACATCTGTCCATTGTATGCATGTTTCTGTGAGTGCTGCCATGCACAATGAATCCTTTTCATTAAATAATACATCTGTCCATTGTATGCATGTTTCTGTGAGTGCTGCCATGCACAATGAATCCTTTTCATTAAACAATACATCTGTCCATTGTATGCATGTTTCTGTGAGTGCTGCCATGCACAATGAATCCTTTTCATTAAACAATACATCTGTCCATTGTATGCATGTTTCTGTGAGTGCTGCCATGCACAATGAATCCTTTTCATTAAATAATACATCTGTCCATTGTATGCATGTTTCTGTGAGTGCTGCCATGCACAATGAATCCTTTTCATTAAATAATACATCTGTCCATTGTATGCATGTTTCTGTGAGTGCTGCCATGCACAATGAATCCTTTTCATTAAATAATACATCTGTCCATTGTATGCATGTTTCTGTGAGTGCTGCCATGCACAATGAATCCTTTTCATTAAATAATACATCTGTCCATTGTATGCATGTTTCTGTGAGTGCTGCCATGCACAATGAATCCTTTTCATTAAACAATACATCTGTCCATTGTATGCATGTTTCTGTGAGTGCTGCCATGCACAATGAATCCTTTTCATTAAATAATACATCTGTCCATTGTATGCATGTTTCTGTGAGTGCTGCCATGCACAATGAATCCTTTTCATTAAATAATACATCTGTCCATTGTATGCATGTTTCTGTGAGTGCTGCCATGCACAATGAATCCTTTTCATTAAACAATACATCTGTCCATTGTATGCATGTTTCTGTGAGTGCTGCCATGCACAATGAATCCTTTTCATTAAACAATACATCTGTCCATTGTATGCATGTTTCTGTGAGTGCTGCCATGCACAATGAATCCTTTTCATTAAATAATACATCTGTCCATTGTATGCATGTTTCTGTGAGTGCTGCCATGCACAATGAATCCTTTTCATTAAACAATACATCTGTCCATTGTATGCATGTTTCTGTGAGTGCTGCCATGCACAATGAATCCTTTTCATTAAATAATACATCTGTCCATTGTATGCATGTTTCTGTGAGTGCTGCCATGCACAATGAATCCTTTTCATTAAATAATACATCTGTCCATTGTATGCATGTTTCTGTGAGTGCTGCCATGCACAATGAATCCTTTTCATTAAATAATACATCTGTCCATTGTATGCATGTTTCTGTGAGTGCTGCCATGCACAATGAATCCTTTTCATTAAACAATACATCTGTCCATTGTATGCATGTTTCTGTGAGTGCTGCCATGCACAATGAATCCTTTTCATTAAACAATACATCTGTCCATTGTATGCATGTTTCTGTGAGTGCTGCCATGCACAATGAATCCTTTTCATTAAACAATACATCTGTCCATTGTATGCATGTTTCTGTGAGTGCTGCCATGCACAATGAATCCTTTTCATTAAATAATACATCAGTCCATTGTATGCATGTTTTCTGTGAGTTCTGCCATGCACAATGAATCCTTTTCATTAAACAATACATCTGTCCATTGTATGCATGTTTCTGTGAGTGCTGCCATGCACAATGAATCCTTTTCATTAAACAATACATCTGTCCATTGTATGCATGTTTCTGTGAGTGCTGCCATGCACAATGAATCCTTTTCATTAAACAATACATCTGTCCATTGTATGCATGTTTCTGTGAGTGCTGCCATGCACAATGAATCCTTTTCATTAAACAATACATCTGTCCATTGTATGCATGTTTCTGTGAGTGCTGCCATGCACAATGAATCCTTTTCATTAAACAATACATCTGTCCATTGTATGCATGTTTCTGTGAGTGCTGCCATGCACAATGAATCCTTTTCATTAAATAATACATCTGTCCATTGTATGCATGTTTCTGTGAGTGCTGCCATGCACAATGAATCCTTTTCATTAAACAATACATCTGTCCATTGTATGCATGTTTCTGTGAGTGCTGCCATGCACAATGAATCCTTTTCATTAAATAATACATCTGTCCATTGTATGCATGTTTCTGTGAGTGCTGCCATGCACAATGAATCCTTTTCATTAAATAATACATCTGTCCATTGTATGCATGTTTCTGTGAGTGCTGCCATGCACAATGAATCCTTTTCATTAAATAATACATCTGTCCATTGTATGCATGTTTCTGTGAGTGCTGCCATGCACAATGAATCCTTTTCATTAAATAATACATCTGTCCATTGTATGCATGTTTCTGTGAGTGCTGCCATGCACAATGAATCCTTTTCATTAAACAATACATCTGTCCATTGTATGCATGTTTCTGTGAGTGCTGCCATGCACAATGAATCCTTTTCATTAAATAATACATCTGTCCATTGTATGCATGTTTCTGTGAGTGCTGCCATGCACAATGAATCCTTTTCATTAAATAATACATCTGTCCATTGTATGCATGTTTCTGTGAGTGCTGCCATGCACAATGAATCCTTTTCATTAAACAATACATCTGTCCATTGTATGCATGTTTCTGTGAGTGCTGCCATGCACAATGAATCCTTTTCATTAAATAATACATCTGTCCATTGTATGCATGTTTCTGTGAGTGCTGCCATGCACAATGAATCCTTTTCATTAAACAATACATCTGTCCATTGTATGCATGTTTCTGTGAGTGCTGCCATGCACAATGAATCCTTTTCATTAAATAATACATCTGTCCATTGTATGCATGTTTCTGTGAGTGCTGCCATGCACAATGAATCCTTTTCATTAAACAATACATCTGTCCATTGTATGCATGTTTCTGTGAGTGCTGCCATGCACAATGAATCCTTTTCATTAAACAATACATCTGTCCATTGTATGCATGTTTCTGTGAGTGCTGCCATGCACAATGAATCCTTTTCATTAAACAATACATCTGTCCATTGTATGCATGTTTCTGTGAGTGCTGCCATGCACAATGAATCCTTTTCATTAAATAATACATCTGTCCATTGTATGCATGTTTCTGTGAGTGCTGCCATGCACAATGAATCCTTTTCATTAAATAATACATCTGTCCATTGTATGCATGTTTCTGTGAGTGCTGCCATGCACAATGAATCCTTTTCATTAAACAATACATCTGTCCATTGTATGCATGTTTCTGTGAGTGCTGCCATGCACAATGAATCCTTTTCATTAAATAATACATCTGTCCATTGTATGCATGTTTCTGTGAGTGCTGCCATGCACAATGAATCCTTTTCATTAAACAATACATCTGTCCATTGTATGCATGTTTCTGTGAGTGCTGCCATGCACAATGAATCCTTTTCATTAAACAATACATCTGTCCATTGTATGCATGTTTCTGTGAGTGCTGCCATGCACAATGAATCCTTTTCATTAAACAATACATCTGTCCATTGTATGCATGTTTCTGTGAGTGCTGCCATGCACAATGAATCCTTTTCATTAAATAATACATCTGTCCATTGTATGCATGTTTCTGTGAGTGCTGCCATGCACAATGAATCCTTTTCATTAAACAATACATCTGTCCATTGTATGCATGTTTCTGTGAGTGCTGCCATGCACAATGAATCCTTTTCATTAAACAATACATCTGTCCATTGTATGCATGTTTCTGTGAGTGCTGCCATGCACAATGAATCCTTTTCATTAAATAATACATCTGTCCATTGTATGCATGTTTCTGTGAGTGCTGCCATGCACAATGAATCCTTTTCATTAAACAATACATCTGTCCATTGTATGCATGTTTCTGTGAGTGCTGCCATGCACAATGAATCCTTTTCATTAAATAATACATCTGTCCATTGTATGCATGTTTCTGTGAGTGCTGCCATGCACAATGAATCCTTTTCATTAAATAATACATCTGTCCATTGTATGCATGTTTCTGTGAGTGCTGCCATGCACAATGAATCCTTTTCATTAAACAATACATCTGTCCATTGTATGCATGTTTCTGTGAGTGCTGCCATGCACAATGAATCCTTTTCATTAAATAATACATCTGTCCATTGTATGCATGTTTCTGTGAGTGCTGCCATGCACAATGAATCCTTTTCATTAAATAATACATCTGTCCATTGTATGCATGTTTCTGTGAGTGCTGCCATGCACAATGAATCCTTTTCATTAAATAATACATCTGTCCATTGTATGCATGTTTCTGTGAGTGCTGCCATGCACAATGAATCCTTTTCATTAAATAATACATCTGTCCATTGTATGCATGTTTCTGTGAGTGCTGCCATGCACAATGAATCCTTTTCATTAAACAATACATCTGTCCATTGTATGCATGTTTCTGTGAGTGCTGCCATGCACAATGAATCCTTTTCATTAAACAATACATCTGTCCATTGTATGCATGTTTCTGTGAGTGCTGCCATGCACAATGAATCCTTTTCATTAAATAATACATCTGTCCATTGTATGCATGTTTCTGTGAGTGCTGCCATGCACAATGAATCCTTTTCATTAAACAATACATCTGTCCATTGTATGCATGTTTCTGTGAGTGCTGCCATGCACAATGAATCCTTTTCATTAAACAATACATCTGTCCATTGTATGCATGTTTCTGTGAGTGCTGCCATGCACAATGAATCCTTTTCATTAAACAATACATCTGTCCATTGTATGCATGTTTCTGTGAGTGCTGCCATGCACAATGAATCCTTTTCATTAAACAATACATCTGTCCATTGTATGCATGTTTCTGTGAGTGCTGCCATGCACAATGAATCCTTTTCATTAAACAATACATCTGTCCATTGTATGCATGTTTCTGTGAGTGCTGCCATGCACAATGAATCCTTTTCATTAAACAATACATCTGTCCATTGTATGCATGTTTCTGTGAGTGCTGCCATGCACAATGAATCCTTTTCATTAAATAATACATCTGTCCATTGTATGCATGTTTCTGTGAGTGCTGCCATGCACAATGAATCCTTTTCATTAAACAATACATCTGTCCATTGTATGCATGTTTCTGTGAGTGCTGCCATGCACAATGAATCCTTTTCATTAAATAATACATCTGTCCATTGTATGCATGTTTCTGTGAGTGCTGCCATGCACAATGAATCCTTTTCATTAAACAATACATCTGTCCATTGTATGCATGTTTCTGTGAGTGCTGCCATGCACAATGAATCCTTTTCATTAAATAATACATCTGTCCATTGTATGCATGTTTCTGTGAGTGCTGCCATGCACAATGAATCCTTTTCATTAAATAATACATCTGTCCATTGTATGCATGTTTCTGTGAGTGCTGCCATGCACAATGAATCCTTTTCATTAAATAATACATCTGTCCATTGTATGCATGTTTCTGTGAGTGCTGCCATGCACAATGAATCCTTTTCATTAAATAATACATCTGTCCATTGTATGCATGTTTCTGTGAGTGCTGCCATGCACAATGAATCCTTTTCATTAAATAATACATCTGTCCATTGTATGCATGTTTCTGTGAGTGCTGCCATGCACAATGAATCCTTTTCATTAAATAATACATCTGTCCATTGTATGCATGTTTCTGTGAGTGCTGCCATGCACAATGAATCCTTTTCATTAAATAATACATCTGTCCATTGTATGCATGTTTCTGTGAGTGCTGCCATGCACAATGAATCCTTTTCATTAAATAATACATCTGTCCATTGTATGCATGTTTCTGTGAGTGCTGCCATGCACAATGAATCCTTTTCATTAAACAATACATCTGTCCATTGTATGCATGTTTCTGTGAGTGCTGCCATGCACAATGAATCCTTTTCATTAAACAATACATCTGTCCATTGTATGCATGTTTCTGTGAGTGCTGCCATGCACAATGAATCCTTTTCATTAAACAATACATCTGTCCATTGTATGCATGTTTCTGTGAGTGCTGCCATGCACAATGAATCCTTTTCATTAAACAATACATCTGTCCATTGTATGCATGTTTCTGTGAGTGCTGCCATGCACAATGAATCCTTTTCATTAAATAATACATCTGTCCATTGTATGCATGTTTCTGTGAGTGCTGCCATGCACAATGAATCCTTTTCATTAAATAATACATCTGTCCATTGTATGCATGTTTCTGTGAGTGCTGCCATGCACAATGAATCCTTTTCATTAAACAATACATCTGTCCATTGTATGCATGTTTCTGTGAGTGCTGCCATGCACAATGAATCCTTTTCATTAAATAATACATCTGTCCATTGTATGCATGTTTCTGTGAGTGCTGCCATGCACAATGAATCCTTTTCATTAAATAATACATCTGTCCATTGTATGCATGTTTCTGTGAGTGCTGCCATGCACAATGAATCCTTTTCATTAAATAATACATCTGTCCATTGTATGCATGTTTCTGTGAGTGCTGCCATGCACAATGAATCCTTTTCATTAAACAATACATCTGTCCATTGTATGCATGTTTCTGTGAGTGCTGCCATGCACAATGAATCCTTTTCATTAAACAATACATCTGTCCATTGTATGCATGTTTCTGTGAGTGCTGCCATGCACAATGAATCCTTTTCATTAAATAATACATCTGTCCATTGTATGCATGTTTCTGTGAGTGCTGCCATGCACAATGAATCCTTTTCATTAAATAATACATCTGTCCATTGTATGCATGTTTCTGTGAGTGCTGCCATGCACAATGAATCCTTTTCATTAAATAATACATCTGTCCATTGTATGCATGTTTCTGTGAGTGCTGCCATGCACAATGAATCCTTTTCATTAAATAATACATCTGTCCATTGTATGCATGTTTCTGTGAGTGCTGCCATGCACAATGAATCCTTTTCATTAAACAATACATCTGTCCATTGTATGCATGTTTCTGTGAGTGCTGCCATGCACAATGAATCCTTTTCATTAAACAATACATCTGTCCATTGTATGCATGTTTCTGTGAGTGCTGCCATGCACAATGAATCCTTTTCATTAAACAATACATCTGTCCATTGTATGCATGTTTCTGTGAGTGCTGCCATGCACAATGAATCCTTTTCATTAAACAATACATCTGTCCATTGTATGCATGTTTCTGTGAGTGCTGCCATGCACAATGAATCCTTTTCATTAAATAATACATCTGTCCATTGTATGCATGTTTCTGTGAGTGCTGCCATGCACAATGAATCCTTTTCATTAAACAATACATCTGTCCATTGTATGCATGTTTCTGTGAGTGCTGCCATGCACAATGAATCCTTTTCATTAAATAATACATCTGTCCATTGTATGCATGTTTCTGTGAGTGCTGCCATGCACAATGAATCCTTTTCATTAAATAATACATCTGTCCATTGTATGCATGTTTCTGTGAGTGCTGCCATGCACAATGAATCCTTTTCATTAAATAATACATCTGTCCATTGTATGCATGTTTCTGTGAGTGCTGCCATGCACAATGAATCCTTTTCATTAAACAATACATCTGTCCATTGTATGCATGTTTCTGTGAGTGCTGCCATGCACAATGAATCCTTTTCATTAAATAATACATCTGTCCATTGTATGCATGTTTCTGTGAGTGCTGCCATGCACAATGAATCCTTTTCATTAAATAATACATCTGTCCATTGTATGCATGTTTCTGTGAGTGCTGCCATGCACAATGAATCCTTTTCATTAAACAATACATCTGTCCATTGTATGCATGTTTCTGTGAGTGCTGCCATGCACAATGAATCCTTTTCATTAAACAATACATCTGTCCATTGTATGCATGTTTCTGTGAGTGCTGCCATGCACAATGAATCCTTTTCATTAAACAATACATCTGTCCATTGTATGCATGTTTCTGTGAGTGCTGCCATGCACAATGAATCCTTTTCATTAAACAATACATCTGTCCATTGTATGCATGTTTCTGTGAGTGCTGCCATGCACAATGAATCCTTTTCATTAAACAATACATCTGTCCATTGTATGCATGTTTCTGTGAGTGCTGCCATGCACAATGAATCCTTTTCATTAAACAATACATCTGTCCATTGTATGCATGTTTCTGTGAGTGCTGCCATGCACAATGAATCCTTTTCATTAAACAATACATCTGTCCATTGTATGCATGTTTCTGTGAGTGCTGCCATGCACAATGAATCCTTTTCATTAAATAATACATCTGTCCATTGTATGCATGTTTCTGTGAGTGCTGCCATGCACAATGAATCCTTTTCATTAAACAATACATCTGTCCATTGTATGCATGTTTCTGTGAGTGCTGCCATGCACAATGAATCCTTTTCATTAAACAATACATCTGTCCATTGTATGCATGTTTCTGTGAGTGCTGCCATGCACAATGAATCCTTTTCATTAAATAATACATCTGTCCATTGTATGCATGTTTCTGTGAGTGCTGCCATGCACAATGAATCCTTTTCATTAAACAATACATCTGTCCATTGTATGCATGTTTCTGTGAGTGCTGCCATGCACAATGAATCCTTTTCATTAAATAATACATCTGTCCATTGTATGCATGTTTCTGTGAGTGCTGCCATGCACAATGAATCCTTTTCATTAAACAATACATCTGTCCATTGTATGCATGTTTCTGTGAGTGCTGCCATGCACAATGAATCCTTTTCATTAAATAATACATCTGTCCATTGTATGCATGTTTCTGTGAGTGCTGCCATGCACAATGAATCCTTTTCATTAAACAATACATCTGTCCATTGTATGCATGTTTCTGTGAGTGCTGCCATGCACAATGAATCCTTTTCATTAAATAATACATCTGTCCATTGTATGCATGTTTCTGTGAGTGCTGCCATGCACAATGAATCCTTTTCATTAAATAATACATCTGTCCATTGTATGCATGTTTCTGTGAGTGCTGCCATGCACAATGAATCCTTTTCATTAAACAATACATCTGTCCATTGTATGCATGTTTCTGTGAGTGCTGCCATGCACAATGAATCCTTTTCATTAAACAATACATCTGTCCATTGTATGCATGTTTCTGTGAGTGCTGCCATGCACAATGAATCCTTTTCATTAAATAATACATCTGTCCATTGTATGCATGTTTCTGTGAGTGCTGCCATGCACAATGAATCCTTTTCATTAAACAATACATCTGTCCATTGTATGCATGTTTCTGTGAGTGCTGCCATGCACAATGAATCCTTTTCATTAAATAATACATCTGTCCATTGTATGCATGTTTCTGTGAGTGCTGCCATGCACAATGAATCCTTTTCATTAAATAATACATCTGTCCATTGTATGCATGTTTCTGTGAGTGCTGCCATGCACAATGAATCCTTTTCATTAAACAATACATCTGTCCATTGTATGCATGTTTCTGTGAGTGCTGCCATGCACAATGAATCCTTTTCATTAAATAATACATCTGTCCATTGTATGCATGTTTCTGTGAGTGCTGCCATGCACAATGAATCCTTTTCATTAAACAATACATCTGTCCATTGTATGCATGTTTCTGTGAGTGCTGCCATGCACAATGAATCCTTTTCATTAAACAATACATCTGTCCATTGTATGCATGTTTCTGTGAGTGCTGCCATGCACAATGAATCCTTTTCATTAAACAATACATCTGTCCATTGTATGCATGTTTCTGTGAGTGCTGCCATGCACAATGAATCCTTTTCATTAAACAATACATCTGTCCATTGTATGCATGTTTCTGTGAGTGCTGCCATGCACAATGAATCCTTTTCATTAAATAATACATCTGTCCATTGTATGCATGTTTCTGTGAGTGCTGCCATGCACAATGAATCCTTTTCATTAAATAATACATCTGTCCATTGTATGCATGTTTCTGTGAGTGCTGCCATGCACAATGAATCCTTTTCATTAAACAATACATCTGTCCATTGTATGCATGTTTCTGTGAGTGCTGCCATGCACAATGAATCCTTTTCATTAAATAATACATCTGTCCATTGTATGCATGTTTCTGTGAGTGCTGCCATGCACAATGAATCCTTTTCATTAAACAATACATCTGTCCATTGTATGCATGTTTCTGTGAGTGCTGCCATGCACAATGAATCCTTTTCATTAAATAATACATCTGTCCATTGTATGCATGTTTCTGTGAGTGCTGCCATGCACAATGAATCCTTTTCATTAAATAATACATCTGTCCATTGTATGCATGTTTCTGTGAGTGCTGCCATGCACAATGAATCCTTTTCATTAAACAATACATCTGTCCATTGTATGCATGTTTCTGTGAGTGCTGCCATGCACAATGAATCCTTTTCATTAAACAATACATCTGTCCATTGTATGCATGTTTCTGTGAGTGCTGCCATGCACAATGAATCCTTTTCATTAAATAATACATCTGTCCATTGTATGCATGTTTCTGTGAGTGCTGCCATGCACAATGAATCCTTTTCATTAAATAATACATCTGTCCATTGTATGCATGTTTCTGTGAGTGCTGCCATGCACAATGAATCCTTTTCATTAAACAATACATCTGTCCATTGTATGCATGTTTCTGTGAGTGCTGCCATGCACAATGAATCCTTTTCATTAAATAAAACATCTGTCCATTGTCCATAAAAAAACTAAAACAAAAAAACACAGTTGTCACACCACTCTGATTTCATTTTTTATTCGTCCATGTTATTTATAATATTTAAAATATTTAAATTAAGAAAGTTTTTTTAATGACTTTAGAATGTACTGATAGTATTCACTATTACAAGATAGTATTCACAGTTCTTGTCAGATAACATCTACTTATTTGTATTTTAACATGTTTTTATTTGCTTGAAATCAAAAGTATTGTGCACAACCATGCTTCCATCTCAACAAAGTATATTTTACATCTTGGTGTTGGTCAAAGCATTTCAATCAATTTAATTCAATTAATTTAATTTAATTAATGTAATTGTTTAATTGAAAACAATT